>NW_003303747.1:600002-715188 GCF_000142945.1 Phytophthora infestans T30-4
AGTTGACCTTCGGTAGGTAAATGAACGAGCATCTCTGGTCTGCCAGCGTGGCGCTCAAACAAACGTTTGCGGCATTGTTCAACTCCCGCGCTCCAAAAAAATGCTGCCCACCTCCCGCTTCAAGGCACCGTGAATTCCTCGACGAGAAACGTTTTGTTCTTCGACACCATGCTCTGCGCCTCCTCCAGTACGTGCTAAGTGCTGGTGCTGCCATCTTCTGCCCCCTGAACGATACTTAAGCGTAGCCGCTTAGGGCAAGCTGTGTGGGACTTACACCAATAAATGCGTGTCCCGGTACCATCATTACCATAGTAATGCATGTACTTGTAGTGACATCCGTCTAAGACGTCAATGCCCATCATGGCTTCCCCCAATGTGGGGAACACGTCACAAATCACAAAAGACTGCCGAAGCATCTTGCCTTGCTGCGAGCCCTCGTCGTCCGAAGACGACGCAAAGTCGCTAGCGCTGTCCGCCGGTGCTGCGCTCATCTTGAGCGAGAATTGATGAATAGTGAGGAGGTTACTCGGCTTCAGCCAGTCACTCCAGTCACGGCCAATTTTGTAAAATATTACTTCCGAGGCCACCTGTTTTACAATTACTCTGACTATCCTACAATTTACTCTAAGTTAAGCCGCAACTAGTTACACCAGCATCACGTCAGATGCATGTTTGGCAAGTCTTATACAGGTAGCTTTTTTGAACAAGCTCTCGAGATGGGATCTCATTAGTGTGAGCCAAACAAGGTGCACAATTTCCAGGTACCGCTTCGTCGCAATACAAAATATTAAGCCGAGGCAGTTATAATTTGAACTGAGTGAACATCCTCTCAGCGCAGGTTACTGGTGCGCTTTAATGGTCCCACATTATGACTATTAGTAGCGAGTCCAGCGCAAAGCAGAATCGGCAGCAGAATAAGCTTGCTAGACCGCAGCATTTCGAGATGCTCTGTAGCACGACAGCGAGAAGCATAGCGACGTTAGTAAGCAGGGGCAGTGGGAATTTAAGAGAAGCCTTAAACACTAGGAAATCGATTGGAAAGTGATGCTTATCACCGAGGAGGGTAGCTGGTGGGAGCTATAATAATAGTATTTCAATTTCATGTACAGTGGCACATGAGATCTGGAACCTATAGATTGTCGATAGAGGCAACAAACCTCGTGAGATGCTCACTAGCAGCCACACGAGGGCCGAGAATACTTGCCAAATTGCATTCCCATACAATTATCATTTGTATGATTGTGCTAACTACTTTCATTGTCATACATTATACTTGAATTTTGTAAGGTCTTAGGTGGCCGATTTATTTGGCGCACTGCCAAAACCACTTTATTGTATGCTGACCATGTGATGGATTGCAATCAAAGCTCTGACATATCTAAACAGCAATTTATAACGTTAAAAATTGATCGAGTTAAGGCCACCACGTTTGGGGCCATTCTAACTTGGCGCGGAGTGTACTGTTTAATACCTCTCTAAAACAATACAAAATGCCACTTAAGGCACAATGTTACTAATGTGAATTTGTGGATAAAATTTAACTTTTGCTCAGGTTACAGTCAAATTTTGTAGAAACGGACAGCACCATTGGCTTCGCGCGACAATTTTACGTCGAAATGTCAAATAAAAAAATCGTTTTCATTTTTGATAAGGAGATTTTTTGCCCTCTTTCTAATGGTGTGCTTCCATCGCGATTCGTACTTAGGCTCATCAGTATCATTTTGTTTTTGCGTGGTCTCATGTTAAATACTTGAAGTAGAACACTCTCTCACAATACCTGGTACATGTACGAAATAACTTTTGTTTTCCGCGGCGGCCTTCGAACAAGCGCGTTTATCTATTACAATACCATTGTACTTTGGTATCAATAATTCATGTTCGAGTCCTTAATCTCTCTAAACGTACTGATAAAAGCTTGCCACTCTTTCTCTAAGATTGGTGACGTTGCAGATACCCTAATGGCGGAAGCTGTAGCTACCTTTTCTCGTGCCTTTACCTCCGGCGCCCTTTGCGGCGCAGCCGCCCATTGCTGATGGCATAGTCGGTGAGGTCGGAGCATCAGTGGCAATAGGGACATCCGTTGTAGCCAGAGTGTCCGTCGTGGTCGGTGTCGAGCTTCCATCGCTTGAGGCGGCGGTGGATGAAGTCGTCGATGCAGCGGTGGATGAAGTGCTGGACGTTTGGTTGGTGGTCGATGCGCACGTGGTGGCCTGGATGGGGCTCGTGGTAAAGGTAAAGGCCGGTACTGTGAAGTCCGTGGTGCCGCCCTTCGTCCATGTGCAGCACGGATCACTGAACGCCTCGCCGTTTGTCATCGAATCTCCAGGGAATGTGGCCTTGCAAAACTCAGACGTCCACGAGTGCCCGGCATTTGCAAAGGCTGTCGCAAACTCCGTGTACATAGAGGTGTCCTTGTCCGGGTGTCCGAGCTCCTGCGAGAAGGAGCTTCCGTTTGGTAGCTCGTCGAGGTACTTGGCGAGGCCCATGACAGAGTCGAAGGTGCAGATGAGGACGGTCGCAAACGCTACGGACGTTTTCATTTTGATGAGCCGAATTGGACGAGGGTAAAACTATTGACGTTGTTGCTGATGAAAGCAAATTGAGGAATGATCGCTCTTAATGGGTGCTTCCACGGCTATGTGTACGTACTGCACCGAGGTACATGTACCGTGTCACGGTGGCAGGAAGGTCTAGACCAACGTGAAGTCGGCTACAGTTCCATCTGGTCAGCCTGTCGATTGATAGAGTATCCGTTCTGGTGGTCTGAGCCACAGTGAGTCGGTCGGAACGACAGCGACGACTTCTAGCCGCAAATATGCAGTCCTCGTGCGATAATTACCGCCCAGAACAGATAAAGCGTTTCCCTGTAGCCAGCTAGGTTAGCTGTTACCGGTATTGCAACAAGGTTTTAAGGTATCGCTGGCAGCCAAAAAAGAAACTGGAAGCGCTTCAACGTGTACCGTTTCCGGTATTTGTAAGCTATCTGCCTTTCAGCGCCAATCTGACAAATAACCGGCGTGAGGCCGGAATGCCCCTGCCCAGAGCATCTGAGTTTTCTTGTAGAACGTCTATTAATACAAAAAAATCTTTTCGAGCTGTGCTGATGATGGGGGACATGTAGAATTATTTGACTTGTGAGTTGCTAACCAATATGAACTACTCCTCTGTCCGAAGTTATAAGCGGTAAGAGCGGTCAAAATAATTTTTAACAATCGGAATGCGTTTACCGGTAGATTAGTCTACATTACTATTTGAAAAACAGTATATTTTCTGGTCGAAGTTTGATAGCCCCCTCGATGCTCTAATTACGAAATGGCAAAACTACTTATGAGCATTCTACTGAAGCTATAGCTCAAGCTGTTGCTCAGAGCAAACATACTAACGTATAATAGCGAATAGTGTTCCCCTAGCGAATCAACGCCCTCCTAATTGAGCGCCTTGCTTGAGAGCGATTTATAGAAATAGAACGCCATTAAATACAGCGCGCTGTCGTAGACATCCTATAATTCTAGAATCTCTTTAGAATCTTTTCAGCTCAATTTTTATAAGCCCATCGTTTTAAAAAGATCCCTAGAATTCTAGAATTGCTAAGAATCAGTTCAGCTAATCCTGTAACTCGCTACCTTTTGACTTGTCGTAACTCGATTTTTTTTGCCACTCGATCTATCCCTTTATATAATAGTAGTTTATTATTAATACTTTAATATAACCTCGATTTATAAAACGACCTCGGCTCACGACAAAAGCTTTGCAAAGCACAATAATACATGAGCTGATACAACTTCGAAGTAGTACAGGAATTATTTATATATTTTAAAAAATATCAAAATTCAACAAAAACCACTTTAAGAAAGTTGTTTAATCGTGAGCTAAAGTACGAATGTTTTTGAAGTCTGTGTAGAGTTTTTGAATAGGATTCCTTGTACTATTACAACAACGCCTAGAGACTCGTTATCTCTTTCTCTGTTTAACGACACTCAACAATCACGGATCAGCTAAAGACCCAAGTGCAAGTGCGCTCACTTAGTGACGGAACTTGCGGGCGCCCTTAGCAGCACAGCCGCCGCCAGCAGCAGGAGGGGTCCAACCGCCAGATTCGGGAGTCGAAGGAGTGCTCCAGCTGTTCGAGCCTCCTGTGCTTGTGGCGGGGGCCTCGGTCGTGGGCGACATCTGCGAAGGGTTGTCTTCGGACGAAGGAGTCTCAGGGGTCTCGGCGCCCGAGCTTTCAGTCTCTGGTGTCTCGGCACCGGAGCTTTCGGACTCAGGGGTCTCGGCACCGGAGCTTTCGGTCTCTGGCGTCTCGGCACCAGAGCTCTCCGTCTCTCCACCAGATCCGCCGGTCTCAGTCGAAGGAGTCTCAGCCGAAGGGGTCTCGGCACTTGATCCCTGTGTCTCGGCTCCCGATCCCTTCGTCTCTGTTGAAGGAGTCTCAGCTCCAGCGGCACTGCCGCCAGCAGCACTACCACCGGCAGCGCAAGTGGTTGCCTTGCCAGGCGTCGTCGTGAAAGCCGTCACCGTGAAGTCCGGCTTGCCGCCCTTCTTCCACGTGCAACACGGGTCACCGAACGCCTCACCGTTCGTCATTGAAGCACCAGGGAACGAGGCCTTGCAGAACTCAGCCGTCCACGTGTGGTCTGCTGCACCGAAAGCCGTACCGAACTTGGTAAACTTCGAGCTGTCCTTGCCTGGGTGGCCAAGATCCTGCGCGAACGAGCTGCCGTTCGGGATCTCCTCAAGGTATGACTGCATGGCCGATGTCGAGTCCATTGTGGTGGCCACGATGAGGGCGGAAGCAGCGAAAGCAGCGTAGGTCTTCATACTGGTAGTAGTGTTTGTGTGTTGATCTGAAAGAAGCTGGCTGGAAGCTCTTTGGCGGTGCGAAGCAAATTGCCGAATGACAACATGGTGTGCGTCGAACTGCGAAGCAGGTCGTCAGTCCGCTGCTGGTGCAGCAGAGATCTTCTGTCGGATGGGATTCCAGCCGCTGCGATAGTACCGGTATCGTTTCAAACCGTCAAGAGCTCCAAACACGATGGGACTTTCGAGATGAGAACCAAGTGACAGGACATAAATCGTCCGGATGTCGGAGTGCAACTTGCACCTTCGTTCTTGCTGACCTGAAAAGGTGTTCTTTACAAAACAACACCTTTTCAGGCACAGTGTTTTGTAGTATTTTAGAAACATCAATTTAATAAGTGTTGACATTTTCCGGAGCAAACCATCACGAAGCTGGCGACAAATTCCTAGAGCTGGTACATGGGAATCTGCACTACCCGTACCTGCCAAAAGGTGCCCATGGACGCAAGGCTGGCGGCCTGCTTTTGGAAAGACTGTAAGACCCCCAAAAATTGGGATTGGTTACACCTTTCAAACCTTTTTCTGACTATAATCCTTCTCACTTATTGAAATATTTGCCGCTACAACTCATTAGCTCAGTGATTGGGTCCAGCTTAACCATACATGTACAACTTGGCCCCATTCAAATGCATGCATTGCGCAGCATTCTTGCTGTCTGCGCCACAAACACGTTGGAATTGAGCGCGTGATGATGTTTTCACAATCACCAACCTATTAATACCAGTGTACGTGTGTACATGTACTGGATTACAGTATGTAAAATACATGTACCACAGTGTGTACAGTACAGTATGGAGGACGAATAATAGCATCCGTCGTACAATCGTAGACACTTCAACGGGGCACTGATTTGCATGAGTGCACCATCAAATTCCGTCGGTCGGACTCCGACTCGGAGCTGTTGGGGGTGTAGAGGCCACCAACATGTAGCAAATCGCTACATACGGGAAAGCATCTGAACATTTCATCGCAACAAAGTCTACACGAACACTACATAAACAGACAGAACTAAAAAAATAAACACGGATTCTCTTGCGCGCTATGGCGGTCTGCTCATCCAGACTGTACGGGAATCCGTTTCCGAGCCCTTTTTGCAATTGTAGAAGTACTTCATGTAAGAAGCTTTATTTTACTAAATTAAGAAGTAGCTTGTCATTGTAAGGGCCACTTTAATTAAAATTAATAGCAAGTAATTTGAACTTTTAATCGACGAGTCCAAAGATGACGAAGCGACTGTGAGCGCGTACATGTACCGGTCTACGACAATGCACAAGGGTGTCCTTTACATTACCTTACTGTTTGGCCTACAGTCACTGCACTATGGGCTAGGTCTAGCCCTAAACCACAGTGTGGTTGCGAATCGCAACTTAAGGTTTGTCGGAAATGGATTTAAATAGCACACTAGCACACTGTGCGTATTCATAGAAAAATTCCTAATAAGCAGCTTATCAAAAAGGGAGTGAGTGCTGCACCCACCTCGTGCACATGAAACAGTGCTGGAGGGCTTGAGATCCGCATCCGGCTTGCGGGTATACCTCGTGTAGCGTATACTTTTCCCCCCCACTCATTTTTGCAGCGGGGGCCAATCAGCAGCAGCCAGGAAGCTATGCCGCCCGACCTGCGCGTCAAAGCGGCGGTGCGACCGCCGCGCCACGGAGGAGGGGCGAGTGATAGTGAAGAGGGGGTCGACAGCGACGAGGAGTGGTTCGACTCGTCAGCGGAGGTACGTAGCACTAAGTGTACCCTGGTTACATGAAGTGTGACACTTCACACTTCAGGAGTATGACATGTCATACTCCGGGATATTTGGTACATGGTACCAAGGTCATTCAAAACCAACCATTGGTTAAATGACATTGCATTTCTATAGGTAACTGATAGTTTGTATTAACCTCAAACTTAACCTACCTATAAATATACTCAGTTTACAATCTACCTTATTTAGGTCACTTCGCTCTCTTTAATTAAAGAGGGGACCTGTGAACTGCCGTTCACTGAGAGTTTGTATACTCTCGGAAGATAACTTCCTCTAGCGCAAGGTGCTGTGTGACCCCGTCACACTTGGTAGCACTTGTAGTCAATCCACGCCATCGCGGGTAGACTACCTGAACCTCCGAAGTTCGTTGCCATGGATAGGAACGACTTCTCCCATATGAACGACTCTCAGTTCGAGTCGGTTCGGAAGATGGCAGGCATCTTCGGGATGGAGGCCCTGCAGAGCCTGGTGGTATCAACACCGGCTGAGCAGCTCGAGCGCGACAATGCATTCGACGCGTACGAGCAGGGCCTCATCGCGCATGTGCGGGAGAACCTGCAGGCTCCGGCGGCGGAAGCAAACCCGCCTCACCCGAAGCCAATACGGCTGAAGGTAAAGCCGTATGAAGGGAAGGAAGGCGAGAACCTTCACTTCTGGGTCCGAGAAGTAGAGCTCGCGATGGACGCGGCTCTGATCTCGACCGAGCAACTGCGTGTTGCTTTTGCACTCTCCAACCTTAGCGGTCGTGCTAAGAGTTGGGTGTACACTCGGGAAGCGACATCCCCTGGATGTTTCACATCCTGGGCTCAGCTGTGCCAACAGCTCCGAGCCGCGTTCCTCCCGGCGAACTACGAGTACCGCCAGCGTTCGCGCTTCCTCGCGTGTAAACAAGGAAGACGCGAACTGCACGAGTATGTGCAAGAGATACGGGAGCTCACGGCGTCCCTAGTGGGAAACCCACTCAATGAACACATCAAGATGACTGTGTTCATGGACGGCCTTCGAGTGGGCCCCGCACGCACTCAGCTGTTCCGGGTGCAGGCAAGCACCCTTGAAGAGGCGATTCAAGTGGCTCTTCAAGAAGAATACAGCCATCGCCAGGCGCGTACGCCGGCCTCAGCGTGGCCTGGGAGTTCCTTGTCGGCTCCCGGTCGAACAAGCCCCAACGGACCAGCTCCCATGGAACTCGGGTCCGCCGAACAGCGTGACATCCGCTGCTTCGGCTGTGGGAAGATGGGCCACTTCAAGCGCGACTGTCCCGCGGAAAGACTCCGCAGACGGTCCTTCCCCAAGCCCGTCCTCAAGGGTCGCTGGCAGAAGCCAGGATCCCGGGGACAGGGGAACGCAGGGAACCAGTAGGGGCGGGGCGCCCTACTGGGGAAGAACTAAGTCTTCGTGATGGGTGCGCGGGTGGCGCGTACCACGGGGACTTAGCCCCTGAGAGTCTTCGCACTCTCGAATCGGCGAAGAGCAGCGGCGGGTTGCTCGTAGTACACGGATGTGTACGGGGGTACGATCACCCCTTTAGAATCTTGATTGACTCTGGGGCGTCGAAGAATTTCGCACGCCGCCAGACGGTTGCTCGTAACAGCAACAAGTTGTCCGAAGCTTTGCGAGAAAGCAAGGGCAACGGGACGGTGTCAGTGCGACTGGCCGACGGGAAGGTCGTCACTGTCCCCAACGTCCAAGTGGATCTGGCTGTCAAGTTTGAAGACTTTGACAGCCTCGAACAGTTCACTGTTCTCGATATGGATCCATATGATATGATCCTGGGCATGCCCTGGCTTGAGAAGCACGAGCCCTGGATCGACTGGCGAGGCAAGGCAATCGGTGCCAGCCGCCCTGCGCAGTCCGACAGAGCATTGGTGAGTCATGTTCCCACCTCTGTCAGGACCCGGGGCGCCCGCAAAGGGTTGCCAGGGTACCAAAGCATCCGGCAGATGCTTGGGAGTCGTCGACGTATATGACGACTCCGAGGATGTTTTGATGGTGGCCGCGCCCAGAAGAGGCGCCGGCCAAGTGGGTAACTTAGGTCCACAGGCGGGTAACTTAGTTCCGCAGACAGCTGCAGCTGTCATGAACACTGAGAACAGCGTGTTCAGAGTGGGTAACAGAGTTCCACTCACGGTCGCCCAGACCATAACTGAAGAGGAAGACGTCGGATACGCTTCCTGTGTGAGTAACACAGTGCCACACGCGGTCGCCCAGACCTTAGCTGAAGAGGAAGGCGTTGAACACGCTTCCTGTGTGGGTAACACAGTGCCACACGCGGTCGCCCAGACCTTAACTGAAGAGGAAGGCGTTGAACACGCTTCCTGTGTGGGTACAACAGTACCACACGAGGCCACGAGTGCCTCGGATGTCGTAGCGACGACATCCCTAGACGTGGGCAGCAAAGCTCCCCGTCACAGAAGCCGTCGGCAAAGACGCCGCCGCCGCCTCAAGTCGGATCCGAACTTCGTTCCGATCGACGTCGCTTCAAGCGACTCGGAGTCCAGGGCCCGGGCTCCTCCGACAAGGCCGGTGGAAGAGTGTTATCACATCTTCGATAGCGAGACGGGTTTACCCGTCAAGGCATCTGGTGTCCACTTGGAACCGTTGCCAGAGGTTGCAGAGATACTGAACCTCGAGGAAATGACGGCTGAGTCTTTCCTGGCCAACCTCAAGGCTGGAGAGATCGCTGAGATGGTACTCATGAGACCTGAGACCACTCAGGAGGAGCTGAACTCCTCCTCTGTCTTGGACGAGAACGTCCTGGAAGACATGAACAAGCAGCGTCAGGCGCGCTTGGGTTCTGAGATTCTCAAGAACCCCAAGGATCCGGTGTATCCTTTGGTGACGGAGTATGCGGACGTGGTGAATAAACACCCACCGACCCAACTCCCACCGGATCGAGGCGTACGGCACGAGATTGATCTCGTGCCCGGCACAAAGTATTGTGTCACGAGGCAATGGCCTCTCCCGCGCGAACAGTGCGAGGTCATTGATGCCTTCTTCGCCGCGAAAGCGAAGGCAGGCATGGTGCGGGAGTCGAAATCCCCGCGCTCGACGCCGACTTTCTGCGTTCGTAAGCCGAACGGAAAGTGGCGTCTGGTTCACGCTTATAACAAGCTGAACAACGCAACGGTGCCGGCCCAAACACCGATCCCACGAAAGGATGTGTTGTTGAACAACATGGCCGGGAGCGTACTGTACAGTGCGCTGGATTTGGTAGACGGATACTACCAAATCCTGATGCGAGAGAGTGACATCCCGCTCACCGCGGTAAGCATTCCAAGCGGCATGCTTTGGGAGTGGCTCGTCATGCCGCAGGGCTTGTCTAACGCCCCGGCGACGTTCAATCGCCTGGTGACGCAATTGTTCCGCCCTTTGCGTACCTTCGTACAGACGTACTTCGACGACATTTTCGTCCATAGCCGTGCCGAGGGAGGCAAGACGGCCATGGAGGTGCATCTAGGACACCTCCGTCGAGTGTTGGACGTGATGCGAGCGAACAAGCTCTACGCCAACATCGACAAGTGCGTTTTCGCGTCACCAGAGATCAAAGTTCTCGGTTGCTTCGTAAGCAACGTGGGCGTTCGGGCTGACCCAGACAAGGTCAAGGCCATAGCAGCATGGCCGACGCCCCGATCCCAGAAGGATCTTCGAAAGTGGTTGGGTTTGGCCAACTACCTTCACAAGTACAGCGCTGGGTACGCGGGCTTCGCTAAGCCCTTGTCGAGCCTCCTTCAGAAGGACGTCGACTGGCGCTGGGAGCAAGAGCACCAGGATGCTTTTGACAGCATCAAGGCCAGTCTCCAAGAGGCCCCTGTCCTGGCTCTGCCGGACGAGACGAAGCCGTTTAGCGTCGTCTGCGATGCCTCCGATTACGCCATCGGGTGTGCATTGCTGCAGGACGACACGGCTGGACAGGAACGAGTCATCTCATTCCAGTCCAGGCAGCTCAAAGCCGCCGAGCGGAACTACCCTGTCCATGACAAGGAGCTCCTGGCAATGAAATATGCCCTTGTGAAGTTCCGTGTTCACCTTCTCGGCTCTACGCCCTTTGTGATCTACACAGACCACGCGTCCTTGAGGACGGCGACTAACTCGCCTCACCTCTCCCAACGGATGGCGAGGTGGCTGTTATTCTTCGCGGAATATAACTTCCGCGTCGAGTACAAGCCGGGCAAGCTCAACGTGCTTGCGGACGCCCTCTCTAGGCGTCCCGACTATGAGTTGGCCCACATCACGCGGGTGACAACGGATCTATATGATCGGATACGCATGGCGTATCGGGACGATGAGGCTGTCGCGCCTATCGTCAAGTTCCTTAAGGCCGGAACGAGCGCGAAATCCGACTGGCTCTCGTCGCGACAGCGCTCACGGCTCCACCGATATGAGTTGAAGGAGGGCCTCCTCTATTATCGGGTGGAGCCCACTGATCCTCCACGGGTGGTCGTACCCAACGACGAGGATCTGAAGTTCGACATCCTCGCGGAGGCGCATGACGCGCCCTCCAGCGGCCACTTGGGCCGCGAGAAGACCTTTCTGTCGGTCTCTCAGTCCTTCTGGTGGACCCACATGTACAAGTGGGTCGCCCGGTACGTCAAGACATGTGAAACATGTCAGCGGGTTAAACCCGCAGGGCACTCTTCGGCTCCACTACAGAGCCTGCCCGTACCGGCTGATTGTTGGAAGTCGATGAGTCTTGACTTCATCTTTGGGCTTCCCGCCGACGGACACGGCAACACCGGAATTTTGGTGTTCGTGTGTCGGCTGAGCAAGATGGTACATCTTGCTCCAGTTCCCGTCACTGTGACGGGCGAACAAACCGCAAGGTTGTTCGTTGATGGCGTGTTCCGCTATCACGGTCTCCCGGAGACGATTGTCTCGGACCGAGACCCGCGGTTCACTGCTGCGTTTTGGAAAACGCTGTTCCCTTTACTGGGAACTCGTCTGCAAATGTCCACTGCGGATCATCCGCAGACAGACGGCCAAACAGAGCGCGTCAATCGAGTGCTCGAGGACACTCTGCGCAGTGTGTGCGCGGCAGCGCCACGTACGTGGTCGACGCAGCTTCCAGTTGTTGAGTTTGCGCTCAACAACGCGGTGCACGCGTCCACGGGGTTCACGCCGTTCTACTTGAACGGCTTCCGCCACCCCAGAGTGCCTCTCACTCTTCGAGGAAACACTGACTCCTCTATTCTAAGTGGGGGAGAGGCTCGGAAAGCCCTTTCCTCCCAGGTCTCGGATGTGAGGCCAGTTTCGCTGCGGAAACAGGGTGGAATCCTTTATGGATACCAAAGCTGAACATTGTCAGCAGGGTCCGCGATGCCATGGCAGCGGCCCAAGATAAACAAAAGGAGTACTCGGACAAACAAGGAAGAGGAAACTTAAGTATATTTGAGATTGGTGACTTAGTGTTACTAGACACGAGGAACCTACCTCTAGACACTGTTAGCTCTGTCGGCAGCAACAAGCTGAAGCACCGCTTCATCGGACCTTTTGCAGTCCTGGCCAGACATGGTGCGTCGTACACCATCGACCTTCCAAAGTCAATGACGACGCACCCGACGTTCTATGTCGGACGTCTTAAGCGGTACTTTGACCCGCAGGGGGTTGCTGACTCGCAGACCCCCCTTGACCCAGCTCCTCGAAGCGAGGGCCGGTCACAGTCGTCGACGAGGGCGTCGGAGCAGGCACCCAAGCCTCGGTCCGGACGGCAAGGCTGCGGTCAAGACCGTACGCCGGAGGGGCTCCATACGAACGGACCCCGGCGCCATACGCCGAGTACGCTGAGTACGCCGGGTACGCACCATACGCGTACGTCTGGGAGTGTGCCGCAGGCGGCTCCGGACGTGGCAACAAAGCCTCGATCCGTCGGATCATGCGAAAGGCCTCGTCCAGATCGGACGAAGAGGCCCGGCGGTCCACCCGCAGGTGCAGGCTCGCGACCTCTCGCTCCACCAGGTCCAGGCGACCCTCAAGACGAGCGAGCTCGCCCTGATTCCCGGCCTGGGCGGCAGCATTACCGCCAGTCCCAAGGCCAAGTGCAATCTCAAGCACGAGGAGACGTTGACGGAGGCGGTCAACCTCAGGGTCCCGTGTCGGACCCGCAGTCGGAGCACTCGAACGAGAGTGGCTCTCGGGAGGCGCCGAGTACTCGTACTCGTACGAGGGCACCTCCGCCCCTGCTTGACCGGAATGGAGAAGTCCACTTCCACGTGGAGCGGATCCTCCAGGAGCAACGGTGTCGCGGGAAGCGACAGCTCCTCGTGAAGTGGAGGGGTTATGCCCACTCCGAGAACTCGTGGGAGCCGATTGAACGGCTCCTGATTGACTGCCCGAAGGCTGTCGCAATCTGGGAACAGAAGCGGCGGCAGCTTCATAAGTAGTCCGGGGCTTCTTGCCCGAACGGGGTACGGATGATGAATACATACCGTACCCGCGCTCATCGTGAGCGCTAGAAGCCGCGCGCTTCAGGATGTCCCTTGGCAGCATACGCTTGCTGATCAAGTGGGCAAACCTCACACAAAGATCACGCTGGTCCAGGATGTGGGACAGCTGCTGATCTTCATGGAGTTCCCATAACTCCGTGGGCGAGTACTTGAGAGTCTCCACCCACGCCCAGAACATGTCCTCACAAGAACTCCATGTGGGACAGTTCTCGGGCATAACCCAGGGGTATCCCCAAACAGGATAGAGACCACCCCGGGTCTCGGGCTTCTTACGACAAGTCGTGAAGTCCTTAAGGGGAATGCGGTGTGGCGCGAGAAGCACACACCGAGCAGCCTCCACGTTGTCGACGAACAACTGTTCTTTCTGAACAAGGGCTCGTTCATAGATGCCCCTAGAAGTGTGGCCGCCCACAAGGCCACGAGGAGCGACGAGAAGCTCTAAGAAGAGGTCAGCCCCAGAGCTCTCCTCGGGAGGCCAATACCCTCTTGAGTTGATGGCAGCTCCCTGGCTGACGGGTGCCGCCACCGACCCCCCACGCACACGCTGGGCAGCTTGGAAATCCTCCTGCTGCTGGTCGAGGTCATTCGAGACCTCCCGGGGCTCAACAATGGCACCCTCCTCTTCCTCTTCTTCCTCCTTCTCCTCCTCTTCATCCGAGGAGCCGAAGAGACTCTGATAGGAGCGTCGAGTCTCCTTCTCCTCGCGGAGTGGAGACTTAGAGGCGGTACGCTTCTTTGAGGGCTTGGCGCCTTCGGCTTTAGAGGCCTTAGCGCGCGCAAGACCCTCGGCAAGCGAGAGACGTTTGCGAGGACTCCCTTCCTCATCGCCACCGGCTTTGGGAGTGCCCTTAGCCTTAACGGCCGGACTCTCAGAGCGCACAGAGGTCCTGGGACTGTGATCACCGTGATCACTAGCGGACGACTGCACGCTGTCTTCTTTGTGCTCACTGGGCACTGGGCTGTGCCCTCCCACAGAGCCCGCAGGAGCATCATGAGTGCTCTCGAACTCGGCATCGTCCTCACTGCCCGAGTTGAACTCACGTTCTACGAACCGAGGGTTCGGACGATTGTCTGAAGACGAGGGCGACGGACTGCGGCGCCTGCTTGCGCGCTTGTCCGCAGCCGCGTCACCCGAGGATCCGATCGCCTCGGAGGCCACCTGAGTAGCCTCCTTAAGTGCAGAGCCTTTGCCGTGAGGCTTAGTGCTCTTGGCCTGCGCCTTACCGGCTGCAGCCTTGGAGCGTGTCTTAGCACCGCTCTTAGCAGTGCCACGAGGCATGTTAACGGTCGAAGTGGAGACCTTGACGAAGAGCGCACAGGTTGCTGCTCGAGGCTCTAACTGTAAAGTGAGCCTCCGCCGCGCTCGCGCGGCCGAGTCGATGGTTTTCGACTTTGAGAATGAGAGTTTGTGACGAACATCTCTTCATTCTGATTGGTCGGTAAACCGAACCTAAGTGGGGGAGGATGTAACGGGGTACGTAGCACTAAGTGTACCCTGGTTACATGAAGTGTGACACTTCACACTTCAGGAGTATGACATGTCATACTCCGGGATATTTGGTACAAGGTACCAAGGTCATTCAAAACCAACCATTGGCTAAATGACATTGCATTTCTATAGGTAACTGATAGTTTGTATTAACATCAAACTTAACCTACCTATAAATATACTCAGTTTACAATATACCTTATTTAGGTCACTTCGCTCTCTTTAATTAAAGAGGGGACCTGTGAACTGCCGTTCACTGAGAGTTTGTATACTCTCGGAAGATAACTTCCTCTAGCGCAAGGTGCTGTGTGACCCCGTCACAGGAGTCGTCGGGTACCGGCAGCTCCACGTCCAAGCAGCGTCGATCGGATGTTTCCGACAGTCTCCAGACAATCCAGAGCGGTGAGCAGCCAGTGGTGATAGCTCCGCCACTCGAGAAGAAAGAGTTTAATTCCTGGGGCGCCTTAGACGCGTATCTAAAAGTCTATTCAGCCGAGACATACCAGTTAACGTTTGATGCACTGCATATGGTAGCAGGAGCCGTATCGCATTATCTAACTGGTTTGTGCGTACAATTGCTGCGTACAGAGCTTCCGCGTTCGCACTAGCAACAAGGTCGTGACGAGAAATAAGAAGATTCGAGACTCCGGGTCTACGAAGCCGCTTGTGCCCGAGGGGTGGACTCATTATTCAAAGACTTTCGTCTGCACCCACGCAGGGAAGTACAAGCCGGGACAAGGCAAGAGAAAGCGGCAAGAGTCGAGAGCTCTCGAGTGTGACGCGCAGGTGTGTGACGCTCAGTCGGGCTCAGTTGGGCTCAGTTGGGCTCAGTTGGGCTCAGTTGGGCTCAGTTGGGCTCAGTTGTGCTCAGTTGGGCTCGGATGGACTGAAATGGATTTGAATGGTGCTGTTGGTTGGCCATGCATGTGCTCACGTACAATTGTATCGCTACGTAGATCAATGCCTGCGTACAAGTGACCGACTCGGCTGCAGCAGTTCCCACTTTTGTGCTGCGAATTACTGTTGCCCGTTTGGAGCATAACCATCCGCTCTCCAGACATACTTTTGACCATTATCCACACAACCGGACAGCTATTGAGTCTGAGCTGGCCGGGACTGTTAGTGAGCTTGTCAAAGCCGGAGCCAAGAAGAAACGCATCCTGCAGTTCATCCACGAGAATTCTAGCTGCTACCCAACGAGCCAGGACGTACACAATCTGGTGCGCAAGCTGAAGAAACAGACCCATACAGCTCAGACATCTGCAAAACGATTGAAGCAATGGATGACTGAGTTCACGCAAGAGCTAGGGAATGTTGGAGGCATTTTTGTCGACTCAATCCATGATAAGGTATGAACACTATTGCTGTTACTGTGTAGCCGTCGTTTGTTTAACTTTCTATGCTGATGTTAGACTGTAGCTACATGTATAACACTGCAGACAAAGCATATGCGGGAGCTCTTCGACCATTTCCCAGAGGTCGTGATGATCGACGCCACGCACGGTACAAACTTGTCAAAGTACAAGGTTTTCTCGATTATGGCACACGACGCATTTGGGAAGGGCCAGTTCGTACAGCATGCTGTTCTCCAGAACGAGCGTAGCCCAACGCTTCTGACGGCCCTGGAGCAGTTCAAGCGCTACAATCCGGCGTGGACGCGCATCAAATGCATACTGATCGACAAAGATTTCGGCGAGATCGGCGTGTTGAAGAAAACGTTTCCGGACGCGGCGTTGCTGTTGTGCCAGTTTCACGTGTTAAAATATCTGCGAGAGCAGATAGCATCAAAAGACTATGGGTTCAATGCTTGGCAGAAGCGGCAACTGAACGGATTGATCAACTTGCTGGTTTACGCAAAAACGGAGCGACAATACTTGCGCTTGCGCGAGTATATGCGCCATATTATCGATGCAGGGACTGGAAGAGTACCATCTGAGAAAGCTAGGTCTGGGGATGTTGTGTTGGGCACTGGCCAGACGGAGATGGGCACGGATGGTGTCCAGTTGGGCATCAGTCGGGCGGAGTTGGGCGCGGATGGCGAACCGCGTGAAGCGTGCAAGCACCCTTTTGAAGCGTATTTCGTGAAAAACTGGGATAACTGTCGTCAAATGCGGTGCGCGTTTGAAAGGCAGAATGCTTGCACCCTCGGCAACAATACAAATAACCGCCTTGAAGCTTCGTGGAAGCAGCTGAAGGAGCTTGTGGACTCCTTTATGCAAGTGGACGAGTGCATTGTTTCGATAATGGTTTATCAAGCTCAGGCGGAGAGAAAATTTAAGGACGCGGTCTACAAACTATCTGTCGTGCATCACCCGAAGTACCATCACGAGATGGATTTTCTCTCGAAGCTGGTAAGCGAGCACGCGTGCGAGCTTGTGTACGAGCAGTACAACTTTGCGATCACCACGGCGAAGTATAATTTCACGAGGCAGTCCCCGGAGTATACTTTAATTAGTGCGATGCGGACGATGAAGAGGCATTGGATGAACCGCATAGCGAGTACTCCGTCACGAAAACTGATTGGTCTTGCTCGTGTTTGTTCATGGCTTCACGTTTGCTGCCGTGTCGCCACGTGCTCTTCATTCGGAAGGCACTCAACTTCGAGAACGTGATTCCTACCCAGCTTCTGGATTCTCGTTGGTTACTGTCGTCGCTTCGGGTGGAATACGAGTTGCCCCAATTGTCAGAAGAACCGTTTCGTGTGTCCAGAGTGTTGAAGGAGGCCAATATGTGTTGGGATTCCAACCGGAAGTTCCGCGAAGCAAATTTTGTGGCAACTGCAATTAGTGAGCACTTGAGTGGATTGGGGATGGTGGAGTACCGAGCAGCGATGAAGGCTTTGCGAGATGTTGCCACCCTTTTCAAGCATGGCGAGTACAGTACCATCCCCAAGGTAGCTGGTGGTCTTGAGCTCGAAGACGGCTTGGGTGATGCAGAAATGGACACGACTGGTGGCGCGACTGGTGGCGTCAGTCACCAGACTAGAGACAGCGAAGTAGTGACAGAGGCGATGGGAGTGGTGCAAGTTATCACGTCTAGACAAGAGGATACTATGAGCCAAAGTGTGGCGTCTGCTTCTTACGTGGAGAGCACTCAAGTATGCCCAGACCAGTCCGGCTCAGTTGGGAGCGAGACGGGCACAGATGGTGGTGAGTTGGTTTCATTTGGGAACGAGACGGGCACAACTGGTGGTGAGCTGGTCTCAGATGAGAACGAGACGGGCACACATGGTGACGAGTTGGTTTCAGTTGGGAACGAGACGAGCGCAGCTGGTGGTGAGTTGGAGGTGGAGACATCTCACGAAAATGACAACCATAGCGCTATGCTTGCTTCAGCAAAGATAACCGATGATTTTCAGATCGTGAGTCCCCCAAAATCCAAGGGACGTCCAAAACAAAAGCCACGGGCTGTTACAGCAAAGCGGAATCAAGCGATAGTAATGGTAGAGGAAGACTTGGAAATGCACGAACGCCAAATGAGTCTACTGACAGTTTATGAACTACTGGACGGCGATCCCATTTACAAGTTGACACACGAGAAGCTGCTGCAGTTCAAGGAGTTCCTGTTCGCCACGAAGCCGAAGCCTCCCATCGCCCACGAGATAGCGAAGCCTCTTCACAAAACCACTGATGCAACCAGAAGAAGTGATGCGAATCTTCCCCATCCAATTAATTAACAAATGTCACAGCCTACCAAGCAAAAAAACCCGGGAACGTTGGAAATGCAGCTGGCGCTGGAGATTGTTGGCGTTGGAGTGCTCGCGAACTCTAAGGTATCGCTCATGAGAAAGTGGCACACCGCAGTAAAATTCGTCAAGAAAATCAAAAGAGCTATAACCTGGATTGATCGATTAGACTTCGCGCAACACGGGAATTCTAGCTTCTACGTCGAGGAGGACACCACTATACCTAAGCTGCTGAAAGATTTGCCAATTCTGTCGAACGAGTATGCAGACTTGGTGGACCTGGCTTCGAAGGACACCCTTAGCGCCCAAGTCATGCAGATGATTCTACACAAACTGTTTGGTGCGGATCCTAGTGTTCTAGTGATCGACCCGTCTAACATGGGGATTTCAAATGGAGCTTTAACGACAGACATCAGGTATTTTAAACTGGCGTTGGCTGGAGTCACGAAGAAGATGAAAGTGCTGTTTCCAATCAACTGCAACAACAACCACTGGTGCGCTGTGCTAATGGATTTGGAGAAGGGCAGAGTGTACGTCTACGACTCGATGGCGTCCTCCTACATGATCGGTGTCCGTGCCGTGGCACAGAAGATGATCATGATGCTACCAGACGGAGTCAGACCTAGTGCTCGCTTGGTGACTCACGACCCTGGACTTGGCGTTCAGTGCGACAGCTATAATTGCGGTGTGTATGTCTTGCTGGTATTTGAGATGTTCTGTGGGTCAGAGCCGCTCGGCCACCTCGACAAAAAGACTCTGCAATGCATGCGCTACCGCTACTTGCGCATGTGTATAGAAGAACAAGGAAGTAGCAGTAGCTAAGTCACTGAACTCGTTGCATCGAACTATGTTTGTCGAGTTATATGCTTGATAATGTCTTTAGTAATTGAAGGGGATAACCTGCTCAGCAGAACGCTTCTATCTCTGCGGACTCTGGTACTGTCACTGGACTCGTTGCATCGAACTATGTTTGTCGAGTTATATGCTTGACAATGTCTTATGTAATTGAAGGGGATAACCTGCTCAGCAGAATGCTTCTATCTCTGCGGACTCTGGTACTGCCGATGTCGATCCACTCCGGCTCTTTGGCATCTTTCGGATATACGTGTATAGTGTATAAGTTTTAGGCCGGCTCTTTCGATTTGGGTGCTGTAGTGGGCACAGGATGGGTGTCCGACGGTCACAACTGGGTACGGGTGGGTGCTGGTTTGGTGTCGTAATTCTGTCTTGTCCCGTCCCATGTGCACGAGGTGCGTGCAGCAACGAGTGCCTATCAAAAAAGGGTTCTGATGTAGACTTTAGCTCAGGCATATGATTGGACAATTATGCGTTTTTCGCCGTTCGCAATAGCCGACTCCCTGGATTTTAATACTTTTAAAATACATACCGGTAAAGTTAAATTTCTAGTAGAAACTGCATTGTGACGTTGTTGTAAATCACGGCATGCAAAATAGGGTCAGATGTGCTAAGTCCCCGAAGTCTCAAAGGGTTATGTTAACCGGGATTTAATAGCCTTTTAGCACAGTTCTTTCTTTCTGTTCGCCGCAGGCAGCTGGCACGCGGAAGGAGCGACACAAAGAACGCAGATTTGGCAGATTCCAGGATGCCTGCAATCCGTGGACGAAAGTACTTATAAAATACAGTAAAACCTCTTCTACCTGATGTGACCGGTGAACAGGTGCACTATCCGATACCAGGACAGTACATGTATTGCAATACATAATTTAGACGCAATTTCCGGTATCCACAAGAGCTTAGCCGGGGCAGAGATACCGGTACCTGAAGCATAAATTGTTGCCTCAAGTTTCCTCCGAAGAAAATAATAAGGTCCAGTGCCAGTTATTAATACCGGTACGTGTACTCGGCCATTCATGCCAGTAATTTAAGCCAATTACAGATCACAATTTAGGTTTGTTCTTAGTTTCTATTGGCTATACGTTTTTTGTCGTAGCGATTTGATCTGGGTAAGGCTGAATTGATTTGCACTTATACAAACTTCTAAATGAAAATCGGCAGGGAACTGGCAGCTAAGTCTTTTCACATTTTAGGTAAGTTTTTACTCAAAGAAAAACTGGTAGCAAAGTTACACGACAAGTAGTAGCCTACGCTACGTGTTGCTATTTCAGTACATGTATAACCTATTGTCGGAAAGACGTGTATATTATTCATCCAAACACTACATTTACAGTTCCGCTTACGACAATATCACCACAGCTGCTTCACGCACATTCAAATTCCACGGCGTTAGCAATCACTGCTGCTGCGTGGTGTCTGTCGAATTGAGTGAGCCTGCTGCCGACTGAATAGCACTCTTCTCCGACTTGACTCTCTCCTTGGCGGCCTTCCGTTCGGCCTTCTGTTGCGCCTTAATCCTTCGCCACTCGGCTTTCATGGCATCGCGCTGTGCCTTGCGTTCGTCCTGTGCCTTGTGCCGAGCCTCCTTTGCAGCCTCCCTCTGGGCCTTTGTCATCTTCACGGCAGCATTTTCATCATCGTCGGAATCGTCGTCCTGCTTGACGTTACCACTGGAAGACGAAGCCTTCTGAGTGTCATCACCGCTTGCAGACAAAGCGCCCTGAGTAACATCGTCGCTAGTCGACAGCTCACTGTCCTTCTTTGGATTTTTGGTGGATGAATTAGAGTTATCCTTTGTCTTCCCACTGGAAGAGGTAGCAGAGCTATTCTCCGTCTCATCGCTGTTCGAAGACGAGATCGTGCTTGATTCCACTTTTCCGCTATCCGTCTCGTTAATGCCGGACGAAGACACAGTCTCCTTTTTCTTTGTTTTCGAGGCTGTATTGCTTTCCATTTGCTCAGTCTCGCCACTGCTGTCACCCGCGTACGGCTTGACTGTACCAGTGTCATCGGAGCCCATGCCTGCTAAATCCGAAAACGTCTCCGACACGGGGGCTTTGGTTGCTTTCACATTGGATGAACTTGCCAAACTGCCATATTCATTAGACGCGGGCGTGGACGTAGTGGAGGGAATTACTTGGACCAACGCACGGGAAATGGCGCTAGCGTCCGAATTGGAAACGCACGCGACCAGTGCAGCGAAAACCGCGACTCGCAAGAAATTCAAAGCTACCATGACTTAGAAACCGACGTCAAAAATCCGTGGCAGATTCGAAAGTGCTGTGTGTGGAGATAGATGCAACGTCTACCGGAACTGCTTTACATGTACAGTACACTGTACGGTACTACTAAAAAGCAAACGCAGTTGGATCGACGACACACATCACATGGAGCACATGGTCCCTCCCTCATGGAGCGTGGAGTTGTGAAAATCTTGGGATGGGATTCGTGCCACAAACTATTGGCATATTCTTTTGCAATCATCCGCCCTCGCAACTTGCGACGCGAACTTCTCTTCGAACTTCAATCTTCAGGTCGTGTCAAATTTTGCTGGCGGGCCTCTAATGTACCATAAAACTTCTTGGACTACGCCTATTAATACGTTTAGGAGATGAGCTCACAAACCGTGAGCTGAGCTCACTGAGCTCACGCTTTCGCTTTCGGCGTCGCTCACCATCCCGTTGTGGAAGATTACGACGCGACACCTGTTCTTCAACCACCCAAACGTTTTGATAATCGCCGCACAGCACTGTATTTACCCTTTAATACTACCGGTAGTACAGTACAGTACTATTAGTAAGCGCCGTTTGTACTACTAACGGCGCTTATGAATGGAAAGATGCCATTCCGATATTATTCATTTTTTAATACTTAAATTAAATACTTCTAAGCTGATAGTCTTTTATCTAGGAGAGAGAGAGAGAGAGAGAGAAGTCTATTTGACTTGACTTACTAGCTTCTTGGTATGTTTTGAGTCTGGTGTGTAGTATTGGTTCAGAGTGTCGAAGTCAGACTACTGGAGGTGGCGGTGGGTCCACTCCCCGATTTTCAGTCTGCATACTCACTCAGCTATCCAAGCACAGTTGTAGATGCAGGCCTTGAATTCGACTCTCATGTCGGTGCATAATATGCGGCCCAGTGCGACCTTATACCCCAGCTTCCATTGGCCAAACATCCGACTGATCATTGTCTGTAGTCGCTCTCCGACAGGGGGGCGTGTCCGTGCGGCGAGGTTATTCTTGTATGTTTGTACCATTTCCACCGTGGCTTCCACTCCGAGCCATTGAGACACCACCTTTGTCCAGAATGCCTGAGCTCGGATGCATTCCCACGCGATGTGTGTGATTGTCTCCTTTGCATTTCGACAACTCGCATCTTGGGGGCACCCGAGGATGTCAGTTGTTCCTTCACTGTACAATTCAACTGTTGTGCTGCCATCCGGTAGTTTACACTTGATAGTCCGTTAACATGTTTTGATGCGCCCCACCCGTGTTCCTGTTTCTCCATTTGGTTAGCACTGCGCTCACGGGGGGGGGGCTGCCTTTCCGCCCGAATTTGCCGTGTGATTCGTTTCTTGATCTGGCCGACAATACTGTGATTCTTGACGGGTGTACTGATCTCCCATCGGTATCCATGCACTAGGGAGTCGATACGGACCACCAATCCATTCTTCTGGTCCCGGAAAATCTCCTCGTCGTGTGTCATATCATCCTGGTGTCGTACCCGCCACCCAATGCCATTTGTTTGCTGCTCTAGCACGACGCTCCTTCCGTCACTGTAAACTTCACCTTGTACTGTTTGCTGGTCGAGCCTTGTCCATGTGTACTGCTGACTAAGTTGGAGTGCGTCTCGCAGTTGCAACCGCCGAAGTCCCCCTACTTGTTCTCCGACCTGTACACGGGGTGAAGTCAAAAGGATGGTTACCATCCATCTGTGCAGCTTGGCTACTGTGTGTCCCCTAAGACACCCCTCTCTTGCTGGCAACGTAAATGTGGAGACTGCCGCTGCAGCTCGCACGATTTTCAGTTGTTCAATAGACGTGACCTGAATACTGTTGTACTTTGTGCTCTTCAGACATGGTATCATCTCGTCCGGAATCCACGGATTCTCTGCCCACGAGAACTTGCCCCAGAATGCTTCGATTGCTTCTGGCAGTGAGGGGGGCTCCGGGATAGCCGCTAAGTAGATGCTCACGCTCACCGACTTGGTCGACTCCGGTTGATAGGTCTTACTGGACAAGGACCAGGAAGCGGCCTCCGCAAGATGCCTAAGTTCATTCTTGAGCAGGTGCTGCCGAGCGAGCGCCTGCTCCGAAGTCGGGCATAGAAGCTCGCCGACCACCGCCTGTAGATGACTACGATGATCTGTCTCAGTAACTCGCGCTTGTCCGCGTTGCTTTAGTCGTGGGGATATCAGAGGCCTCACTGTTCGTCCTCCGTGTACATATTCTTTCTGCCAAGTAGCCATGTCACCGCATCATGAGCGCGCCAAATGGAGACGCTTGTACAAGACGTCTCTAACATGTATGCAACTCGGTTGCAGCTTGAACGGTTTGGTTCGCTTTTTAAGAGCCCGCCACATGGAGAAAGTGATCTGGTCGACATTTCTATTTTTTGGTATTCTGATATCCTCAGATTTGTCAGACTTACACTTTATTTTTGTAAGGAGGTTAAGCATCTTGGGTGTTAAACTGATGCGTGGCTGGGGAAATTAATACTGTAAATCCTAAAATTGTGCCCCTCCCCAAAATTATGATCAAGGATTTACGAAAGTGCCACTCCCTAAAATAACCCCCCTTATAATAGTACCCCCATGGGAATCATTAACATTTCCTCTGCTCACTGCTGGTAACAAGGTTGCTGAAACGCATTCTAATCAAGACGAAGAAGCCTGTAGCCTTTCCGACGAAGAAGAGCTAATCATCGCCAGTCTTTAAGTAGGAGGGCCCGGAAAAAACTCTGACTTCAACACGACGCACTTGACCTGACATTAATTTGTGCCCCTCCCTAAAAATAGAGCCTATCTTCCGAAAGATACAAACTCTCAGTGGACGGCAGCTCACAGGTCCCCTCTTTATTCAAAAGAGAGCAAAGTGACCTAATTAAGGTAGAATGTAAACTGAGTATATTTATAGGTAGATAAAGCTTGGGTTTTATACAAACTATATAGAAATGCAATGTCGTTAGCCAATGGTTGGCTTTGAACGACCTTGGTACTTTGTACCAAATATTCCGAAGTATGACGTGTCATACTTCTGAAGTGTGACGTGTCACACTTCATGTAACCAGGGTACACTTAGGGCTACGTACCCCGCTACATCCTCCCCCACTTAGGTTCGGTTTACCGACCAATCAGAATGAAGAGGTGTTCGTCACAAACTCTCATTCTCAAAGTCGAAAACCATCGACTTGGCCGCGCGAGCGCGGCGGAGGCTCACTTCACAGTTAGAGCCTCGAGCAGCAGTCTGTGCGCTCTTCTTCTAGGTCTCCACTTTGACCGTTAACCATGCCTCGTGGCACTGCTAAGAGCACTAAGCCTCACGGCAAAGGCTCGGCACTTAAGGAGGCTACTCAGGTGGCCTCCGAGGTGATCGGTTCCTCGGGTGACGCGGCTGTGGACAGGCGAACAAGCAAGCGCCGCAGCCCGTCGCCCTCGGCTTCAGACAATCGTCCGAACCCTCGGTTCGTGGAACATGAGTTCGACTCTGGCAGTGAGGACGAAGCCGAGTCCGAGAGCACGCACGATGCTCCTGCGGGCTCTGTGGGAGGGCACAGCCCAGTGCCCAGTGAGCACAAGGATGACAGCGTGCAGTCGCTCGCTAGTGATCAAGGTGATCACAGTCCCAGGACGTCTGTGCGCTCTGAGAGTCCGGCCGTCAAGGCTAAG
The DNA here is from genome assembly GCF_000142945.1 of Phytophthora infestans T30-4. NCBI lineage: Eukaryota > Oomycota > Peronosporomycetes > Peronosporales > Peronosporaceae > Phytophthora > Phytophthora infestans. Next base: position 624,971 of record NW_003303747.1, read on the forward strand.
GGCACTTCCAAAGCTGGTGGCGATGAGGAAGAGAATCCTCGCAAACGTCTCTCGCTTGCCGAGGGTCTTGCGCGTGCTAAGGCCTTTAAAGCCGAAGGCGCCAAGCCCTCAAAGAAGCGTACAGTCTCTAAGTCTCCACTCCGCGAGGAGAAGGAGTCTCGACACTCCCATCGGGGCATCTTCGACTCCTCGGATGAAGAGGAGGAGAAGGAGGAAGAAGAGGAGGAGGAGGGTGCTATCGCTCTGCCCCGGGAAGTCTCGAATGACCTCGACCAGCAGCAGGAGGATTTCCAAGCTGCCCAGCGTGTGCGTGGGGGTTCGGTGGTGGCACCCGTCAGCCAGGAAGCTGCCATCAACTCAAGAGGGTATTGGCCTCCCGAGGAGAGATCTGGGGCTGACCTCTTCTTAGAGCTTCTCGTCGCTCCTCGTGGCCTTGTGGCGGCCACACTTCTAGGGGCATCTACAAACGTGCCCTTGTTCAGAAAGAACAGTTGCTCGTTGACAACTTGGAGGCTGCTCGGTGTGTGCTTCTCGCCCCACACCGCATCCCTCTTAAGGACTTCACGACTTGTCGTAAGAAGCCCGAGACCCGGGGTGGTCTCGATCCACTTTGGGGATACCCCTGGGTTATGCCCGAGAACTGTCCCACGTGGAGGTCTTGTGAGGACATGTTCTGGGCATGGGTGGAGTCTCTTAAGTACTCACCCACGGAGTTACGGGAACATTATGAAGATCAGCTGCTGTCCCGCATCCTGGACCAGCGTGATCTTTGTGTGAGGTTTGCCCACTTGGTCAGCCAGTGCATGCTGCCAAGGGACATCATGAAGCGCGCGGCTTCCAGCGCTCATCCCTCGTTCGGGCAAGAAGCCCCGGACTACTTATGAAGCTGCCGCCGCTTCTGTTCCCAGATTGCGACAGCCTTCGGGCAGTCAATCAGAAGCCGTTCGATCGGCTCCCACGAGTTCTCGGAGTGGGCATAACCCCTCCACTTCACGAGGAGCTGTCGCTTACCGCGACGCCGTTGCTCCTGGAGGATCCGCTCCACGTGGAAGTGGACTTCTCCATTCCGGTCAAGCAGGGGCGGAGGTGCCCTCGTACGAGTACGAGTACTCGGCGCCTCCCGAACACCACTCTCGTCCGAGTGTTCCGGCTGCGGGTCCGACAAAGGGTCCTGAGGCTGACCGCCTCCGTCAACGTGTCCTCGTGCTTGAGATTGCACTTGGCCTTGGGACTGGCGGTGATGCTGCCGCCCAGGCCGGGAATCAGGGCGAGCTCGCTCGTCTTGCGGGCCGCATGGGCCAATTGGAGCGAGAGGTCGCGAGCGTGCATCTGCGGGTGGATCACCGGGCCTCTTCGTCCGATCTGGACGAGGCCTTTCGCATGATCCGACGGATCGAGGCTCTGCTGCCACGTCCGGAGCCGCCTGCGGCACACTCCCAGACGTACGCGTTTGGTGCGTACCCGGCGTACTCAGCGTACTCGGCGTATGGCTCCGGGGTCCGTTCGTACGGAGCCCCTCCGGCGTACGGTCTTGACCGCAGTTTTGCCGTTCCGACCGAGGCTTGGGTGCCTGCTCCGACGCCGTCGTCGACATCTGTGACCGGCCCTCGCTTCGAGGAGTTGGGTCAAGGTGGGTCTGCGAGTCAGCAACCCCCTGCGGATCAAAGTACCGCTTAAGACGTCCAACATAGAACGTCGGGCGCGTCGTCGTTGACTTTGGCAGGTCGATGGTGTACGACGCACCATGTCTGGCCAGGACTGCAAATGGTCCGATGAAGCGGTGCTTCAGCTTGTTGCTGCCGACAGAGCTGACAGTGTCAAGAGGTAGGTTCCTCGTGTCTAGTAACACTAAGTCCCCCACTTTAAATATACTTAAGTTTCCTCTTCCATGTTTGTCGGAGTACTCCTTTTGTTTATCTTGGGCCGCTGCCATGGCATCGCGGACCCTGCTGACAACGCTCAGCTTGGTATTCATAAAGGATTCCACTTGTTTCCGCAGCGAAACTGGTCTCACATCCGAGACCTGGGAGGAAAGGGCTTTCCGAGCCTCTCCCCCACTTAGAATAGAGGAGTCAGTGTCTCCTCGAAGCGTGAGAGGCACTCTGGGGTGACGGAAGCCATTCAAGTAGAACGGCGTGAACCCCGTGGACGCGTGCACCGCGTTGTTGAGCGCAAACTCAACAACTGGAAGCTGCGTCGACCACGTACGTGGTGCTGCCGCGCACACACTGCGCAGAGTGTCCTCGATCACTCGATTGACGCGCTCTGTCTGGCCGTCTGTCTGTGGATGATCCGCAGTGGACATCTGCAGACGAGTTCCCAGTAAAAGAAACAGCGTTTTCCAAAACGCAGCAGTGAACCGCGGGTCTCGGTCCGAGACAATCGTCTCCGGGAGACCGTGATAGCGGAACACGCCATCGACGAAAAAATTTGCGGTTTGTTCGCCCGTAACAGCGACGGGAACAGGAGCAAGATGTACCATCTTGCTCAGCCGACACACGAACACCAAAATTCCGGTGTTGCCGTGTCCGTCGGCGGGAAGCCCAAAGATGAAGTCAAAACTCATCGACTTCCAATAGTCAGCCGGTACGGGCAGGCTCTGATGTGGAGCCGAAGAGTGCCCTGCGGGTTTGACCCTCTGCCATGTTTCACATGTCTTAACGTATCGGGCGACCCACTTGTACATGTGGGTCCACCAGAAGGCCTAAGAGACCGACAGAAAGGTCTTCTCGCGGTTCAAGTGGCCGCTGGAGGGCGCGTCATGCGCCTCCGCGAGGATGTCGAACTTCAGATCCTCGTCGTTGGGTACGACCACCCGTGGAGGATCAGTGGGCTCCACCCGATAATAGAGGAGGCCCTCCTTCAACTCATATCGGTGGAGCCGTGAGCGCTGTCGCGACGAGAGCCAGTCGGATTTCGCGCTCGTTCCGGCCTTAAGGAACTTGACGATAGGCGCGACAGCCTCATCGTCCCGATACGCCATGCGTATCCGATCATATAGATCCGTTGTCACCCGCGTGATGTGGGCCAACTCATAGTCGGGACGCCTAGAGAGGGCGTCCGCAAGCACGTTGAGCTTGCCCGGCTTGTACTCGACGCGGAAGTTATATTCCGCGAAGAAGGACAGCCACCTCGCCATCCTTTGGGAGAGGTGAGGCGAGCTAGTCGCCGTCCTCAAGGATGCGTGATCTGTGTAGATCACGAAGGGCCGAGAACCCAGAAGGTGAACACGAAACTTCACAAGGGCATATTTCATTGCCAGGAGCTCCTTGTCGTGGACAGGGTAGTTCCGCTCGGCGGCTTTGTTCATGTCCAGCCGTGTCGGCCTGCAGCAATGCACATCCGATGGCGTAATCGGAGGCATCGCAGACGACGCTAAACGGCTTCGTCTCATCCGGCAGCGCCAGGACAGGGGCCTCTTGGAGACTGGCCTTGATGCTGTCAAAAGCATCCTGGTGCTCTTGCTCCCAGCGCCAGTCGACGTCCTTTTGAAGGAGGCTCGACAAGGGCTTAGCGAAGCCCGCGTACCCTGCGCTGTACTTGTGAAGGTAGTTGGCCAACCCCAACCACTTTCGAAGATCCTTCTGGGATCGGGGCGTCGGCCATGCTGCTATGGCCTTGACCTTGTCTGGGTCAGCCCGACCGCCCACGTTGCTTACGAAGCAACCGAGAACTTTAATCTCTGGTGACGCAAAAACGCACTTGTCGATGTTGGCGTAGAGCTTGTTCGGTCGCATCACGTCCAGCACTCGACAGAGGTGTCCTAGATGCACCTCCATGGCCGTCTTGCCTCCCTCGACACGGCTATGGACGAATATGCCGTCGAAGTACGTCTGTACGAAGGTACGCAAAGGGCGGAACAGTTGCGTCACCAGGCGATTGAACGTCGCCGGGGCGTTAGACAGGCCCTGCGGCATGACGAGCCACTCCCAAAGCATGCCGCTTGGAGTGCTCACCGCGGTGAGCGGGATGTCACTCTCTCGCATCAGGATCTGGTAGTATCCGTCTACCAAATCCAGCGCACTGTACAGTACGCTCCCGGTCATGTTGTTTAACAACACATCCTTTCGTGGGATTGGTGTTTGGGCCGGCACCGTTGCGTTGTTCCGCTTGTTATAAGCGTGAACCAGACGCCAATTTCCGTTCGGCTTTCGAACGCAGAAAGTCGGCGTCGAGTGCGGGGATTTCGACTCCCGCACCATGCATGCCTTCGCTTTCGCGGCGAAGAAGGTATCAATGACCTCGCACTGTTCGCGCGGGAGAGGCCATTGCCTCGTGACACAATACTTTGTGCCGGGCACGAGATCAATCTCATGCCGTACGCCTCGATTGGGTGGGAGTTGGGTCGGTGGGTGTTTGTTCACCACGTCCGCATACTCCGGATACACCGGATCCCTGGGGTTCTTAAGGATCTCAGAACCCAAGCACGTCTGACGCTGCTTGTTGAGGTCTTCCAGGACGTTCTCGTCCAAGGCAGAGGAGGCGTTCAGCTCTCTCGAGTGGTCTCAGGTCTCATGAGCACCACAGCCTTGAGGTTGGCCACTCGACCGTCATTTCCTCGAGGTTCAGTATCTCTGCAACCTCTGGCAGCGGTTCCAAGTGGACACCAGATGCCTTGACGGGTAAACCGGTCTCGCCATCGAAGATGTGATAACACTCTTCCACCGGCCTTGTCGGAGGAGCCCGGGCCCTGGACTCCGAGTCGCTAGAAGCGACGTCGATCTGAACGAAGTTCGGATCCGACTTGAGGCGGCGGCGGCGTCGTTGACGACGGCGACTGTGATGTGGAGCTTTGCTGCCCACGTCTAGGGATGTCGGCGCTACGACATCCGAGGCACTCGTGGCCTCGTGTGGTACTGTGGTACTGTGGTACCCACAGGAAGCGTGTTCGACGCTTTCCTCTTCAGTTAAGGTCTGGGCGACCGTGAGTGGAACTCTGTTACCCACTCCGAACACGCTGCTCTCAGTGTTCGTAGCAGCTGCAGCTGTCTGCGGAACTAAGTTACCCGCTTGTGGACCTAAGCTACCCACTTGGCCAGCGCCTCTTCTGGGCGCTGCCACCATCAAAACATCCTCGGAGTCGTCATATACGTCGACGACTCCCAAGCATCTGCCGGATGCTTTGGTACCCTGGCAACCCTTTGCGGGCGCCCCGGGTCCTAACAGAGGTGGGAACATGACTCACCAATGCTCTGTCGGACTGCGCAGGGCGGCTGGCACCGATTGCCTTGCCTCGCCAGTCGATCCAAGGGCTCGTGCTCCTCAAGCCAGGGCATGCCCAGGATCATATCATATGGATCCATATTGAGAACAGTGAACTGTTCGAGGCTGTCAAAGTCTTCAAACTTGACGGCCAGATCCACTTGGACGTTGGGGACAGTGACGACCTTCCCGTCGGCCAGTCGCACTGACACCGTCCCGTTGCCCTTGCTTTCTCTCAAAGCATCGGACAACTTGTTGCTGTTACGAGCAACCGTCTGGCGGCGTGCGAAATTCTTCGACGCCCCAGAATCGATCAAGATTCTAAAGGGATGATCGTATCCCCGTACACATCCGTGTACTACGAGCAACCCGCCGCTGCTCTTCGCCGATTCGAGAGTGCGAAGACTCTCAGGGGCTAAGTCTTCGTGGTACGCGCCACCCACGCACCCATCACGAGGACTTAGTTCTTCCCCAGTAGGGCGCCCCGCCCCTACTGGTTCCCGGCGTTCCCCTGTCCTCGGGATCCTGGCTTCTGCCAGCGACCCTTGAGGACGGGCTTGGGGAAGGACCGTCTGCGGAGTCTTTCCGCGGGACAGTCGCGCTTGAAGTGGCCCATCTTCCCGCAGCCGAAGCAGCGGATGTCACGCTGTTCGGCGGGCCCGAGTTCCATGGGAACTGGTCCGTTGGGGCTTGTTCGACCGGGGCCGACAAGGAGCTCCCAGGTGACGCGGAGGCCGGCGTACGCGCCTGGCGATGGCTGTACTCTTCCTGGAGAGCCACTTGAATCGCCTCTTCAAGGGTGCTTGACTGCACCCGGAACAGCTGAGTGCGTGCGGGGCCCACTCGAAGGCCGTCCATGAACACAGTCATCTTGATGTGTTCATTGAGTGGGTTTCCCACTAGGGACGCCGTGAGCTCCCGTATCTCTTGCACGTACTCGTGCAGTTCACGCCTCCCTTGTTTACACGAGAGGAAGCGCGAACACTGGCGGTACTCGTAGCTCGCCGGGAGGAACGCGGCTCGGAGCTGTTCACACAGCTGAGCCCAGGATGTGAAACATCCAGGGGACGTTGCTTCCCGTGTGTACACCCAACTCTTAGCACGACCGCTAAGGTTGGAGAGTGCAAAAGCAACACGATGTTGCTCGGTCGAGATCAGAGCCGCATCCATCGCGATCTCTACTTATCGGACCCAGAAGTGAAGGTTCTCGCCTTCCTTCCCTTCATACGGCTTAACCTTCAGCCGTATTGGCTTCGGGTGAGGCGGATTTTCTATCGCCGCCGGAGCCTGCAGGCTCTCCCGCACATGCGCGATGAGGCCCTGCTCGTACGCGTCGAACGCATTGACGCGCTCGAGCTGCTCGGCCGGTGTTGACACCACCAGGCTCTGCAGGGCCTCCATCCCGAAGATGCCTGCCATCTTCCGAACCGACTCGAACTGAGAGTCGTTCATATGGGAGAAGTCGTTCCTGTCCATGGCAACGAACTTCGGAGAGGTTCAGGTAGTCTACCCGCGGTGGCGTGGATTGACTACTAGTGCTACCAAGTGTGACGGGGTCACACAGCACCTTGCGCTAGAGGAAGTTATCTTCCGAGAGTATACAAACTCTCAGTGAACGGCAGTTCACAGGTCCCCTCTTTATTCAAAAGAGAGCGAAGTGACCTAATTAAGGTAGAATGTAAACTGAGTATATTTATAGGTAGATAAAGCTTGGGTTTAATACAAACTATAAGTCACCTATAGAAATGCAATGTCGTTAACCAATTGGCTTTGAACGACCTTGGTACTTTGTACCAAATATTCCGAAGTATGACGTGTCACACTTCATGTAACCAGGGTACACTTAGGGCTACGTACCCCGTTACAGAACCCCCCCCCCTAAAATAGTACCCCTGCTTGGGTGACGTAATTCCCCAGGGGCACAATTAAAGGTTTTACAGTGTTACACATGTACCAGTACCAGTAATTTCGAATTTCAATTTTCAGGTAAGGTATATGAGTACATGTACATTTAGCGCTGACTGTGCTAATATCCGCGACAGAAGCAACATGTACCAGTAAGCGCAGTGTAGGCCGATGAAGACGGCGGGAGTTTACACTAATGTTAGTGACTTCACTTTATCGTTTTAACTATTATAATACGTGTAAGGAACCAAGTATCATATGATATTTTTTAGAGTAATAATTTTATTTTTTGATATTAGGTATTAATAGTAACTCATTTTTTCAAAAGTTGATATAGTATTTTATTTTTAACTCGGAGATTTATAAATATTAGATACTATTACAGGATATTTATGATACTTCCACTTAAGTACGTTTCTTGCCACCTTACCCTCTGCTGAGTGAACCGTTTTCGGTCAAATTCTAGAACAGCAAGTAGGCTTTAAGACTGACGAGTATTTACTCTAGTATTTCACTATGACACAGACAAATGCGATCGAGATGTAAAACTGCAAACGGTTTGCAGTTGTTTGAAGTCGATAGAGCGAAGTCAATATTTTATTTCTTTTTATTTGCCGATAGCCTCGTCCACATCGTTCGTCTAATAAACCTGCAGCCTGTGACGCTAGATTAATGCGCTCAGCACGACGTCAAACTTGCCGTCACTCTCACAATTGTCCCGGACTCCATCTCCCTCACGGTTAATTAGTAATACTTCAGCTAGTCGAACGTCTGGTTGGTGGATATAACCCGATTTCGCAATCTTAGAAAAATAAATATATCAGACAGGGGCTAATGGTAACCAAATATCATATGATATTTTTGATAGTAATAGTACTATTTTCGATATTAAATATTAATAGTAGCTCCTTTTTGGAAAAGTTAACATAATATTGTAATATTAACTTGGAGAAATGAAAAGTATTAGATACTACATGATATTTTAAGATATTTTCCCACTTAAGTACGTTTCTTGCCACCTTACCCTCTGTTAGCCGAGCGGAGCCAAATAACTTTTTCGATCAGGTTCTAAAAAAGCAGTAGGCTTTAAAAATGACGAGTATTTGCTCTAGAATTTCACTGTGACACCGACAAAGGCGATCGAGATGGAAAACTGCAAACGCTTGCAGCTGTTTAACGTTGATAGAGCGAAATCAAGACATTTGTTCTTGTTCTCTACCGATCTCCTCGTCCATATCGTGCGTCTAATAAACCTGCTGCCTGTGGCGCTAGATTACTCAGCAGAGGGTAAGGTGGCAAGAAACGTACTTAAGTGAAAAGTATCATAAATATCATGTAATAGTATCTAATATTTTTTAAATCTCCGAGTTAAAAACAAAATACTATATTAGCTTTTGAAAAAATGAGCTACTATTAATATTTAATACCAAAAATAAAAATATTACTCTAAAAAAGATCCTTTGATATTTGGTTACCATTAGCTCACGTCCATTTATCCTCAGATGGTGGGATTCTCAGAATCCACTGGATTATCCATCGATTCCCTGGTGCGTATTACATGTAGTAGTGCCAAGTGAGCTCTTCCCTGTTGCACAAGCTGGGCGTTCACCTACCGTTTTATAGATGTGGTCGATATCCGTGTTTGACAACATGTGTACTGTAGTTCCGCAATGAGTACCAGTTCATGCATAGTGTTGCGTCCCATCGCTTATCATGCATGTACTTGTAAGCATAGTCTAAGAAAAAGCTAAACCCAACTATACTTGTTAACACACCAAAATCGGGCGGGCAGCTCAATTTCAAACCGCTATGCAGACGTATCACCGCAGTATCGTGCGGCTTAAGTTCCGGACGACATCTACTGGCGAGGACTTACTGTTCTAGCACGAAAGAAGAATCGATCTCCAGATGGCTTATTCGCAGTACTCGGACGAGTCCGTCACGGCGGTGCTGTCCGTCGTGTTGCTGGCCTGCGTCGTTGAGTCGTCCGTGGAACCACCAGCTTCGGTGGTATCGGCAGTGGCCTCGCTGCTAGCGGTAGATGCACTAGCTGCTGTGCTGGCAGCGCCGCCACTGGTTGCAGTGGAGGCAGACGCGCAGGTGGTACCGTCCGTGTTGGGCTCCGTCAGTGTGTAGTCCGGGTCACCCGACTTCCAGGTGCAACACGGATCACCCAGGGCCTCGCCGCAAGTAACCGAGCCGCCGGGCCACGTCTGTGAGCATACCTTGGACCACTCGGTCCCGTCGTCCGAGAAAAGGGTGCCGAAATCTGTGTAACCCGTGTCCGAATGACCCAACTTCTTGCCGATGTTTTCTCCGTTCGGGATGAGCTCCATGTAGCTCGAGTACGCGGACGTCGTCTGCACAAAGGCGGCTGCCACGACGACGATCGGAATGGTGGCCAGCATACTGGTGTTTCCTGTTTTGTTTTTGCGAGACTCGGAGACTGCACTCAAACTGCGCTGTCGTAAAATGCGAAATGGGGACTGTCCTACATGTACAGCTTCGGATCAGTGCTTTGCAAATTGCAAGACGGGTTGGGTTTTGGCGGTGGCGGCCAGACTTTACGGATGCTCGGGTGGCGATCGGCTCCGCGCCGAAGCTTTTACCATTGCGCCGCCTCTTCTCTGAATGCGATTCAACAACATCCGACAGCGTCGTTTCCAGATGGAGGACTACACGTTCAAATGGGTGGATTCGCTGCTGGCCGCACCATCAGAATGGCCGCCATGGATCGTGACTGCAATGAGCTCGATTTGTGAAATGGGCAGGATGTCCGCTGCATGGACCTGTCGCTCATGTTTAACACTCCTCCAAACTGCATTTGCTACAGTACAGTACTGCACTCCGTTTTCGCGACCTTGGACCTTTGATAAACTTCCGGATGTGATGATCCTGAATGCATATGAGCTATCACTTGTAAGTTTAAATCTGATTTATTTGCAAATCCTATATGGTCCACCCTTGCTAAAACGGGGTGCAGTACTGTACTTCGTATGAAGAATACCGTACTGAACCATTGTTATTGGCTTCTTCTTCTGGCATGTCCTTGCTCGGCTTGGGGTCCTTGACTTAAGAATACTGGTATCCTCTAACGAAACAGCAACATCCGGTCGCGGACACTTTTTAAAGTGTTGAAACATTAAAAAGTACACGCGGCACACAGTGCTTCTTGCTGTATCCGACAATGACTGCACTAGACCAAGATGAAAACCCATTTCGCTCGCACTACATGTACATGTACAGTACTATAATAAATTGGATATTCGAGCTAACGTTGCAAAAACAGTACGGCGTAGATCCACGTCGCCGGGTTGCTAAGAGCTCGACGTTAACTGCATAAAATCTGTGTGGAACTTGCCAAATCAAGGCCAGTTTTAAGACCCCACTTGATCGGTACCACAAAGCAATATTTTCCTAACTATTATAAAATCAAGCTCGATTTTTGTCTCAGATAATTCGGATCTAAAAAACGGGAAGCGATAACGAAATTTCGTCACGTACCGCACCGCACTTGCCAATTTTCCACCAAACAGACCTCGTTCTCGTACTGTACAAATTCCCAACACGTCCATGCCGAACGTGCTGCAGCAACCCAAGGACCTGTACCACACAATGCGTGAGACGCTATTTGCGCGATTTGTGTTCGCCATCCTCACGCCCTTCATCTTCGTGCTCGGGGCACTGCTGCGCTCACGCTACCGCAAAGTCAACGGAGAACGCACCCCAGGCCTGACACGCTACCGGCAATGACACAAGCAACAACCAACACGCAGCAGACATTCTATTTGGATAGGACCAACAGAAAAATATACTACAGTAATAATGAACGGTACAATCAGCAGTTTCACAACACCGTCCACTCATGTTCCTCATATCCTATTTAAATCGTGACATTTTTTTTTCATGAGGTCTCCGCTCTCTCGCCGCGTTCTACTTGCTACTGCTGTTTGGCTGAGTGTCAGTGATGTTGCAGTCGTGATGGGAGAAGGAGAGGAACCCGCGCACCCCGTGTGTCGCTTTGTTGCCAAGGACACACTGTCCTTTTGCTCCATGGTGGACTACATGACAGTAGTCGACGCCGACGATCCTACAGGGACAAAATTCGACAGCAAGGCCGAATTTTACTACCGCAACGTCGACATTGTGCTCCAACGCTTTGGCTGTCACGCCAAGTACAGCGTCTACGGATGCGACGACTGCCGGGAAGCGTACAAGTACTGGATCTGCAGCATTAAGTTCCAAAAGTGCGGCTCACAGACTGTGACGACCGATAGAGGCGCCACAAAGCTGGTCTATTCGACGGACACGTGCGACTACTCGACCACGGCGACGACCACTTCAACGATGGCGAGCAGTACCAAAAGTAGCAAAACGACCTCTTCTTCTTGTGTCGAAGGCTCTTCTGGACGTTATCGCACGTGTCTATCGATCTGCGAAGATGTCGTGAGGAAATGCCCCTATGTGCTCAACTTTCAGTGCCCGACGGTAGACTCTCGCAGCAAAACTGCCTGCTATCTGTTGATATAGCCTTATACTCATTGGCCGTTGTTTGCTTGACAGACCGAGACGCCCTTCTTCTCAGCCGATATCGCAACTTGCAATAAGCTAGACCGAGCCGCCAACCCGGATCGTCCAAGTCGCCCGTGGCCAGGCACATTTGCAGACGCGTAAAAACGATATTAGTTCGTCTTGCAGCTTTCGCGTACCTGTCGGTACCTGTCAGTTTGAAGAGAAACCCAAAAACGAGACGCAGAAAACGTGGGCTATCGTTGTAAACCTTGGGCGTCTCGTTCGTAGGCTTCGAATTCAAGGTAAAGTGAGAATAATACATGCAATGACTGCACATAATTGTCTTCGTACACAGGAATATCCAACACGGCGCAGACAATCTTCACCAACTCCTTGAAACTCAATTCCAGTTCGGATAGCGCAGGGAATGCATCACCTCGAGCGGCTAGGTAATCCTCGAGCTCTTCCGGCCACAGCTCCATTAACTGAGAAAGTGGCGGCATGGGTTGCCTGTAGTTTACTTGAGCCAAAGGTTTTGTCCCTTGTATCTTTTCGACGCTGGTTATCCACTGCTCGAGCTCTTGCGGACGGTGAGATGCGTTCTCGATACTTCGCACGACTTCTCTTCTACTGCGAGGTTTGTTCCTATTGGCCACACTCACCTGCATCAGCAGTTCTAGCTCAGCTACATTGGTCTGTCCTGACGGTTCTCGCAGGATGTCAAAGCCGGTGTTGTCCTCTTTGTCGTCCGGCCTTGGTATCTGACCGACGCATAAATGAGATTAGCGGGGGTAATGCTTGGATGGATTAGCTTGAAGTGATACGAACCAGAATGCCATCAAACGGAAGACCCACAGAGGGAGTAAACTCCGGAAGGAACGGCTCCAACCGCGTTTCAATCTCGATATCCAACGGGGTGTAGGCGTCTGTCAGCTATCAACAACGCGCACATAAATCACAGTAAGCATCACACGAAGCAGGTCTAGTATCAGAGCTAGCGAGATCTCACTTCATCCACCTGCGCACAGCTGCTAAAAGGCCACTCACGCTGAAAAGCTCCTCCAGCTCTCGAGGCATCTCCAGATTAAGCTTGAAGTACTGTTGTTGGGTTCCACCGTTACTTGCGGTTGATCTCCGCACGCTTTTCTTGCTGCTAATAGCTGGTCGTGGTGAAGGTGCGTTTGCCGAAGGAGTGAAATCTGCATTGTTGACACGTGCAGCGACTTGGGCCTGCTGGAAAAAATCATTTGGCACGACGCCTCGATACTTTTCAAGGTCCTTTGCAGCCGTCTTGGGTCGGCCTAGCACTGACCGCTCCACTTCTAGCGCAAAGTTGTTGCGATCGCGAGCTGTTCTGTCGGTGCCGTCGTCACTCTCGTCGTCTTCCGAAGAGCTAGAGGCATAAAATTCGACCGCACGCGACTGCTCCACTTCTTTGGCTTCATACTCGTCCTCAACTTCCCCAAACTTGCCTGCAGCTTTCGTATCGAGCTTTTCTGGAGGGATTCTACTGTTGATCGGGATCGCCCCAAAATCTGCTGGAGTGACGCCTCTAATTTGAAGTTTCTTTGCCAAAATCACAATTCAGAGAGCCTTTCAGTCGGAGTATGAATGTGAAAAAAAGAAGCAGAAGCAGCAGAACTCACCTGTGCAATCGGACTCCCAGGTATCTCGGGCGGCTCATCCGAATCCTCGTCCAAGCCCTCATCACGACCAAACCCACCCATGGAATCCCCGCCATGAGCTCCCAGTAGGTCAACAAAATCTTCCTCGCTGCTGCTATCACTGCTCACATTCGCATCACTGCTATCTTCACTTTCACTCGAACGGCCACGGGCTATGCAAACTCCAACAATATCAGCTATGACCTTCCATACCAATGAAAAGCCCGACCAACGACCACGTACAGCGATTCAAAGGGGAGGACGCGGTCGTGTCCACACTGAACAGCATATAATACCACATAGTCAGCCCAGTGTATAAGCAGCTGCACGGAGGGAGTCCGACACCAAGTAATATGCCACACACCTCACTTGCATTTCGTCGTCGAGCTCGTGCACTTCGTCCATACTCTGCTAGGAGAGCAGCAATTCTCTTTCAGCTCCAATCTACTAGTGCAACGCAACGCAGCCGACACCCACAATACCTCGTCATCCAGCAAAACCTTTTCCTGCAACATATTGACCATCAAACTCCAGTTAGAAACCTCCTGTGATCCCTCTCTCCTCTGCAGTCACACCTCGTCGGAGTCACTCATTCCTAAATGCTGGATCTTGAAAAGACGCTGTTCAGTTGCGGTAAGTTTATGTTGCGGGTTCAATAAGTTGCGGAAGCTGCCCGCAACTTATCCACCCTGAGCGCCGTCGTAACCTGTCATTCCCGATACAAGTAGTCATGGCCGAATTCCAGGCCATCATCCTTGCTGGCGGTCGCGGTATCCGCCTGTATCCTCTGACCGAGGAGACGCCTAAGGCGCTACTTCCTGCCAACGGCAAGCCGCTACTCTGGTACCAGCTGCACCTGCTGGAAACGTCGGGCTTCACGGAGGTGCTGGTGCTCACTATTCCAGACCTTCTACCCCCTCTTCAGGACTATTTGACTCGCGAATTCGACGGTAAAATCCACGTGGAACTGTGCGAGGTGGCGGACAACACTGAGACGGCCGACGCACTGCGAGAGGTGGCCGATAAAATCAAGCGCGATTTCATCGTGCTGGCCGGAGACCTGGTGACGGACGTGGTACTGCACAATGTGGCGGACTTCCACCGCATCAACGACGCCAGCGTCACGATGCTACTGCGTCAAGAGGCCCCTGCCAGCAAGGCCAAAGGAGAGAAACCACGTCGTGACAAGGACCTGACGGACTGCATCGCGCTCGTTGAGGGCCAGCGCGACGAGGAGAACCGCGTCGTTCTGGTTTCCCAAGCTGTGCACATGAACGAGGATCTGTACGTGGCCAAGAGTCTGCTCAAGCGTCGCAGCAACTTCGTGCTGCACACGGACCTGTACGACGGACACTTTTACTTTTTCTCGCACTGGGTATTGGACCTGCTGCAGGAGAAGAAGTACATTGCCAGCATCAAGGCCGACCTCATCCCCCATCTCGTGCGTCGACAGTTCCGTGGGAAGGAGGCACTGCCCGAAAGCGTGAGGAGCAAGGCTACTAGTAAACAGGAACTCGCGGCCTCACTTTCGCTGTCAGAGGAGAAACACGACCCCGAGGATCTCGTGCGTTGCTTCGCCTACGTGCTGCCGTCGAACGCCTACTGCGAACGTGCGGACACCACCCCCGCGTACAGAGCTATGGACGAGGAGGTCAGCTCGCGACTGCGCATTAAGCGTTCGAGTTCCATCTCCAACTAGATAGATGCCTTCTGGCAGTGTCTGGCTGGCAGTGCTCGAGTGACAAGTAAATAAAGAGGCATTCGCTCGTTGACATCCCTCTTAGTAATTTTATTTATGGTCGGAAGTCCACCACAAAGTGGTTCAAACATTTTTCTTTTTCATTTAAATAATCTGCCCCCATTTTTTTTTCTCCATCGCCTCCTGTTACCTCAAACGTAACCACACAACTACGAAGCGTCCTCGCTCGTCTCCATCAACGCGAGACTCGCCTCGCTATTGCACAGCACAGCAGCGATCCGCTGAAACTCCGTTCTCAGTGCGTTTGCATCCAGCACCTGTCGGTATCTACCTCCCATTTCACTCGCAACCCGCTGCAGTACCGGCAGATTAATGCATCCAAAGCCAACAGCAAAAGCCTTCAAGTCGTACTTGGCGTAGCTTAAGCGAATATGACGAGCAAGTGCGACGCCCATTTCGATGTCACATGGTTGACCGTCCGAGAAGAAGATCAGCACCACCTTAAACTCCTCAAAGTCGTTGCGAGATAGAACCTCATTCGCAGCTCTCAAGCCTTTACCATAACTGGTGCCTCCCCCACCAAATGGCACCGACATCTCCAAGGCTTCAGGCAGAGGCACACCCTCACAAAAGATGCGTCCTTCATGGTCAAACGTCACGTAGGAAACCAGATCCTTTTCTCCTCCGTCTTTCAGCCGACTGATGCCAAACTCGTCGCATGCGCACAGCAAATCCTTCCACGGCTGGCCACTCATCGACCCGGAGTTGTCCAGAACGAAGACATTGTGATACTTTCCTGTATCTGCAGCGTGCACGCACTCAAACTTGTGGCCATCCACGTAAGCAAACCCATCGTCAGCTCCGTCAGGTTTGAGTTCCGGTAGGTGCCAAGCATCCAGGACACAATAGGAAGCTTCCTCTCCGGCGTTTTCGTGCTCTGGCGCATTGCACTGGAACGAGCACTTTGAAAACACTGCACGCTCTTCTTCACTGCAGGGATCTTCCCAACCGATCGTTGTCCAGAATTGAGCGTGCAGCAGCTCGTCCATTTCTCGATCTGGCGGGGGGAACAGCTCGTCCATGCAGTGACGCCGACGATCCTTATTGGCACCCGAAGTGTAGACGCATTTTTCGTCTCCCTTGCTCTCACAGGGATAGTAGTGAGGATGGCCACGCCCCATCTTGGCGCAAAACAGGTTGCACATTTCGGCAATACCTCGCTCGCCCACTTGGTACTTTCGATCCTCAATATCGATGTCTTTACCCTTCGCCATGAAGTACGTCTGCCGCATGTTGCCGTGAGAGGTGGCGTGTAGCCCCATGTGACCAAAGTGCTTGTTGCAGTAGTAGCTGCAAGATGGACACCTCACATCGCAATAGTGGACCGTGTTCTGGTCGCCTTCTCCAGTGGATTGGGCGAGACAAGAATGGTCGACTCCGTTATGATTCATCTCACCACTAGGTACCACAAGCGTGCAGTGCTTCTTGCAGCCATTCATCTCTTGGTAAATGTACTCGAATGAGCCTCGTTTGCCAGGATAAGTCCGAGCTGACTTCTTCAGGTGAACTTTTTGTTCGCAAATACCATCCACAGTGCACATTTCTCCGCAAGCGTGACTCCCAGTACACATGTGCGTAGCTGCAGCATAATCCACGGCAACTTCACTCACTCCACTTTCGATCGCAAAAGCGCGAGATTCCGCAGCCTGTCCGTGGAAATGGTTTTTCTCTCCGCAACTGCATTTGCACTCCCTCATAATACATGGATGGATGCACTGCACTTCCGCACACTTGTGAACGGAGTGTTCTCGCTGGATATCAAGTAAGCACGTAGCACTGCAGTCCGTTGCGGAGCATGTAGCACCACACATATGCACCAGTACGGAGCAGCAATGGTCCCCGCTATGGTCCGCCAGTTTGGAGCAGATTTTGTCGCAATTGGAGGCTCGAGTTAGGACACAAGGTTGGCCACAAGTGTGATCTCCTTTCTCGCACTCGCATTTCCCTTCATGGCCAGCACTGCGAGAGCAGGGAGGAACTTGAACCGCTTTCGATTCCACTCGGCACTCGTCATATTCACATTCCCCTCGACACTGGTGGTCTGTGCAGCAGCTGTGCTCCATCTCGGACGAGTGCGTCACAGATCGCATGCAGCCAAGCTGACACTGTGCACACTTTTGCTGGCATCGCGACATGTAAATGATAACTGGATCCACATGGCGTTGCTCTAGCTGTGTACGAACCTCCGACAAGTGGTCACCAAGGGAGCCGTGAAGCCAACGCGACACCTTCAGTTTTCGACGGCGCAATACAAACGCCGCAAAGGCGTCGAAATCGCTCTGATCTTCCGTTGTAAGTCTTGAACCTTCACACGTTTTGCCACGCAGCGTCAGAAAGTACTCGAAGAGCCTATTAATCGTCGTCCCCACTGTCTGGACGTCCTTGCTCGAGAGCGAACTCGCATCAAACCCCATGTCGAGCTTCTCGTCTGTGACGGTATCCAGTCTAATGATATCGTTCAGAGCCACCCACTTGCTTTCGAAACCAGGAAACGCTTTGCACATTTCTCCCAGCGAAACCTCGAGTCTTTCTTGAGAACCAACTTTCAAGACGTCTTCTTTCAGATGCGGTAAGATGACTTTATCTTTCACCAACAGCAACGGAACGTGGCAACCTGTACGAAGGACACCAGGAAGTTTCTGCTTCGCGTCTACGACAACGAAAAGTTGCGTGCTCTTGTCCATGCTGGTCCAGTCTAAAATCGAGATTTTTGCCAGCACAATTCGCAGACAATCCAGGAAAGCTTTACCCGTCACAAACCCCATGGATGACCCCGATACAACCTTCATTAACGCACTCGCAGCGTCGTTCTCCATACAGTTGTAGTAGTCCATCGTACCAAACGGTGGCGTGCAGTTGATCTCTAACTGGCCAGCATACATTTCCGTGAGAAAGTTTTGGTCTCGATTAGCCTCAAAAATCGTGTCCAGCTTTGCTACCAGCTCGTCAACGACACCCTGTCGATCGTTCATGTTGACGTCCTTAACACTCATGTACAAGAGTCCACGGAAGAGACGAGAATCGTTCTTGATGAGCTGGACTCCTTTCTGGAAGCGGGAGAACAAACCGTCAATATCCTTGTCAAATCGGCTCTCCATTCGAAACACCGTGAACAGCGACACGGACGCATTCAGAACCGACAAGAAGATGTCTTCTTGCTCCGATCGCTCGAACGTTCCCAGCCCCTCAAAGTCCAGGACTACCAGCAGCACATCAGACACAAATCGCAGAGACATCCAAGCTCCGTCCGTACACCGAGAGCCCGAGATCGCAAAGGAAGTTCCAGCGAGATGGTTCAAGAAGTAGCTCTTACCTGTAGACTGCTTCCCCATCGAGGTAACCACGATACATCGACCATTCCACGACTCCAGAAGTGGAGAAAGTAGACCGAAGCGTATCGACTGTGCAATCTCCGACGCATCTGTACCCGCTGCGTCACCTTCGCTACTTGAACTCGTTCGGGCGGCTTCGTTAGCACTGCTAGTGTTATCTTCGCCGTCGTGGAGCAGCTTTAGCATATTGGCTTCAGCTCGGCATATCTGGACTGGGACAAACGAAACAATCGTCACCAGAACACGACGAAGCGATGTCTTCTTCAGAGCGGTGGAGTTGCAAGAGGATCGGAACTTCAGCTTCTTCGCCAGGTTCAGTCCGGACAGGGGCTTGTTAAGCCGACGCAAATCTGCCATCAGTCTGTTGAAATACGCCATACATACCGCAGCATCAGCATCTGCTTCATCCGTAGTACCGCCTGGAACAGCAATCTCCAGCTCGAGAGAGAACAAGACATCCGGACTCACGGACATATCGATGAGACTTTGTACAGGAAATTTCTCAAAGACGTGGTAAAATACACGCAACCAATGCTCAGTTGCAACTTCTTTTCCTTTTTCATCGGCTTGTAAGCGGCAGCTTTTTGCACCATTTCCAGATCGCTGGATGCGGTAGGCATCACTTCGCACAGTAACACTTAGCTCAGATGCGTAAACTGTGCCACTGCTAGTGTCAACCACGTACAGGACGTCATCCGTGCTACCAACGTCAAGCTTCGCCAGTGGAATAGTCTTTCCGAGAGCTGCGGTGGGTAGTGCCCGATGATCTTCACTGGAGATGCAGCTCAAGACCAAGTGCTTGCTTTCGTCCATTCGGGTTCGACCTACCACGAGCTCATCCGCCAAAGCCAGAAGACCGCCAACCCACTGGCCGTCAACACCGCGTTCTGCCTTGCAATCAAGCGCCACTTTCTTCGAGGTTCGGCGAGTTCGTACGTCAAAGGACTGGAAGAATCCGTTTCCGTCGACAGCACACAGCGAACGCTCGGTCAGTAAAATATCGACCAGAGGACTACCCAAACCAAACGAAGCATCCATATTGACGCTTAACGTTGCCTCGACACTTGTAAAAGATTCGTTGAACCTGCAGAACGCAACGTTCCCCAGGCCTCCCAGGCCAACCCCAAACAAGAAAGCAATACGGCGGTCACTTGCTCGGATTGAGCACAGAGAGCAGGCATGCGGGAATGTTCGTATTTCCGATTGCTCGGCTTTTGATTTCTTCAGTGGCGCGAACTGGATTCGGCGTACTATCGTGCGGTTTTCTTTCACGAGGATAGCGATGACCAGCCCTACTTTCACTGTTGCAAGCTTGAGTAACTGATATCCTGGCTCAGTTTCCAGAGTTCCCATCGGTGAAATTGGTTTGCCGCCATGTAGTTGATACATCTGAATCTCTTTTGTTGGCTCTTTTTCAGCTTCTTCGCTCCATTTAATATTGACAGCGGTGCCGTCTGATGAGCGCATCAGTTTATGGATCACGATACTAAGACGCCCATCGCCAGCTTTCAAGTTATCACGAAAGCAGCCAAACGCTCTTTTCAGCACAGTCTCTCTCTCCCGATCAAGGTGAATCTCGCGATCTCTGGTGGATTGCTGAACCCGTTGTTCCCACGTTGAAGCTTGCACTGCGCCGACAATTTTTTCGACAGCATCCACCCATAGGCTCTCCAGCCATGGCTGCTGCTCTTCCATTGCAAGGCAAAAGTTAGTGCTGAATTGAGAGTCTTTCCGCCAAAGCCACTTCCAAGTGTCCTGTATTACCCCCAGCACCAAATTTCGCTTATTATCTTCATCGTTGGACGGTTCGCCAATCACAATCGTGTTCAGAACACCTTCGAACGCAGATCGATGGCGCTGGAATGTACTATAAAGCAGCTCCATGTGAGCTTGAATCCGTTCCGGCAAATAAATCATCGAGTACGACTGATACTCCATATTGGCGAAGACACCATGCTCCCATTGCCGTAGTAAGCTCTGGTAATGACGCAGCGCCGAATCCAATTGTGACGATTTTGCCTGGCATCCGACCGCGAACAGTAAGTGAACGTCTTTAACTGCATCGTCGTAGACTTTCTTTGCATACTCAGTGGCTTCCTGATTTAATCGATGCTTTGCTTTCTCTAATTGCTCATCAAATGTAGTTCGTAGTGCATGAAGCTCTTCTTGGGGAAATTGACCAAACTTTTTAAGCAGATTGTTGCGCGCATCCACCAATTGCATCGGTCTATTTGGAAGCTCGATCATAAATCTTTCATGCTTCTTCATCAGCCACTCGGCAAAGCTATCATATGGAACGTTGTCTTTGCATGGGATCCACTCGGTTTTTGCAGGCGTCGATCTTTGTACTGCTACAGCCGGAAACGCTCCACCAACAAACCACACGGATTTCGCACGGTCAAATCGTGGAATCGACACCTTTGTAACTTCACCAGGCGATATGTCATCCTTTTGCTCCACTTGCTTTTGGACTCGAAACGCGACTGAGCACGAGTTCCATCGAGTGCTAGAGCTGTGAGATATTGCATTCACCTCGCTCTTCACACGTTGAAAATCATCTTGCGATACACAACACGTGATGTTCGAGCTTAGCGTAAGGAGGAACCGAAGCACATACGCTGGGGTGTTTCGAATGGCTTCACTTGTGAACAACGTCGAGTCGAGCCAGGCAAAAACGACCAGCTGACGACGATCTCCACTGCCTCCGATGCAGTAAACACCTTGGTCTTCGCTGGACAGCCCATCGTCACATTCGCTAGTCCAGAGCCCCATTCGAGTAAGTTCTTTCTTTACTTGCGGCTGCTTGCCGAACAAACAGCCAATCTCGACCTGATCTTCATCTCCTCGCTCTTCCCCTCGGGCGGTCCCAGTAGCCAGCTTTTCACGAATGAAGCGCGCAAAGTCAACGTCGTAGTCACTGGAGTTGAACATGCCGAACTCAAAATTGTGCTTGGACACTGGCTTGTCCTCGTCCGACGTCGCCATACCCAACAAGCGACACAAACGTAGCACGTCCACTTCATCCACCACAGCTTTCAGCACTTTGACGTCGCTTTGCATCTCGTGCTTCAAGCGTAAGAGACGGAAGCACTTGTCCGAGACCACAACACTATGCTCATAGTTCTTGCGAGCCATGCTCTTCTTCGGTTCACTTGGCGTCTCGGCGGCAAAAGGCACAATGAGCCGTGCAAACGTTTCTTGCTTCCTACCGAGAGGCTGATGCTTTACGACTGTGCCAATGCCGTTAGGGCGGACACCGTCCATGATTCCACAGCCTTTTCATACCAAAAGTTGAGCAGAAAAACCGTTAAGCCTCGACACGAATCGAATTGGACGAATTGGAAGCCTCTTCTGTCTATTCAAACCTGGTCATACCCACATCACGCGCGTCTCGTTTGCCGACGGTTAGAAGGAAGAGAAACTGGAATGCTCGACTGACGTGCCTTGCAGAATCTGTTCAATGGGCACGCGCTTCTGCTCCATGCTATCGCGGTCTCGAACTGTCACGCACTTGTCCTCCAGAGTATCGAAGTCCACAGTTAAGCACATGGGCGTACCGATCTCATCCTGGCGACGGTAACGGCGACCAATGCTGCCAGTCACATCGTAGTCGACACTAGCACTTCCACACAAATCCTCGAAAAGCTTTTGCGCCACATCCAGCAGCGGTTCCTTCTTCACAAGTGGCAGCACAGCAAAACGGTACGGCGCAATGTCCGGATGCAAACGCAGCACGGTACGTTCGCGGCCGTTCACTTCCTCTTCATCGTAGGCATCCAACAGCATAGAGAGCATGACACGTCCAGCTCCGAGCGCCGGCTCGATGACGTGTGGTAGAAATTCTTCCTTAGCCACGAGGTCCTGATACGTGAGGCTCTTTCCACTTGCATCCATGTGCTTCTTGAGGTCGTAACTGGTGCGGTTCGCAATGCCCCACAGCTCACTCCAACCGAACGGGTACTTGAACTGAATGTCCGTCGTGGCGCGTGCGTAGTGTGCCAGCTCCTCTGGTGCATGTTCGTGCTTTCGCAGGTTCTCGGGCTTGATGCCGTACTTGGTCAAGAAGTCGTAGCACTGGTCCACCCAGTAAAGATACCAGTCGTCCGACTCGTTCGGGTGCGTGAAGAACTGCAGCTCCAGCTGCTCGAACTCGCGCGTGCGGAACAAAAAGTGGCCAGGTGAGATCTCGTTGCGGAAGCTCTTCCCCACTTGGCCGATACCGAACGGCAGTTTCTTCCTCATGGTGCTCTGCACGTTGGCAAAGTTGATGTAGGCGCCCTGTGCCGTCTCCGGACGGAGGTAGATCCAGTCGCACGTCTCGTCGGTCGCCCCCATGTTGGTGCGGAAAAGCAGATTAAACGTCTTGGCTGGCTGGAAGCTGTCGGTTTTGCCACAATTGGGGCACGCGACGTTGTGCTCTGTAAGCAGATCGTCCATCTGGGATAGCGACAATGTGGCCACGGCGTCGACCTCCTCTTGGGTCTCTAGCTTCGACTCCAGCAGTTGGTCCACGCGGACTCGTGAGTGGCAGCTTGAACAGACCGTCATGGGGTCTGTGAAGTTGTCGACGTGGCCGGAAGCCGTCCAGACCGCCGAATTGAGCAGCACGGCGCTGTCGAGGCCCACGCAATTCGGACGTTTCTGCACGAACTCGAACCACCAGCGGTCGATCACGTTCTTCTTCATGAGGACACCTGGACGCCATTGCAGCGGTTAAGGAACAAAACATTGTAATGGAGAGAGAGGAGGGGATTTTACCGAGCGGTCCATAGTCGAAACTGTTGGCCAGGCCGCCGTACAGCTCCGATCCTGGGAAGACAAAGCCGCGATGACGACAGAGAGCCACTAGACGATCCTGCAGGCTGGCAGTCCGCTTCGTTGCGAAACCGCGTCGAGCGGCGCTCAACGAACTGCGGGTGGACCGATGCAGCATGGCGGTGGTTGACACTTAAGCGCAATTAAAGGCCGTTGCTTGGAGCGACCTACAGGCGACCAAAAGAATTCGGTTCACATTTGACCCATAAATAACCAAACGATACGTTATTTACGGTTCCCTTACAGCACAGTGTACATGTACTGTGCAGGACCAAGGAAGGAGACGCTGGTGCGGTTGCTGCTGAGCGATGGATTGGAGACGGTGGAAGCCTGGGCAGCTGCGCTTGATGGTGAAGATGCCGATGGAGGCATTGTAGGCGCTGTGGTAGATAGTAAAGGAAACGGGGATCAAGTTTGTGCACCACTAATCCGTGCGATCAATGAGGTTGTGCCTTACTTACCGGACTACAAATCGGTTTCCGCCAAATTGACGGCACTGTTTAGCTACGCCGAAGAAGAATACTCAAGTCGAGTGAATGAGCTTATACAAGGGTGGCTCTGTGGCCGACGTCATACCGTTCGTTTTCGGAGATGGATTCTCCTCGACTGGCTAAAATGCGGCCATCTGACGGCGGCGGATCTACATGAGTTGCTACAGTGGAGACACACGTTATTTGTAGCGGCTGTTAATGAAAATGTAAAGCCGCTGAAGCGGGCGCTCGTGGATGACCTCAACACAGTCGACGAGACCATCGAGGAGCAATTTAAAGACTGCAAAGTGATGACCGAGACTGCAGATACTGCGATACCATCCATGAAGACTGTTGAGGAGCTGTTGGATTTTTGCTTCCTGCACGCTGAGCAGTTGGCAACTTGCAGTCTCCTTTGCGCTGCCAAGTTACACGCACTGGCGGTGCGGACCCAGAGAAGCCCAGCGAGGCTCGCGGAGGACGACGAGGTGCTGGTGAGACTGCGGTGGTCGTTTCTGCTTAAGCCAGTGCTGTTCAAACCGCTGTTACAGCATGCCGTCGCATTGAAGACTATGTCACGCAAAATCATGACATGGAATAGTGAAGAGCTGGGACGCCTTGTGGGGCTGGTCGATGTTACCGATCGGGTGGCGGTCTTGGAGGAGATGCGTGCTAGCAGAGACGAGTTGGAGCGTGGATTCAGGGCTGGCGTCGAGCACATTCATAGCTCGGCGTCAACATCGAAGAAGCAGTCAGCCTTGGAAACTCTTGTGGCCGAATACCTCAAATCACTTTCAGACGAGAAGAGAAAGTCACTGATGGCAGAGCTCGAACGAGACCTGGACGAGGCACCTCCCCACTTGTTTCCGTCCGTCTTCCTGTTCTTCGGATTAATTTTCAAAGCGATGACCTTGTTTTCGGTCCCTGAAGAGCAGGAGCAGGACCAAGTCGTAGAAGCAGTTAGCATCCTCTGCGCGCTCTTTGACCGACGCAGCCACGACCCCAGTAGCTACCTGGATGTTCTGAGTCTGCTGGTTCGTTTTCATGGGCCCTCAAACTTAATCTGGCACAATAACGCGCTCTACCTCCAAACCATTGAGTCCCTCTCAGCGACTGCAACGCTGCAAGTCGAGCCTAAATTCAAGTGGGCAACCAGGATGGTGCTGCACCAACTTATATTCGAGTGTGACGTCCGTCTTCTTATACAGAACAAAGTCAATCTGTCCAAGATTCTTCCTCCGCGCACAATGCGCCAAGTTTCAATCCGGCTCGGCGCCTACTAATAAAAAGAGCATTCTATTTTTTTTTTCCACGACGTTTCCGCCTACTTGCAATAGCTTACCCAACAACACAAAACACCATTTAGATAGTGTACCCTATGTTGTTCAAAAAGAGAAATCTGTTGGTTGGCTTGCTCGGCAGAAGGTAGAAGTGAAAGTGAGAAATATATTCAAAGGAGTTTTTAGTTGGATTCTATATGCACACTACACAATAACCTGAAAAGACACGCGCCTACACTCGATCTGATTGGTCCCAATAGTGAAGCCAAGTCAAAATGTCGTACCTTCAACATTGCCGACTCGACACTTGCGTAAAGGTCCTTGGGGGTCTGGCTTCCGGTCGCCTGCCCGTTGGCTGGCTCTTACATCAATGTCCAACACTCCTCCCCAGAGCCTCGGGGTTCCTGAATCACTCGATGTCGACGAGTCCGATCTTCCCCCGTAGCTCCTTCACCCGTGGCGCCGGTAGCGCCTTCGTCAGCAGGTCGGCAAGCATTTCCGCGCTAGCCACATACTCTGGCACCACGATGCCCTTCTTGACGCAGTCTTGGATGAGCTTGAGCTTGACGTCCACGTGCTTCGCCTTGGCAGAGCTTGTTTCGCTCTGCACTTGCACGATAGCCGCTTGGTTGTCCATCAGCATGGCCATAGGCAACTTGGTGGCGATATCCAGCTCGCCCAGTAGCTCCTTCAGCCCGAGTAGCTCCTGAGCACCCACTGTCGCAGCGACGTACTCCGCCTCGGTCGTCGATAGTGCCACAGAACTCTGCTTCTTGCACTGCCATGACACAGTCATTCCGTTTACTTGGATGATTGCCGCACTCACAGACTTGCGGTCGCTCTTGTCGGCTGCAAAGTCGGCGTCCGTATACGAGCGCAATCGTAGTGGTAGCCTTTTAGCTTTGTCGTCGCCGGACATATCCATCTTGTGCGATCGGGTGCCACTCAGGTACCTGACGATGCGTTTAGCCAGCTTCCAATCCGCCATCGTTGGTGCATGCGTCCGGCGCGTTGCACAGTGTACAGCGAACATAATGTCAGGACGCGTGCATCTCGCAATCCACAGCAAGCTCCCCACCAGTGACTGGAAATTTGTCACCGTTGGTCCTGCTGACGTGGTCTCCTCTGCCGTGTGCGGAAGTAGTTCTGCCAAATCTGACTCTGCCGCGTCTTCTCCTCCGATCGGCGATCGCACCGAATTTGCTTTGTCCAGCCCAAACTTGGTGAGCATCTCGACGATTGCAGCCTCTTGGTCAAACCTGTAACCACTGAGCTCGTTGTACTGCACGCGCATACCAAGAAAATTGCTGGCAACACCGAGATCCTTGAGCTCCAGGACGGACATGTCAGCGAAGAACTGGGAAACCCTGTTCTCGTCCGTGCCAGTAACCAGCAGGTCATCCACGTACGCTCCGACGACCGTCATTCCACCGCTGTCAGCCTTGAAGTACAGGCACGCGTCCGTAATGCACTGGATGAACCCAAGCTTGACCAGTTCGCGATGAAGGTGCTCATGCCAAAGGCGTCCTGCTTGCTTCAGACCGTTAAGGCTCTGACCAAGAAGTAGGCCAACTTCATCCACGCTCTCAGCTCCGAGCGTCTTCAGCTCTTCCTCCGTGATAACGAGTCCGTCGGGGACGAACAGCAAAATCTCGATACCCTCCTCCGTTTTCGCCTTTACATACGCGTTTGGAACGTCGCCGTGTCTGGCAGGCACATTCCATATGATCGCAATGACGAGAATGAACTTGACACCAGTCATGGTAATCACAGCCGCAAACACGAGAAAGAAGTTAACGCCGAACTTTTGCTCGTTGCCACAGGCGACTAGTCGAGCCTTGTACCGCTCGATCAACCCCGTGTCTGTTCGTTTCTTCTTGTACACCCACGTAGTATGCAAGCGAATGCTACCAGGCTCGAACTTGACCAGCTTCCACGTGTTATTCGCCTGTAGAGTTTCAAGCTCTTCCTTTTCAGCTGCCTCCCAAAGCGCGCTCTCGGCGCACTTCCGCGCCTGCCTGTAGTTCTTCGGTTCCGGGTCATCAGCGTGGGCATTGACGTCCTTAACTTCGGATACGGTCAAAACCACAGGCTCAGTGTTCAGCCTCGACTCGTCAACCTCCACGTCTCCATCAGCTTCAGCACGGCGGCGCGACTTGCGACGTGAGCGACGAGATCTTCGTGGTGTGGAACGTGGTGCCGGTGGCGTCGTCGTCGTGGGAGCCTGAATAGTTGGTGGCTTCACATCGGATTTCTCCTCCAACGCGCGGATGTTCTGCACATGCCTCGTGACGATCACCTTATTCTCCAAAGGCAGGTACACCATGTACCCCTTGGTCGATTCGTCCTTGCCGACGACGACGCCCTCACACGCCCTCTTCTTCATGGCGCGCTTTCCGGGGTCACGAAACACGGGGCACTTTGATTCAAATATGACCATGTCGCGAAGGTTTGGTGCTTCGCCAGTCAGCACTTCGAGCGGCGACTTCCGACCCTCGTTAGCACGTGACGAGCTCCGGTTCAGCACGTACGTCGCGTACTCAACCGCGTCACCCCAGAAGCTCAGCGGCAATCCTGCACCGAACACCATACACCGAGCCATATTGAGAACCGTGCGATGCATCCGCTCCGCCTTGCCGTTTGCAGCTTGGTTGCCGACTTCTGACACCTGACGAGCCACTCCGTTTTCTTTGCAGAAGAGATCCACGTTTCGGTACTCTCCTCCACCGTCCGTGCAGAGAACAGGCACGCGAACGTCGAACCGTTTTTCGAACTCGACAAGAAAGTCCTTGAACTTCTTTGCAGCCAGGTTCTTCTTCTTCGCCATGAACACCTTGCAGTAGTTCGACTTGTGGTCCACGAAGGTAACCATGTAGCGGTTACCTTGGCGGTCAAGTGGCGGCATGGGACCCTTCAGGTCACTGCAGATGACTCCTCCGACTTTGTCGATCGGTGCGTGCTCCCCGGTGTCCTTAGTCGGTTGATTCGCTCGAGTCTGTTTACCCTCAGCACAAACCATGCAGGGCTTACGGTCCCGATTCGATATCTTGATGCCGGATGCGTGGTCATTTGCCATACGCTCAATGGTGTCCAATGACAAGTGACCGAAACGTGCATGGAAGCCCATCAACGTGTCCGTGGCGACGACCGGCGAGGCTGTGTCCGTACTCGTATCCACCACGTTCATGATCAGCTGCTCCATCTTAGCGTTGTTCGTAGCTACCGATTCAAGTCTAGCCACAAGCACGTTGTACTTTACGTCGACATAGAATACCACTTCGTTGCTTTTCATCAGCGCCAACTTTCCGTTGCGCTTGGTGAGAGAGCATCCCTTCGCTATCAGCCGTCCGTATGAGATCAGGTTCTGCGCGAGTTTCGGTGCGTAGTAGACCTCACTGAGCTCCACCTCAGCCGCGACTCCGTCGACAATAGCTCTCAAAATCACCGATCCTTTCTTGGCTACGTCCATCGTTCGCCCATCCGGTAACATGCAGGTGTCCTCACCAGAGCACTGCACTACGTTAACCAGTAGCGCAGGATCATTGACAAGATGTCGGCTGGCACCGCTGTCCAGAATCCAGCTCGTAGCGTCCACGGACTTGAAGTCGTTACCGGCGGCAAGTGCGAACTTTACTGGCTGGTCATTGTTGCTTCTAGCGGAACGATCTGGGCAGTTCTTCTTCAGGTGTCCAACCTTCTTGCACTTGTGGCATCGCCGCGTTTCCTCTTGGGACTCAGCCACTGCGTTCACGACTTCCTTACCAAGATGCTTCGGCGCTCGATCTTCATCGGTCATCATCTGCGCCCAAACGACCAGTTCGTTCGCTTGTTGGAGAGGATCCGGCCGCGTGATGTCACACTTGGCCATCAAGGCGTGCCTCAAGTCCGGATTCGCGTACCTGACGATGTTCTCCAGCACTAGCGTTGGTGACGCGTTTGTTGCCATCATGAGAGCATTCAAGTACAAGAAGTGCTCATTCCACGATCGCGACGGGTCCTTCTTCGTGCCAAAGAGGTTCATTCCTTGTTGCGTCGAGAGCGCCCGCTTGAACGACAAGTGCATCTGATCCATCACAAACCAGAGCGTCGGCTGCGTGGCCCACCAGCGCATGATGTGCTGCTGGAAGAAGAGCTCAGCTTTACCACGTAGATGCTGGCCGAACTTGCTCACCTTGTAGCGCTCAGGCCAGGCGTAGCCACACGCCTGCTCCGCCATCTCGATCTGCTCAATGAACAGCAGCGCCCACTGCTCGAAGCCGCTCCCAAGTCCCTTGTAGACCTCGCTGCCGTCGAAGTTTCGCATGAAGAGCTTCGCATCCTTGGCAGGCGGCACTCTCTCGTTGAGATGCAGCGGCGAAGGTCGATGTGCTTGGTACTGCGCAGCTGGTTGCTGTTGCTGTGGCGCCTGTTGAGCTGCTTCTTGGGCTTGGAACGGTGTGCCTCCTGCTTGTTGCCCAGCACCAAGACCACCATACACCCCAGGCGTCTACGCACCCATGCCGAAGTTCGACGCGCCGAGCTCATGCATCTGCATGCGCTGCATGCCCAAGCTGCCTCCGTGCTGCAGTGCCTGACGGTACACGCTCTGGCCCAGCCCAGCCCCCGCACCGGGTGGTGTGACGGCCGCACGCTGCTGGTGCGTCTCCAGCGACCGCTCTAAGCTGTCCACTTTGGCCGTGAGCTTAGTGATGAGAGCCGCGAGCGCTCCAGCGTCCGGCGTGACCTTCTCTTCGTGATGCTCTTCGCCCCTTTCGTAGGCGGCGGGGAAGGCGGGGACTGCCTCCGTAGCAGCGTCTGCGTCTGAGTTGTTGACCATTGGGCGCATAACCTGTTGGTTTGGCACTTGCTCGGCAGAAGGTAGAAGTGAAAGTGAGAAATATATTCAAAGGAGTTTTTAGTTAAATTCTACATGCACACTACACAATTACCTGAAACGACACGCGCTTACACTCGATCTGATTGGTCCCAATAGTGAAACTAAGTCAAAATGTCGTACCTTCAACATTGTCGACTCGACACTTGCGTAAAGGTCCTTGGGGGTCTGGCTTCCGGTCGCCTGCCCGTTGGCTGGCTCTTACATCAATGTCCAACAAAATCGTCATGCGACTCTGCCGTTTACCGGCTGCCCACCCCCGTTGCACTCGAAGCTCGAGTCGAATGGAGTTCTTGGTATCCTACGGCGACGATTGGGGATATCACCAGTGGTGATTCACCACCAAAGAAATCAGCAGACACCAACAAAAAAAGGTGTTACATCACTTTAAATTTCGCTGCAAGGAAATTTAACATGGGAAATCTCTCCCAATTTTTGGAGGTCATTCGCCAAGATTTTCTTAAGTGGATAACTAACAGTATGAAAATCTAGGCACGTGTTACTGATACCGAAAAAAACGTGTCCACTATTTTGCATCTTCTGTATTGTGTCCTAACACACCTGTTTAACCTGTTTTTTATTTCGCTTCTTTAAGATAAGTACGTATTTTAACTTATACAGTACCTCTATGTTTAGTTATTTTGTCGCTGGAAGAAAACTCAAATATCATTAAAAAAAATCACATAAGGCAACATGAGGGAGAGTTCCGTATTCAAGGATCCGGTAGTAAAACGTGTCTCAGCCTCACAGGACAACCCGCAATCAAGATGGAGCAGAGGCTCTACAACTTCCCGAATACTCTTTGTCATCGCTATTGTACTACCCTGCATCGAATCAAATGAGTAGCACACACGCGTAACCCGATTGATATGATAGGCAGCCCAATGCGCGCCTGTCGTGTTGAGCACTTCAATGAAATTGTTTGCTTAAAGGGACTGAACGCGTTTACCAGCTTGATGTTGTGGCCTGGGTTTTCGCACAATTAAAACGACGGATTGACGACAGCAACGTTCTGGTACGACTCTTGTAGATACAAACAAATCTGTAATCATACAAGTAGTGTTGAGCCACAAGTCGTCTAGAAAGGACAGTAGGCTAAATCCAGACGTCGCCTCATTCTTGATGTACTTGATGCCCAGGTTCAAGTCCATCACAACGCCCTTTCAAGCACCCTACAACAACGAGAACATACCAAAAGGTAAGGCGTTAGATTTTCGGTATCTAATAAGGTAATGCTATAATAGTCAAATGGAATCTCGGTTTCAGCTGTTTTCATACACAACTCAACGGTAGTTTTATCGATTCATTAAAAATTTGTCCGTTTGTGGGACCATCCTTTACAAAAAAGGCTTTGAGGTGTACCCATCTTTCGGTACCCCGATTTCACGGTTTTTCGTTCACAACGTGTCAACAAACGAACAGAAAGGGAGATGTGCACGTTACCTTCAACAGGGACACCCCATTTAGAACTCGTGCTGGGCAGCAAATCATGACCGCTTTAGTATTTAGTTTGATGCTTATGATGAAGAGGACATCAATCCCCGTCTATTAATGCGAATCTAAAATACAATACCGAGTCGTATAACTCAAAACAAAAAAAATGGTGCCCTTTTTATCAATATCTTGTCCGATATGGTAGATCCAAATTCGCCGCGAGCTATCTAAGGAGACAACAGCCTCCTATAGCCTATTTTTACAATTGCGTGCTATTTCTAGTTATATTCATCGCAAACAACCTCTGCATCAATAACTAATTCTGGGCGACCTCCGAAAATCCCGCCTGGTTGATAGCGATTTCCCATATTTTAACATAGGAGATAGGAGATCCCGCTAAGAAAGGCGAATGTTTACCCCTCCCATACCTAAATGAAGTACAAATGTAGCCATGTCGCAAAGGTTTGGCTCGGAAGTTAATATAGGGGCTCCGCAACTCTCGCGGACAGCACGATGATGCCCATCGATACAACTACTGGAAACAACTGACCAATCGGTGCAGAGAGAATTTGAATGCGATTGAAATTAGCGATGGTGTCAGCTGCCAAAGCTCCTGTCGGTCGGTTATCACGTACATCCCATACGATACACAAGGTTTAAGAGCATGCAGGCTTTCATACTTTAATCAACTTTATTTGGTTATGCGATTGAACGCTTCAAATTCCACTCTAGCCTTCATGAATTCCGTCCTGGTACGTTTCTAATCTTATTTCATATCTTAGCACTCACACGTAATGACATTTATTGACGCGCGATTATTGGAGATCAAGAGCTCTTCAACGGTATCCGTCGTGAAATGGAATGTGAATGGCCGTGACATCCGCACTTTCCAAAAATTCCCGACCGACTGACCAAATCCGCGATTTGCTCGCCCTCTTAGTGGAACCTCTTGTTTGCTTCAAAACCACCAAACGACAATATTATTATATGAAACAGCCTCTTTTAAATGCTTAAAGCTACTACAAATAGTATATCAGCATAGTTAAAATTTATAATTAGAGCCAGCGACGAGTTGGATCTCGGCATGCTATCGGGTTTCAGCATTCTACCACTTTCTAAGACTCTCCACAGCGCCCTCTACGTCTGCTATTGTGTCGGACTCCTCGAGCATCGTCTAACGCATGCAGCCTAAGTGGAGAAGACGATGGTGGTCTCCCTTCCTATCCTGATATCCGTTAATAGGGCAAAAAGGGTCGTCAAAAGACGATGTAGACGAGGGTGATGCTCCAATACGTCGTCCGTGGAAGCAAGTTTGGCGGACAATCTCGGGAGATCCAGCTATATGTGGTGTTGGAAATCCCACGTGAACTCTAGCTACAAATGTAGTTAGGATGTTCCCATAACAATACATCTACTAGGATAGTAAACGATCGCTCGGGCGGACCTGAAGACCCCAGTTCTGCCCTTGCACCGGGACAAACTGGACCTTGTAAACTACTTATATAGGCCAACCAGTAAAATAAGAACACGCTACTAGCACGAGCAAAGCTAGCAGGTGTTTTGAATCCTCGTGTTCCCAACAGCGGAAGGGTACCAGGCACGGGTAAGCCTTTTACGAGATCACCGAGTGCTCAACACTCGGCTGGAAGAAATAAAAGGGAGGCAATTCAAGCACTCCCAGTCGTGCAAATAGGCAACAATAAGCCGTCACGTAAAACCTCCCGATAATAATCGGCCAATACACAAAGTCTCTTGGCCTTGCCGGATGAACCCTCGCTACAGAGCTTCGAGTTCACCGACAGGTATAACACACTCAAACAAGCTTGACCTGACGCTTACCTTGAAGCCGGACGTCGCTCTGTGTGCTTGAGTGGAAATTCTGTTCAGTATTTAAGCTTACCCTTTCGGGTCTATTCCTAATAAGAAGTCCTAATCAAGTATACAAATATCAAGTGAACAATGATCCGTTATGGATCTTCTTGCATGCCAAGCGTCGTCTGCACCGTCGCATGAGCATCTTTAACGGTCCGCGCCCTGTCCCAGACGGTGAACGTGCCTTCCAAGTGTCGCTGAGTCTTCCGCGAACTCATCCCAACCGCCACTGAGGGTTCGTACCGTAGATGGTCGGCTGAATGCAAACCCGGCCAGTCCATTATTAATAATAAGGACAGCCTGGATTCAGTGACATAGGGCCGTATCCGATATTTGTTGAAAACTCGGAGGTGACGCCGTCGAGTCCCTTGCACCTTGGCGTCTCCGTACATCACCTGACCGAGGGTTCGTCTCTTGAACAACTTGGGCGGTGTCACGTCTTTGTCGACGGGTGATAATCCGCAACTACGGAGAAATGACTACACCACAACTGCCCCTGTCGCAATGGAAGCCACGGTACTGGTGCCCGTTGTGACATATCTTCATTCTTCAATTCACCATCTCGCCACCGTATGTCCAAGCGTCTGAATCGAGCCGTGTCCGACGCTTTTCAGCGTCTCAATCCTCGTAGACGTCGCGAACGTGATCAGCTGGAGGTACGTCAGCCCATCCTTCTCTTGAATCATCGGTACCTTGCTCATCACCTCGCATTACTCGACTTGTTTCTCAGGAGGGCAAGACCGAGGGTTCGAACGCCCCTCAGTCTGCTGCACTTCCTCCGACAGCAGCGTCCTCAACCGGTCCTCCGGCGCCCGCTGCCCTCGACTCTTCACTCCCTGTGGTAGCTCCTGCAGCACTCCCCGTCGTCGCTGAACCCGCGGAGATGGCTCCTGCTGCTCCTCCTGCCCCAGCTGGTGGTCCGCCGCCACTCACCGAAGATTCGCTGCGCGCCATGATGGCTAAAAGTACGGAGGCATCGGTCGATCACATGATGACCTCGATAATCCCGTACTTGACTGCAATGGCTCGTCACCAAGTGCAGCTCAGCGTTGCGCCTCCTCTCCACAGCGATGTTCACGCTCAACGTCGCCTCGAGACATCTGTTGGTTTCGATGATGTCCTCGCTGCGGTACAACCTGTTCCTGACGCGCTGTCGGCATTACCCGAACGAGTTGCCGACTTGGAACGTCAGTTGCGGTTCGCTCAGTCCGAGGCTGCTGCCGCCGTACGTTCGGTGGCACCCCACATCATGGCCCGTGATAACGCGGAGACGTTCCTCAAGGCTGCCAACGCTGAGATTGAAGCCTTACATCACAACATCAAGATTCTCCGCGAGTCGAACACCAAGAACGACGCCATGCTCGCAAGTGTTCAAGCCACTATGGAGCGACACGCAGAGGATTTGAATCGTCTTCGCTGCGAGGTCCAAGCTCGGGACGTTTTCATCAGTACTTTGCAAAAGAAGCTGGCTCGCGAACGCGAGATGTACAAGTCTTCTATTGGAGCGAATACCGAGCAGACTCGGAAGCTTCACCTCCTACTAGTAAAGCTTGCCCAGGGCAAGTACGTTGATAACGACACGCTCAAGGTCCTCGAGAACCAGCAAGACCGTAACACTCGCCTCCTCCAAGCGAATCGTACCCTCCGTGCACACGTGAGTCTGGCAGGGATGGATCCCGAGGTACTTCGTCTGGCTGTTGAAGGTACGCTCATAATGTCGCTCCTTCCACCGTGTGTTCAGCAACTAACGTTCGTTCACAATCCTTCGTGATAGGTTTGACTGCGGGTGAGCTGGACCATGACGTGCTGGACTTGGATCAGGAGACGTTAGTCGCTTTGCGGCGCATTCAGTCTGCCACCGCGTCTTCGGACGATCCTCAAGCCCTTCCTGCAGCTTTGGCCAAAGCCGCTCACCAAGTGGCCCATGGGAAGTCCCATAAGCGTCTTAGACCAGGTGGCGAGGATTCAGACGACGAGTCGGAAGACTCTGACGAAGACAAGGCTTCAATCCCAACGGACAAGGCCAGTCTTTCGATGGCAGCTGCCGGTCTCGGTGATGCGCCACCTGCCGATACTTCAACTCCGAAGTCGGCTCGTCGATCGTTGTTCGGTCCGAAGGCGTGGAAGAAGGCGGCCCAGAAGAAGCGCAAGAAATCTCGTCCTCATTCTCCTGCCAAGTCGCCCCGACGTCATATGAAGACTCGGTCCAAGTCCGTACCGTCTTCTCCAAGTTCATGGTCGCCACCTCCTACACCAGCGTCGTCCTCGACTCCCGCCGTGGTCGACCTCAGTGGCGACCGGAGTGGACATGGGGACTGCTGATCCAAGTAGCGTCCCTTCGGCTCAAGAAACTGCTACAGAGCCTTCGGGTAAGGATGTGAACCCTGGGGATCTAGACGATGTTCCCGGTTCTCCTGACGCGCCTTCTCCCCCGCCTCAGGGTCCACACGATGTGGCCAAGCCACCAGCTTCAACAATTTCCCCTTCTCCAGCCGACATACGCGCTGCTGAAGAAGCTCTGCGCGAGGCCGAGGAAATGCGGCTCATGTTTGGCTCGAGTGACGAAGGTGAAGAGTCGGACCAAACCGTCCCACAAGGCAAGTCTGCTTCGGCTTCTGCTCCGACGTCCAAGACAGTTGAAGTCTCGGGAGTGATTTCTACAGCAGGGCCTGCCCCTGTTAAAGCTGCTCCACCAGCCTCCGTGTCTTCAAAGCCGGCTCCGATTGTTCCGACGGCTGTCGTACCAAGCGTGTCTTCGCCCGACTTTTCGATGGAGATTGATGACGATGGGAATGCTGATGACGACCATGGAGATGACGTGGATGACAATGAACCTTCGGTGGATGACTCTCCTGATGCTCCCAGTGGTGGCGGTGATGTTCCGCCCCCCACCGATCATTCAAGCATACTCGATGACGAAGATGTTGAAGATTCAAATAGGAACTGGAGTAATCTTGGCCTAGCTCGTCCTCCGACTCCACCTCGGCCAAATCCTTCGCCGATGATGACTTTTCCAATCATCGTTGCCGGTCCGCCTCCTTCGCCACCAGCAGCTCTCCCGGCACCAGCATCTTCTCTTCCTGTTCCAGTGTCTCTTCGTCCGCCTATTTGGACTCTCGATGCTGGACCTGGACGCATGATTACGGCAACCTACACTTCGATGCCGCGTCGTGGTGGTGCACCGTCGGTTGAGCCGTTTCCTCACCGAGTGTTGTCTGGTACTCGCCCTACGGTGCCGGCTTCGTCTACCTTGCCACCGTGGGTTCTCCCGTACGTGGACATGGAGTTTAATGACGCAGGCGCCAAGAAGTGTTTCGAGCGACTCTTGAGCTTAACGCTTCCCGAACCAGCTGGTGAGGTGACCGTGCATACAACGTTGGAGGGTCTCCAAGCGTTCTTTGATTACTCGCATCCTGATCACCCGTACCAGCAACTTCGGCAGCTCTATCCTCTTCAAGCTTGTCTCTTTGACACTGTCGACTTCAACCCAAGCGTCCCCATCTCCAAGCGTGCTCCGATTAAGACCCGTTTCAAGATGATCTGGGCGAACCTTCGGGGTGACGGCGGTAAGCAAGGTAACCTCGGGTTCGCGTTGTGGGAGCGTCTCCACTGGCTTCCGTTGGCTGGTATTGAACGAGGTCTCGCTGAAGAAGCTAAAAAGGCTGGCCATGACAAGGAACGTTTGAAGGAGCTGAGAGCTCTGCTGAAGAAACTCTTCAGCGAGCGCGACCGTCGAGCCGATCGTCTCCGTAACAAGTACCGTGAGCAGTACATGGCGTGGAGTCGCGACTCGGTTTCCTCTAGTGCTTCCAGCGTGCCGTTCATTCGTCCCGAGCTGCTTTTGGATCCGTCGAAGCCGTGGTACCCCATCGAAAACTTGCCGTTCGCACCTCGGACATCTGACTGGCTTTCCGAAGTTCCGGCTCTCGACGCTCGTCAGCCCTGGCGTACTGGATGGATGAATGCACCGCATCAGCACCCGTACAACACCACGTACTTCCCGTGCCAGCGTAATCCGGAGCTTTTCAATCCTCGTGGTACGCGTTTCGTGGATGTGTACCGAAGCGTGATCGTTGACCCGTCTCTCGATTCGACCGAACTTATTCCGACCTGGCGTTCGTTATTTGACTCGCCACCGGGTACTCCACGTCCTGCTCTGGCTGCTGCTCCTGTTGAAGCTGGTACCGAGGATTCGCAGGGTCCGGCTGCAGCTCCAGCTACCGAGGCTCAGGTTCCTGAGGAAAGTGGTGACTCGACTTCGTTGACACTCTTGGCCACCGCGGCCAGGCACTTGGAATCGATTTGAATCCTTGCTGCTCGTTCCACGACGTTCTCCCGCATCTCAGCTAACTGTTGAGGTGTCCCGCGTGACTTCGTTTTCAGTGGTCGCTCCGCGGTCGGCATTCATGTTTTCTTATTCTTAATCCACTTCCACATCGTAATCATGTTCATGTTGTTCTTCAAATGCATATACAATTTGTTGTTGCAGTAACGTTTTTCGTCTGTTACCACAGGCTGCATCGCCCTGTGGACAGTTCACACGTGATCCAGTCACGCTAGTCTTCGTCCGCCACTTGCGCCATCTGCAGCCGATTCTCGCTCTTCTTGGCTCGCAAATAGTCGTACAGCAGACCTCCACATGACAAGTTGGATGATGGTTCCCAAGCTGTATCTTCATAGCCTACCCACTTGACGTTGAGCTCGCGTACAGCACGCTCCGTGCTCGTCGTTAGTGGTGTTCTGACGTCGAGGATGGCCTCTACTTCATATTCACCGGCAACTTGGTCTGGGTCCCAGCTGTCCTCAGGCAACAGTTCCTCATCGAAGTCGAGTCTTGCTTCATTAGTCGCGTCTAGTACCAACCGAGTGTTCGGTCGACTGTTGAACTCGTTGACAGCCTTGAGTCTCGACACATGCACTACTGGGTAGAAGCGATACCCACTTCGGTCAGGCAATTTCAGCTCGTACGCAAACTCTTCCACCTTGCGCTTGATCCGAAAAGGTCCATGCCATCGGTGAGCTAATTTCTTCGTCAAGCCCGGTTTGACGCGCTCCATGTACAACCACGCCCGGCTCCCAATCTCAAAAAGAGATCTCGGTGGGGCTCTTGCAGGATCTTCCATCTCTTCTGAAGCTTCTAGAGGGTCTGCCGAGTGTTCGTTTCCACTTGGTTGAGGTACAGCGGCTTTTTCCAGTCGACTCAGAGCATCATTATGCTTTTTTGCTCGTCGCTCCTTTTCTACAGCCTGATAATCTTTGGCCATAGTGAGGGCGACCTCATGTTGTCGATTGATCTCACGCCGCCACGCCAGTGCGTCAGACTGCTTGCCGAGTCCTCGTTTGAGTGATGACGACATTGCCCTCAACGTCGACTGAGCATCCCAACCGTGAACGAGGTAGAACGGCGTTTCCTTCCTCGTAGTGTCTTTAGAAGTATTAATAGCAAATACTAGCTTCTCCGCGATTTCGTCCCAATCTTGCTGTAGAGGGTCTTCCGCGTACACCCGTACGGAACCCATCACTGACTTCACCGAGCGTTCCTGCTGTCCATTAGCCTGTGGCCGATAGCTCAAAGTTGCTCGCGATCTTGACTGCATCATCTCTGCGAACGCTTGAAAAACCTCGCTCATGAAGCGTGGGTCGCGGTCGTGCCTTATCAGTGACGGGGCTCCGAACCGTCGGTACACACATTCCTCGAACACTTGGGCAACACTCAGTGCAGTCGTATCCGACATAGCCTTGGCAATAACGAGCCCCGTGAACGAGCACTGAAATAGGAGCAACGCGGTGTTGCCCCTGCGAGATTTCGGTAGTGGGATCACAAAGTCCTTTGAGACGATCTGGAAAGGTCGTTCGGCTAGTACGCTGCCAGTGAGTATCCACGAAGCTGCGGACGGCTTTTACTCGAGCTGCAATCTGGACATGACTTCACGTGCTTCTCCACGTCAGCGTACAAGCCGATCCAATAATAATCGGACTTAACGCGATGGAACGTTCTCACCACACCTTGATGTCCTCCTTCCAGCGAGTCGTGACAGTTCTGCAAGACCTCTTGAATCATCGTTGTTGGTACCACAAGCCGCAGCTTGGTCTCATCTTGCCAACCGTGGTCGTACCGACGATTCAATCCAAGATAGTGAAGCACGCCGTCTTCAGACAATACGAACCGGTCAGCATACTTCCAGGCATCTCGAGCTTCTTTGTAACTCAGCTCTTCTGCTTGGCCCTGAAGCACCTTCTTGATGTTAAACAACTTCTGCTCCTCGTCTTGTGCCACCAGTATCCGTCTGCGTCGTTCCCGCTGTATCGCTACCGGGTCAACATCTTCCGCATCGGGAAATGCCGCTGGTACAGTCTTGTGAGGATGGTCTGGCAAATCTTCGCCGAATGAATCTTCAATGGACGTCTCTCGTCGTTCTTCATTCTGTTCTTCAGCTTTTGAGACCTCCTCCAAGTGTTCATCTGCAAACCTGACGCGTTTCTTGGCTTTCGTCTGTCGCCGAGTCATCACTGCTATATTACCATAATCGCACTTTGGTGAGCTGTAATCAACCACGAAATTTTCGAAAGTTTTCCACTTTGAAGACTCGCTGCCTGACAGTACATGTACTTGACGCTCTGCTCCTCGTGACGAAACATCTACCGAGTCTTCATCCGGCTCGTAGATCATTTCCAGGATGCGGTTCAGCGATGCCAATTCCGACTTGCGAGTTTCAGCCAGGATGACCCGACTAACTTTTGATTCCAGCGCTTCAGTGGCTAACGAATCCGCGGCAGCGTTGTATTCTCGTACAACGTGGAGATATTTAACTGATTGAAGCTTGGCCGTGAGTTCCTTGTGAGTATTCAGCAGCGCTAGCAAAGTTTCCTTGCTGCATGCGATCACCCCTAGTGATTGTTGAATCGCGAGCCTTGAGTCACCAACGATGACTAAATCCTCGGCACCGTGCGCAATAGCAGCCTTCACACCGTTTATCATTCCTGTGTACTCTGCCTCATTCACCGTGGTGGCCGAGAGGTAAGCGTTTGCAGCAATCACTACCTTCCACTCAGGAAAGCTCCACAGCACCCATGAACAACTCCCGTAGCCACCGTACTTCTCTGTCTTCGCTGATCCGTCAAAAGACATGACGAATCCGCTGTAATTACGGGAAAGCTTGGCGTACAGCAAAGCGGGGTCCATTCGAATAGTCGGGGAACCCTTGTGTGGAGGTGCCACCGGCGCGAGCAAGTCTTCCAGGTCGACGAAGCTCGTGATGCTTGACTGGAGGAGCTGTGCGAAGGCGACATCCTTCTCCTTCACGCGCTGCACCTTCAGGTGCCACTGCGATAGCAGCACTGCGAACTGGACCGCGCGTCCGAAGAGAGACTTCGACTTATGCACCCACTCTAACGTCGAGAATCGTGTATAGACATGTAGCGTCTTTCCTGCCAGCTGGACGTAACAGATCTTCAACAGCAGAAGTAACGCCAAAACATCCTTCTCAGCAGGATGGTAGTTCATCTCGGCCTCCTTAAGCACCCGACCGAGGAACCGTACGGGGTATAACTTGCCTTCATGTTCTTGCATTAGCGTAGTGCTCAACGCCCATTCATTCGCAAAGAGCATGACGTGAACTTCTTTCGACCGATCGAAGTGCCTGAGGATGGGTGAATGTGAAACACTCGTCTTCAATTTTTCGAAGGAACGACGTGCCACAGAAAGGCCACCTTCAACGACAAAGTCTTCATCCTTGAGCTGGTACAGCGCTGCACCGTAGACCGCGAAGTCTTGAATGAAGCGGCTGTAGTAATTTACCGCTCCAAGAAACGACTGCATGCCCTTCTTACTCGTTGGAAACGAAAGCTCGGTGATGGCCGCAAGCTTCTTGGGGTCAGCTGTGATACCTTCTGGCAAAATTTTATGCGACAGAAAGTCCACCTTGGGCTGGCAGAAGATGCTCTTGGTGAAGCTAATGCTGATCCGACACTGTGCAAATCTTGCCAGCAATCGGTCCAGCGTCGCCAGGCAGCTGTCGAAATCCTCGCCACCGAAGCAAATGTCATCCACAAACGACCGTCGACCAAATACAGGTACCAGCGATGATTCGTCTGGTTCCCCGTTCGTAAACATGTCAGCGACGGGGCTGTTGACGAGTTGTAGTACAGGGTCGGTCTCTACCGATGCTTCTCGGTCTGCCGCGAGCTTCGTTTGAAACGAACCCT
The DNA here is from genome assembly GCF_000142945.1 of Phytophthora infestans T30-4. Lineage (NCBI taxonomy): Eukaryota > Oomycota > Peronosporomycetes > Peronosporales > Peronosporaceae > Phytophthora > Phytophthora infestans. The sequence continues at coordinate 666,294 of NW_003303747.1, forward strand.
CGGCGCTTGGCCCACGACGTTCCTTGGCCTGTTCTTCAGCTAAACGCATCCTCTTCGAGTATTCAAACCAACCTCCTTTAGGTTGAACGGACCCCCAGAGTGCGTTGTCAATCATACGCTGGTAGATCATCGGCGCGTTCTTTAACCCAAAGGGCATGCGTAACCACTCGAAATGTCCGAGTGCGCAGACGAACGCCGACACTTTACGCGCTAGTAAGGTCATCATGACCGCCCAGAAGCCGCTTGCTGCATCCAGCGAGCAGAACCATAGGTAGCGCTCGAGATCTGTTAACAGGTCGTCGACTAGCGGCATTGCATACTCCATGATCGCGGTGATAGCATTCACCATCTTGTAATCAATGCAGAGCCGGATGTCCAGCCCGTTCTTTTTCATCACAATCACGATCGGCGATGCCCATGGACTGTCTGAAAAGACGATCAGTCCTGCTCGCAGCAGAGCGCGCAGCAGCTCGTACAGTTTGCCTAGAAATCGTAGCGGCACGCGCCGGGCACGCTGTTTAATTGGAGCGTGCCCTTGTGTGTCGATATCGCATACCGCGCCGTAGGCTGGCGGCGTCAGTGCGTTACCACTAGCAATTAGAATGTGCTCGTGGTTCTTTATCGTCGCGACCAGACGCTCTCGGCGTTCAGTCGACAGCTCAGGATCAGCAACATTAGGCGCAGTGTAGTCAATTGTCGTGTTGATCTCTTCGGTCAGATCCGGCAGGAATGCCAGCACCTTCGCATTGTCGTCCAAGCCAATGTTGTTAGCTGGGTGTTCGTAGAAAACATTTCTCGTATCCTCCGTTGCTTCGTTTCCTTCGGTCGTTAACACTCGAGCAACCGAGATGTATGTTCCGTCCAACGTCGCTACGGATTCTTCCCTTGACTCAACATTGGCATCCGCTTTGATTTCAACAGTCGGTACTTGGTCCATCTCCTTCTCATCCTGGTTTCCCATCTCTGGGCCATCTGCCGAGTCGTCGTTCGCAATATTGAATGCGTGGGCCGCCGACATATTGGGTTGTTGACTTTTGTTCCGCTCCTCGTTCTGCCGCTGTCTTGACATTTCGGAATTCGCACCAATCTTGCAATGAATACTCGGTGCCGTACTCAACACCTTCTGCGCGATGCCTGTATCCTCTGGATCAACCACCGATGGCTCGTTCGCAGATTTGGTGACACACAAGGCCGGGACAGCTTCGTCAAAACGGGTGACTCCATTCAATCCAGTGCCGTTGCTTCTCGCTTCCGTGGTCACCCCTGACTGGACACTAACACTCGTTGGCGTATGTACCACGTTTACCGGCCTCAGTAGTTCGTGTGTACGCACTACCGAGGCTTCGTTCGCGTTATTGCCTCTGCCATGGGTTGTCGTGTACGTGTCCAAAGGTTCTGCGGGAGGCTGACCGTCGGCCGAATCCCCCGGCTGTCACCCCAGACGCCAGACAGGCTTCTACTCGTTCACGCTCTTCAAGGATCAGTGCTCAGCGCTCTGCACATGTCAGACGATCACTAGAAATCCACTAGCGAGTCTTCTAGAGGTCGTGCTAGCACTCTACCGGTTTCTGGGTAGTATGGTCGATCAACTGCTGAAGGGCTGGAGTTGGCAAGCCATTGTTCGTAGATTTCACATTCACGCTGAAAGAGCTTGCGGTCTCTACAACCTTCGTAGGCCAACACTTGCCAGTCTTGGTACTTCTTGGACTCCAGACGCACATAGCCGTCACCTCGTGGCAAATCCCCATCTGGAATCCACATTGCGATCGAGTCGTGTGCTGGTAGGTACACAGTTCGATCAGACACGTTGGTCAGTCGAATGCTCTGAGGTCGTCCACGTCGAAACCTCGTCACTGACGGGATTAGCTTGTTCGTTCGACGAACCCACAGTACGTGTTCTTCCAGCCCGACTTGACGCTTCGCTAGTCGATATTCTCGCCACTCGTGCGCTTGAATGTCCAACCGCTCGGGTGGCCCGGCGTTAACATGGGAGCCGTATTCTTCGCTGTCGATCATGTTCTTGGTCTTTATCAGCGGGATTTGGACTTCGTGCGGTAATTGCGCCGCGCCGTGGAACAGGTCCAACCGGATCCCAGCTGGGATCATAAAGTCGGTCCCGAGTACTACGTCGACGCCTGCACTATGCGCCATTACCCACATCTCAAACTCGTACACCATCTCCCATCCAAGCGTAATCTTGACGCACGCTCGTCGTGTCGTAGACACCTTGCCTTCGTTGATTCCTTGAATGTCAATGCGGCGTCCGTGATCGAGGACATCTCGGAGTCGCAACTTCTTGGCAAAGGCGTCAGTGATCACACTAACGTTCGCTCCTGTGTCGAGGAGGATCCTCGTTCGCTGGTCGTTCACAGCGCCTTGCACCAGAGCTCTCATTCTGATCCGTCGGTCGAATTTCTTGGCCGACCACCACCCCTGTCTCTCGCCAGGGTTCAACTTCATAATCTTGGAGTGACCCTTGGGCTCGTCTCGCGCTGCACTCGAAACCACGCCGAACGAACCCTCGCTGGTGCCCTCATCAGCATCAGCACACTCCACTCTCTCTCCAACACCTCCACCGAGGATTCTACTCCTCTCCTTTTCTTTTTCCGTCGTGTTCACACTTGTTACGTAATTATCAGGCCATTCACTCTGCCCCATGAAAGCAAAGATACACTCTGCTTCCATTGAAGGCTCGGTTAACTGTGGCAGCCCGATAGGGACCAACCCAGTTGTAGTTGGCGGGCTGCCTAGTTTAAATGACGTTCTTGAACGACGGCCTTGAGCTCTGGCGGGAGTTCCTCCTTCGTGCCTTTAGTGCGCACGAATTTGGCAAGGTCTTGGAAGTTGCGGAAAAGTTCGCATTGTCCAGCATCGTGAAGCTGCTTGCAGAACTTGCATCGCTTGTTACAGTAGTGGGCGGAGTGACTCATGCCTCCGCACACCGCGCATGGTCCGTACTGTGGGCGTCGGTTGTCGCGGTTGAAGTCACGTCGACCGCGTTGGTCCTGATTGAACCCACGGTCACCACTTCGGCGATCTTGATTGAAGCCATTCTCGCGATCAGGCATGTTTCCACGCGGTTGAAGGTTGTCTGAACGTGCGTAGGTGCCTTCAGCAGCTACACGGCGCTCATTTTCGTTAGCAGCGGCGAGGTATCGGTCGTTTTCATCCAATGAGAAAACACCATCCGTATTATCGGGCTGAAAGTCGTTGTACTCGGCTTGGACATCGCTGTAAGCGTTCGGATCTTCGTTTGAATACTCGGTGCCTCCCTGAGCAGCTTCACGACCTTCTAATTCAGCTAGTAGGTCGTCCACCGTGGCTTCAATGAGTGTCACCCTTGGTTTGTTGCGGTTGTCATCGCGGCGACGGTCATCACGCCGGTTGTTGCGGGCGTATCCATCGTCGCGTCGCGTATCACGACTCTTGGAGTATCGGTACTCACTGTCACGCTTGGCCATTCTCTCCTTGCCCTTGAGAACATCTTCGATGATCTCTTCGAGCTCGTGAATGTCGGCGACTTGAGCGTGATAGAGACTCTCCGCCAGCTTGTCATCATCGCATGTTGCCAGGAACTGCTGTACGTGTTCTTTCGCGTCGCGACCACTCTTCTCAAAGTGTAGACGGGCGGTCCGAGCGTAGCCATTCAGCCTGTTTATGTAGTCGCACAGGTGTTCATTACGTTTCCGCTTGGCGGAGTAGTACCGCGACAGTGCCGTCTGAGTGAACTGCGAGCAGTAGTAGCGGATGAACGCGTCGCTCAACAGCTTCCACTTGCGCTTCGTCTTCTTCGGAAGTTGACGGAACTAATGAATGGCTCCGTCCCGGAGACTTAGCTAAAATGGAATGCACCATTTATCGGCATCTGTGTGGGTTCCAGTCATTTCATAGACGAACCCACGGAGCCACTGCATACAGTTCTCGCTCTTGTTGCGAGAGCCTGAGAACGGCGTGATGCGATCCAATGGTCGGAGCGACGCCATTTCAATCCTCGGTGTCGGGTCCACTTCGTTCAGCGTCGCTAGCTCAATCATCTGGCGCATCAACTCGAGTTGAGGATCTTCCTCGTCGAATGTACGCACCAAAATGTCATCGTCACTAGACGAACCATCGCTGTCGACTTGACGACGTCCGGCACCACCTTTGGGAGCTCGCGCACCGCCTCGGTGACCGAACGAACCCTCGTTACTTGCGTAAATACGTTGCATACGGCTCTCCGAACGTGGCGTAACCATGTGCGAGTCTTGAAAGTAAGGTGAAGCTTCGGTAGTGCCAAAGGCACCACGCTCAGCTCCACGCTTGGTCGGAGGAGTACGAACGAGTCGTTGGGGCGTCGGCGGCAGTGGAATCTTAGACGGATCTTCATCTTGAATCATCGGTCGACTCACAGGCTGCTTTCCGGCATTGATGCCAACGGCGCCAAACGCCTTCCGAAGCTTCTTCTTCCATTTCTGGAGAGCAGCTCCGGCTTCATGTGGACTCCAATCCTGGAGCGACATCGTTGATGGGTACGTCTCGTTCTCGAACCCCAGCGACAACAGTAGCGAAACTGAATCCTCGGCAACTTGACTAGTCGAAACCGAGTTGACTGGGTATTGAAGTTCCTGCGCAAGCGCAGGCCAGTCGGCCTTTTTCTTGGGGATGGGCTTGAACAGCTGCATCCACTCATCGTTCTGCATCAGCGCTTGTACGCGGTCGAAAACGCGCTTGGCGGCTGGTGTATCACCGTTGATAGGTGGGCGAGGTGCCTTCAGCAGTGCTGAATCCTTGCACTTGGCCCCGAAGGTTTAGACCCTCGGTCCCATCCTCATAATCATCGTAGGGCTGGTTCCGGGTCCCGCAAACATCATCGAGCTCGTCGGCGGAGGTTCCCTCGAAAGGGGACCTGCTCCCCCCGCTTCAGCCCCGATGATAGCGGTGGCCGTCTCCGGCGTCCCTGCGCCTGGCTCTGGAGCCGGCGTCTTGTCTTCGTAATCTTCATAATCGTGGGCGTCAGGACCGATGTCCGCTTCGTCGTCGAAGCTCACTGAAAGCTCGGTGCCGGCTGCAAAGCGCGCAGCCGGGCTTGAACTCTCGTTGCGAGCCCCCCCCAGACTTGGCAGGCGTAACTGGTACCGTCGGTTGTCCTTTCGCCATACTTCTTGTCTTTTTCTTGTTCTTCTTCTCTTGGTAGCTCGTAAACTAGAAGCCCATACAATAGGTTCACAATGGTCACAATCTGTTCCCGGGTCGCGGCACCAGTGTGGTGTTGGGAATCCCCACGTGAAATCCTAGCTACAAAATGTAGTTAGGATGTTCCCACAAACAATACGTCTACTAGAATAGTAAACGATCGTTCGGGCGGACCTGAAGACCCCAGTTCTGCCCTTGCACCGGGACAAACTGGACCCTTGTAAACTACTTTATATAGGCCAACCAGTAAAATAAGAACACGCTACTAGCACGAGCAAAGCTAGCAGGTGTTTTGAATCCTCGTGTTCCCAACAGCGGAAGGGTACCAGGCACGGGTAAGCCTTTTACGAGATCACCGAGTGCTCAACACTCGGCTGGAAGAAATAAAAGGGAGGCAATTCAAGCACTCCCAGTCGTGCAAATAGGCAACAATAAGCCGTCACGTAAAACCTCCCGATAATAATCGGCCAATACACAAAGTCTCTTGGCCTTGCCGGATGAACCCTCGCTACAGAGCTTCGAGTTCACCGACAGGCATAACACACTCAAACAAGCTTGACCTGACGCTTACCTTGAAGCCGGACGTCGCTCTGTGTGCTTGAGTGGAAATTCTGTTCTGTATTTAGCTTACCCTTTCGGGTCTATTCCTAATAAGAAGTCCTAATTAAGTATACAAATATCAAGTGAACAATGATCCGTTATGGATCTTCTTGCATGCCAAGCGTCGTCTGCACCGTCGCATGAGCATCTTTAACGGTCCGCGCCCTGTCCCAGACGGTGAACGTGCCTTCCAAGGGTCGCTGAGTCTTCCGCGAACTCATCCCAACCGCCACTGAGGGTTCGTACCGTAGATGGTCCGCTGAATGCGAACCCGGCCAGTCCATTATTAATAATAAGGACAGCCTGGATTCAGTGACATATGCCCGTATCCAATGCTCGTTGAATGTTCGGAGGTGACTCCGTCGAGTCCCTTGCACCTTGGCGTCTCCGTACATCACCTGACCGAGGGTTCGTCGCTTGAACAACTTGGGCCGTGTCACGTCTTTGTCGACGGGTGATAATCCGCAACTACGGAGAAATCACTACACCACATATAGAAGAGTTAAAGGAGTCCGTTTCAAGCTATAGCGTCGATGAAGGTAGAGTCGTGACATGCACAGTCAATCACCTAGAATAATTTAGCTTCCAATTAGCTCGCGTTCGTCACACGATGGGATCCCAAATCACAAAGTGCAAATCATCAAGGTGCCGATGTAGACGAGGAGTGTCCCTGTCGATACAAGCTCAACATTTGCCTTTCTTCAGGTATCCCCATTGCGTCTCAACAATTCAGACACGTTAGGGACATAAATGATCCCAACTCCCTCTAAACAGAAGCTTTCATCTGGGATGACGACCCTAATTAAAGACGGTTTAGGTAATGAAATAAAAACTGCGCCACGTTTCCACGCCGTGATCGCTGGAATGGTCCATGATGGAGCTTTAAAAGAAGCTACACTTAAAGAACAGCAAGTTGTGGATTTTGTTAAGAGCTGGAGGCGTGCCAACTTGCGCAACTCAATAACTGAGTTAGTTGAACTTTGTGATGGCCACATGTAGGGCCAGATGACTTTGAACACAATTTCTCCTGTGGATGTAATGATTTTGTGCGACACGCAGTGATCTGGGGACCCCAGTGGGGTGACCTTTTTTCTCAGCTTGGAGATGGGTCGGATACACAGACATTCAGTATCGGACTTACATACGCCAAAATGGTTGAGGATTACATTTCTGTGCAGAACCGTACAGATTGCACCACAATTGTTCATGTGGATAGCACCCACGGAATGGCAATCCATATTTAGTTTTGTTATCGGATACTCCGACAAATGCGACAGATTTTTTCCGCTGGTCTACTTCACAGAGGTGGGTGCTGGATATGGAATGGTGCTTTCGCTATCTCAAGCACATCTATATGGATATTTGCGAGGCAGAATTTCAGCCCCAGTTTGTCATCCTAGTAGCGCTACCGTTTGCAAAAGTGGACCAGCAAGATAGGGCGCGATCTTTCTCTGGCTGGAACTGATCCGAAGATACAAAATTGTACATCTCCTCGATAATCGATTACGTATTATTTTTGGAGCTCATTTCTGAAGGGGCTGTCACTTCATGTTTTGAGATACGTGAAACCCGCACATCAGTACTCTGGTTTGAGATAGTTCCTCGCATATTGAGCTGCATCGGCATCCTCCATCATCTCGCTATGATTCCACCGCTGGCAGTCGTTTTATACTCTAGCTTGGTACGCTAAAACAAACAATACCACAGACGCCTCAAATTGAAGTGCAGAGATGGTAAAGAAACCCCAATGGAGTTATTACGTAGTTTGAACAGCGCGACTGGCCTTTATTAATCGCGAACTTGTATTGAACTCAGTAAGCGACGCATCCGGAAGATTTGTTTTTGCAGCGGGGCTGCCGTAGCTTTAGCGTCAGAGGAAGACGTTCGACTCAAAGAGTCACTAATACTAAGTTCCTTATCCAAAGGACACTTACAGCCCAAGACCAGGGCTCAAAGTTAACACCTTAACTTTTATGCTTCAAAACCAGAAGTCTTTTATTTACTATTATTGCGGCCAAGCCGCCTAGGGGTAAATGTATCTCTTTAACTATCTAGCATAGTTAAACCTAATCAAATGCATAACGTGTGGCTTTCAGCCAACGTACTGAGATACCTTGTTAACTCTCCAACTTATGTACTGAGAGTTTGTTAACTCTCCGGGTACTTCGTACCCCTGTGTGCTCCACACCATGTAACCCCGTTACACTCTCCCCCACTAAGATGAGAACATTCCGTTCTCGAAACTCTCCTCAGCGAGGTCACGTCTTGTTAAGACGGCGGAGGTTACTACACCTCACACCAGCGTTGTACAGCTCCGTGAGCTCACAAACGCCTACGCATCGTTGATGCCCAACTTCTCGTCGTCGGCCCACGGCCCAATGCTCCAAGCGCAGCGCGCATCTTGCTCTCAAGCGGTCTCAGACCTACGCTCGCGCTCCGCGCCTACTCCAAGAGCTGCAAACCGCTTAGAGCAATGCTCTTGACTCATTCGAGTCGTCGACAACAGCTCAGCGGTTGAACACTCGCTTCACAAGCGATAGGTCCGTGGTTCAAACCCACTAGGGCACAGCCCTCTCGTTCCATGAACGATTGTTCACGCTTGGACAAGCTTAAGGGCAACACCCTTTTAGCTTAATGGTTGAGCGCTGGCTTTGAGAGCCACAGGTCGGTGGTTCGAGCCCACCAGGGCACAGCCCTCTCGTTCCATGAACGATTGTTCACGCTTGGACAAGCTTAAGAGCAATCCGCTTTTAGCTCAGTGGTCGAGCGTTGGCTTTGGAAGCCACAGGTCGGTGGTTCAAATCCACCCGGGCGCAGCCCTCTCATACCATGAGTAGTCCGTTCTCGGACTGACGTACGGGCATCGCCCTTGTAGCTCAATGGTAGAGCTCCGGCCTGTCAAGCCAAAGGCCAGTGGTTCGATCCCCGTGCGGGACACCACTTTCGCTGTTACAGCGCATCCACATTTGGATCATGCTCATCGAGCAAGTTGTTTCAAAACAACTATGCGTCTATCGAGACGCTTGTGCCTGAACCTTGTTCAGCACAACACGAAGCACCTGCTTCCTTCGGGACCATGTCCCTAACACTACGAGGTCTCTCCACCTCCTGCTCCCGCTGCGAGCACCGCTCATACGTACGAGCTGGCTGCTGCAGCCACTGGTCAGAGCCTGAGCTCAACTACTGACCTCATCGCTCCCCACTCTAGTGGGAGGCGCCCAGCGCCTGGCGACGCTGTCGCACGCCATGGTGGCGCTTCGGCACATGATGTGCCCGGTCGTAAGCGTCAACGACGTCAGGGCAATCTTGCCGGAGGATAACCTCAAACTCCCATGAGTTCTGTGAGTGAGGGTAACCCCTCCACTTCACTAAGTACTGGGTACGACCCTGGCGTCTACGCCACGCCACAAGGCGTTCCACGTGAAAGTGGAGCTCACCATGCTCATCGAGCAGAGCAGGAGGAGGCCTTGCCTCAGCTGGGCTCTCGCGGGGAGAGTCAGCACTTGCCGGAACGGCGTCTGCGTCCATACGACGCCGGCGTCCACGACGCGAACGTTCACCGCCCATCGGTCGATCTCGAAGAGATGATCCACCTTGTGGATAGGTTAGAGCCACCACTGTTGACTCACAACCAGGTCTCGGACCTTGAGCGTCCAGCTGCTCGGCTGAACGTTCAGCTTGCCTTGCTCCTGCATCTCGAGCACTTCGCTCCGCGACCTGTGGCTCTGCCACATGCTGTTGATCAGCCATCTGTGGATCCACCACTTGCTGTCGTTCAGCCTCCCGTGGCTCTACCACCTGCTGCCCTGCAGCTGTCCGTGGCCCAGCCACCGTTGGTGCCAACGCCTCCGCGCTCACCTGAGCAGGGTCTTGGTATGGCTTAAGCAAGCCGACATAGAAGACCGGATGCGTGCGCATCTTCTTCGGAAGGTTGAGCGTATACGCTAGGCCCTTCCTGGCCACGACCTTGAACGGTCCTATGAACCGAGGTCTTAACTTCGTCTTGAAGACTGCAGACACTGCATGAGTAGGTAGGTTTTTAGCGTTTAATAAAACTTGGTCACCGACCTCAAACCTCTCAACATTGCTTCTGCCCTTGGCATCTGCATGTTCCTTTTGCGTGTCTTGGCTTTCAGCCATAGCGTCGCGTACTTGACGCATTACGCTCAGTCTCAAAGAGACAAAGTCATCGACTTGCTTGCGAACCGCAACAGGGCTGACATCAGCTAGCCGCTCGGCTATCCCTCCCCCACCAAGCCCTGAGCCACTGCGTGGCGGCGTCAGTGGGACGCGAGGGTTAACCAAGCCGTTCACATAGAACGGAGTGTAGCCTGTCGAGGCGTGCACTGCATTATTTAATGCGAACTCAACGAGTGGGAGCATCTGGCTCCAGCGTTTTGGCGCCTCAGCGCATACGCTTCGGAGGGTATCCTCCACAACGCGATTCACGCGTTCGGTTTGACCATCGGTCTGCGGATGGTCCGCCGTGGACATGTCCAAACGAGTGCCGAGCACTCTGAAGAGGGACGTCCAGAACTTCGCGGTGAAGCGCGGATCTCGATCCGAGACAATTGCCTCAGGCAAGCCATGTTGGCGAAAGACTCGGTCTAAAAACAGCAAAGCTGTACCTTCACCATCAATGGTGTCCGGCACTGCCGCTAAATGAGCCATCTTGCTCAATCGGTCTACAAAGACCACTATACCTGTGTTTCCCGCCTTATCCTTGGGAAGGCCAAACACAAAGTCCATACTCATGGACTGCCAGCATCCCTTGGGGACAGGCAAACTCGCCAATGGCGCTGCCGTGCTCGGCGCGGACTTTGTCCGTTGACACGTCTCACACGTGCGTACATAGGTGCCGACCCACTTATACATCTTGGGCCACCAGTACATCGAGCTCACCGAGCCATAGGTCTTCTCCCGACCTAAGTGCCCGCCCACGGGCGTATCATGAACCTCATAGAGGATTCGATACTTTAGATCCTCATCATGAGGAACGACTACACGAGGGTTATCCTCAGCGTCGGTGCTGTAGTACAGCAGGCCGCCATCGAGTGAGTATCGATGCAGCCTCGCGCGTAAGCGCCCAGACAATTCCTTGTCAGAGTCTTTAAACTCTTCGCTCCCAAGAGCCCGTAGCAGCGCTACGCACATGTCGTCTTGTGCATACGCTCCGCGTATCAAGTCAGGCACTGACGACGTCACTGTCGTGACATGAGCTAACTCGTAGTCCGGCCTGCGCGAGAGCGCATCGGCCACTACATTAAGCCGCCCCGGCTTGTACTTCACCTCGAAGTTATACTCGGCAAAGAAGGAAAGCCATCTTGCCATTCTCTGAGAGAGATGAGGCGACTGTGTCACAGTGTGTAACGACGCATGATCAGTAAGGATCACAAAAGGGCTAAGAGCCAAGCAGGGAGTACCCTGAATTTGACAAGAGCATACTTCATTGCAAGTAGCTCTTTGTCATGAACTGGATAGTTCTTCTCTGCAGCTTTGAGCTGGCGAGACTCAAACGCGATCACGCGTTCACGCCCTTCGGCGTCTGCTTGTAGTAAAGCACAACCGATTGCAAAATCGGAGGCGTCACAGACGACGCTAAACGGACTATCCGGGTCCGGCAGCGCAAGGATCGGAGCCTGGAGAAGGCTCTCCTTCACAGCCTCAAAGGCTCCGTCGTGCTCGACGTTCCAGCACCATGGTGCGTCCTTCTTAAGGAGATCTGATAATGGCCGAGCCATCTCCGCGTAGTTCGCACTGTACTTGTGCAAGTAATTGGCTAAGCCTAGCCACTTGCGTAAGTCTTTTTGGTTCTTGGGAACCGGCCAGTCCACGATGGCCTTGACTTTGGCAGGATCTGCCCGTAAGCCACGCTTCCCAATGAAGCACCCGAGGAAAGGTATCTCCTCCGCGCCAAAGACGCACTTGTCCAAGTTGGCATACAACTTATTAGTGCGCATGCACTCGAGCACCGCTCGCAAGTGGTCAATGTGGTTATCCACGTCTGACTTTCCGTGCTCGGCACGACTATGGACGAATATATCGTCAAAGTACGTTTGAGCGTACGCCCGGTGGGGCCTAAACAGCTGCGTCACAAGACGATTGAACGTTGCTGGTGCGTTTGACAGCCCCTGGGGCATCACCAGCCACTCCCAGAGCATACCGCTCGGAGTACTCACCGCTGTCAGCGGAATGTCGCTCGCTCTAATGAGCAATTGGTAGTAGCCATCGACCAAGTCGAGCGCGCTGTACAGCGTACAGCCTACCATGTTGTTCTGCAGAACATCCTTGCGAGGAATCGGCGTTTGCGCCGGGATAGTGGCCGCATTTAGCTTGTTAAAAGCATGAACAATGCGCCACTTGCCGTTCGGCTTTCTGACACAGAACGTGGGTGTCGAGTGCGGAGACTTACTCTCACGCACCATCCCTGCCTCGTGCTTCGCACGGAAGAATGCGTCAATGACGTCACACTGCTCTCTCGGCAAAGGCCATTGCCTTGTTACGCAGTATTTGGTTCCAGGAACCAGGTCAATCTCATGACACACGCCTCGATCCGGAGCAGGCCCGTCGGTGGGTCTTTTGAGACAACGTCTCCATATTCCTTCACCACCGGGTAGAAGGGATCCGAAGAACTTTGAGGATCGCCGATCCACTTCTGCGCTCAGCCGCCTCTTGGTGTCCTCTAGACGCGTCGTCCACGACGGGATGAGGAGTTCAACTCCTCCTCAGGTCTCAGCAAGACCACCTCGGCTAGCTCGCTTGCCTTTAAGGCTTCGCGAAACTCGGCAATGGACATCTCGTCCAACTTCTAGCAGGGCATCTGCAGCGGGCAGAGTATCAAGGCTGATATCGCCTTCTACCTCCCCCGTCACTCCGTTCACGAGTGTATACAGCTGTTCACAGCAATCACGTGGAGCATCACCGCTCGTCACGTTGGACACATCGTCCGACGTCGAAGACGTCACAGACGCCCTGCGTCTTCTTCTCCTCTCCCTCCGCGACCGAGCCCGGCCGGATGAGGGCGGTGTGGCGACATCTCCGTCACTACCACCGGGTGCAGCAGCACCATCACTCCTCGAAGAGGATACAGTGTCTCGCAAGACACTCGGCTGAAAGCCAAGAGGTTCTTGACCTTCACACAGTGAACTAGGTGTCACTTCACCTGCATCTCCTGGGCCACGCCCATGATGCCTCGACTCGCAGTCGACCGCGACCCTAGGGTCACGCAGCGGTAGGTCATCGACCAGATTCATACCACTCAGTGGATTACGCGCCACTCCGCGCTCGTCCTCACCAGGACCCAGCAGTTGGTCATTGACCTGACCTGCACCGCTCCGCGGATAACGTGCCGCACCACGTACGCCCTCAGGGCAAACAGCAACCTCGTTGCTAACAATTTCGGACATACCAATGTCCAGCACTACGGCCGCCTCGGCCTCGTGCTCGCGCCAAAAGCGCTTCTGCTTCCTAGCAGAGGTGGGTTCATGACTCACCAAAGCTCCACTAGGAGCAGGTGCGACGCACCCAGCGTTTTCGACTTCCAGTCGATCCATGGCTCATGACGTTCAGCCATGCCATGCCAAGGATGAGGTCATACCTCGCATCCAGGTCTAGACCAAACAGCGTTCCACGCTATCGAAGTTCTCAAACTTCACTCCAAGGTCGACAGAGACCTTCGACACAGTTACCAGTGTCCCCGTCGCGAGACGGGACAGGAGATCGTATCTCTCTGGGTGGCACTTCCAGTGCCTCAGCATACAGCTGAATTCCTTTCCCAGGGTGGGAGCGACGGGCGTAGTTGCCCGAAGGCTCCCGAGTCAATTAAGACTCTCCATGGGCTTTGCAAAGCCTTCACGTTCGCTTGAACGACCAGCAAGGCCCGGCTTGCACACACTCTTCTCGTAAGAGAGCTCAGCTCTCTTCGGGGGCTGAGCCCCGTTTGTCCTCTACCTCTTCGAGGCACAACAGAACTCAGTTCTTCCCCCAGTAGGCCGCCCCGCGCCTACTGGGAGTTGCCGTTTCCCGGCGATGACCCGGAGGGTTGGCTCGCCGGAGCCTCGCGCTTCTTGCGCAGAGGGCAATAGGCCCTCAAGTGCTTAGTGCTATTGCACACAAAGCATCGGCGGATGCCGGCGCGCTGCTCCGCAGCAAGAAGCTCCGCTTCTTCAGCTTCAGCATAGCTGAGGTCCATCGGCTCTGGACCGCTCGAAGAGCTTGCGCTACCAGCGCTCCAACCAGGTCGCGCCGACCTGAAGTTGTGCTCGGCATTCAATGCCACATCCACCGCCTCTTCAAAAGAGTTAGGGTGTACACGGAACACTTCCGTTCGAGCTGCGCTCACACGAAGTCCCTCCATGAACACGGTCACGCTGACCAGTTCCGGAAGAGGGTCCGCCGCCATTCCGGCGATAAGAGTTCTCAACTCTAGGGCATAGTCCAATAAATCCTTCTTACCCTGGCGGGTAGCAAGAAACTTTGACCGGACACGGTACGCCTGATTAGGCGGCGCGAACACGCGCGAAAGCTGTTGCTTCAGCTGATCCCCAAGTGGGAAATGCAGCGTCAACAGACGTGCCGCACGTTAGTGCCCATTCGCGAGCGCGACCTCCAAGCCTGGAGATAGCCAGCGCCACGCGCTGATGCTCAGACTGGAGCAGGGCCGATCCCATGGCCATCTCGACCTCACGGGTCCAGAGAAGGAGATTCTCTCCATCCTTCCCCTCGAAGGTTTTTACGCTCACCATGAGCGGTTTCAGTCTCATAGACTCTTCACGCGTCATCGACGCCGCCGCCGTTGCGGCGCTCATCTTCTCTTGGACATGCTCCAAGAGCGCGTTCTCGTAGCGGGAGAACGATTCCAGCCTGGCAGTGACCGCCTCTGGACCTTGCGATGCAAGATGAGCCACAGCCCTCCGGGCCAAGCAAGGACATAAGCTTATTAAGCGCGTCCTGCTGCGCCGGGGGCAAATTCGCGAACACGGGGTGTTCCATCCTCGCAGAGGATATAGTCAACCGACTCAGGAGCGGGATTGACTACAAGTGCTACCAAGTGCAGCGGGGCTGCCGTAGCTTTAGCGTCAGAGGAAGACGTTCGACTCAAAGAGTCACTAATACTAAGTTCCTTATCCAAAGGACACTTACAGCCCAAGACCAGGGCTCAAAGTTAACACCTTAACTTTTATGCTTCAAAACCAGAAGTCTTTTATTTACTATTATTGCGGCCAAGCCGCCTAGGGGTAAATGTATCTCTTTAACTATCTAGCATAGTTAAACCTAATCAAATGCATAACGTGTGGCTTTCAGCCAACGTACTGAGATACCTTGTTAACTCTCCAACTTATGTACTGAGAGTTTGTTAACTCTCCGGGTACTTCGTACCCCTGTGTGCTCCACACCATGTAACCCCGTTACAGTTTTTCTGTACCCCCTACTTTACAATCAAGACTACCTATCTGGGGAGCCTGCCACGAATATCCTCACTCGCAGCTGATTTGTACCGAGTCAAGCAATCTCATCTCGACCTGGCAACTGAAAAAAGAAGGGCCTAAAAACCTATCAGATCCACCAACACACGTTGCATGCAAATGGGCAGATAGTTTCGAGTCTGGGATGCAGTCGATGGCAGAAAGTTTCCGGGCGATGGCGGAGGCCAGGGTCCCAGATCCCACCGTCTCTTCGTCCAGTGTTGATGTTGCCGGTCTAATTGATCAGCGCTTCAACGCCATGATGAAGCGCCAAGAGGCGCAGCTCGTGCAGATGCAAAATGCAGACGCAGTTCCTCGCTCAGCTCATTGAAACGCTGAAACAAAACAACAATGCTTAACAAATAGGGACAACGATATGTACTTCGATAAACAGACACAGTTTCGTGTATTCACAATTGTTAGCCCCTAAACAACGCAGGAATATCATTACGCTTCTGTTTGCCAATTTTTTTTTCTGTTGTCGGGACTCCAACTGTACTAAATCCAACGCATTTGATATTGGTTCTGTATCTTCGGCAAATGTGAGTTCTAGAGATGTCTCGTCCTTAAGCTCAATCAGAATATTGTGTTGTACAATACACCCCACAATTACTCTTACAGATGACTCTGGAGTACGTTCTTCCATAATTTTCTTCAAAATTCGAAAACGCTCTTTACGAAGACCGAACGCTCCCTCGATTATCATACGTGTAGACATAATATAATAGTTGTATCGCTTCTGAAGCCGAGATAGGTCTCCGCTCTTCTCCGTCACCAAAAATGGTGTCATGACCGTCTGGGCGATAACGTAGCCTGAGTCGCTTAATAAATGGTATCCTCGCGGTAACAAAAGGTCAATTTGACGGCCTAACTTCGAATGCATGAAAATCTTGGCGTCACTTCACGATCCCGGCCGAAAGTCGAACGAAAAAAAGCGTTTGCGATGGTCACATACAGCTTGTATATTGACAGAAGGTGTAGTGTAGCCCGGGATTTGAAGCGAAGCAGGAACACCAGCAAGGCGGGGGCCAACCCGCACTGAAGTATAGGCCGAATATATTTAGCTAGTTCCTAGCAAATCGAAGAGTGAGGAGAATCATGGGTCTGGCGCTAGCCAGCCCGTTCCTCCTCAATGCTGCTGCCACTTGATCAGAGCGACAGGCAGCAGTCAGAAATGGACATGCATCCACATGAAAGGAAACATGCAGTAGGCCTTACTAAATCCTAGTATAATACACAAGGACACTGGCTGTCCGAGTGTCTGTGATATCGTCAGCCGACAGGCGTCAGACACACCACCAGATTTCCACGCATTGTCTTCTAGCCACTGAATTGTAGACACATTTGGGTGGACACCCCCAGCTCCGGCTCAAAGTGCAAGGGAAACCGAGGTGGAAACCCACAGTTCACTACACAGCCCCCGAAGCTCGGTTTCACCTGTTCTCGTCTTACCGATCACCGTCACAGTAGTGTTCACCAAAACAACTAACTGCCCTGGACCTGGTCCCTACGGCGACTTGAACGGCGTGGCTGAATACGTGAAGGCGTCCCAACCCGCATCTCAGCTCGTACTCGGCGACCTCGAGGAGGTGGAGGCTCTTGGACCTCGGCACCCAGGTGCAGCTCACCATCCCAGTCCGCAGTCTGCCCCGATGTCTGTTGTGAGTCGGCCTGAGGTTCTTCCTGAGTCGCTCGATTACTTCTCCGCTTGCGTCTGCTAGCGGTTCTGAGTCGTCGCTTCTGTCCAGTGAGACGAGGACGTGCCTGCTGGGCTTCACCCTGCGGCCCCCGCTTGTCACAAGTCGACGGTGTTGTTTCGGAGTCCGTGTTCGGCCGCACTTCCAGTATTAACTGGCAATCCGCGTGGACTAGACCCTCTTCACGACCTCCTTGAAGCTGTTGCCAGTGCTCACGAAGCCGCTGGTCATCGGTACTTGACACATAGTTCCCAACCAATACTCGGATCCCCTTGGTCAAAGCACCCATGGGTTCATACGAATCCTCGATAGGTTGTAGCCCTTTCCAGCTTACCAGGATTTCAAAGTCATTGATGTCACTATTCCACTTGTGTCCCTTTAGTCCTTCCACTGCCAACACGATACCTTGTGAGGACACATGCTCCAAGAGCTCGTCCGTCACCTCCAGGCTATCGTCGGAGTAGAACTTTAACCTTGATGCATGGACATCTTGTTCATCACCAGTCACGAGGTGCTTCACACGAAATGAATGGGCGTCGGCTCTCGTTACCTTGTACGGACCAACCCACATCACCTGTAACTTGTTGCCGTGCTTCTCGTCCACTCGGGACCTTAGCACGTAATCACCGATGGTGAAGTTTACCACGTTCTCACCACGTTCACGTTTCTTATTCAGGAGTCTTTGTTTCTCTCGTCTGTCCTTCACCGCACAGTGCATAGACCTTATGCTCTCCCTCAAGTTCTCCAGGTAGCCGTCTACCTCAGCACTAGCAGGGATTGTTTGCAGGCGGCGTCTGTCAGGCAGGTAGAACTCGCTCAGCGGCGTCGGGTTTTCCAATCCCGTGAACAACTCCAATGGCGAATGGTTGCCTAAGGAAGGCACAGCAGTGTGGTTCAGGTTTGACTGCACTAATGGCACCAAATACACCCAATCTTTGTGACTAATCCGATATTCCAGCGTCATCGCACGAATGACCTGGAGAATGTCACGGTTAATTCGCTCGATTGAACCATTTACCCATGGACTGTATGCCGGCGTAAACGTCTGCTGCGTGCGGAGTCTTCGACTCAGCTCAGCCACCACTTCGTTCTTGAAGTGTGTCCCTTGATCTGATACCCAGGACGGCGGTATTCCATAGCGAGAGTGGCAGGCTAGTAAAGCTTCCACCACAACAGGACTTTCCGCTGAGTCAGCCACCACTAGTTCGCAGTAGTGGGTTGCGTGGTCTTTAAGGGCCAGAATGTAGCAACTCGTTCCGTAGCTCGGGCCCAGATATAGGTAATCAAAATGAAGGACCTTGTTTCGCTCGTTGCACTTTATCAGTTCTCCCCACGGTCTTGGAAAAACTTTTCCCCCCTCGGGAATGCAAACAGAGCAAACAGTCATTCACGAATGTAGCCACAATCCTTCGTAGGTTGTCGATCGAGAAAAGACTTTGGAGGTGCGACACCATTGCTTGCTGGCCACGATGTCCTTGGCTTCCGCAATGTGCCACAATGCACAGCCTCCGAATTAAGTCAACAGCTTCTGCAGGAATCCAAATATAGTCATTCAACGTAAGAACGCCATTTTCCGAGCGCACCGCACAGTCCGGTGGCGGGAATTTGGACTGCGTTTCCACGAGCTCAGCAAAGGAAGGCCACACAAACTTATCGTCGTCAAGCGGTCTGAGTTCAGTACGTCGGCGAGGTTGACTGGGCCGGATCGTTTTCAGCCGCTTCAAGTTTGCCCTCGGTGTGTGGTTGCCGGCCCACCGAGAAACCATGTCAGCCCAGACGTTCTCGGGTCCAGGTACGTGCTCCACGATGTATTGGAATCCCATAAGTTTCATGGACCATCGTAACAACTTTCCTTTCACGTGTTTCTTGACACTCTCATCAGGTGCGAAAACGTGTACCAAGTTCCGGTGATCGCAGAACATCCTGAAAGCCTTGGGACGGAGAAGAAGATAGTCCAGCTTTTCGCAGGCAAGGCCAATGGGTAAAGCTTCCTTCTCTATGACGGTCCAGTCGAGCTGGCTACCAGTGAAAGTTCCACTCATACAGGTAAGTAACCTGTGTTGTTGTTGTGTCACAGGAGTCTTCGGATCAAAGTTGGCTACTTGTGTCACGATTACCGCCCAGCCCATGTCGCCGGCGTCGGTGAACAAGCAAGTCGTCGCGTTGTCGTCCGTATACGTCAAGGTGGCCGCATCAGCCAACATGTCCTTGACTCGGTCAAATGCCAGACGCTCTTCGGAAGTTAACTGAACTTTGATCCCAACTGCAACTCTTTTCGTCCGCTTTGTGTCAGCGAGCGCTGCATCTAGTCGGCGCTGGAGAGGCTGGACTTGACGGGCGAAATCCACGATACTCTCTCGCATCCAGTTTATTGCGCACACAAACTGCTGGAGCTCACCAGCAGTAGTAGGGTATGGCATCGTGCGTAGTGTCTCGATTCTCTCGGGGTCATGGCGGATACCTTCGCCATTGATGAGTTTACCGCACCACTTAACCTCTGTTTGGTATAAGCCCGTCTTCTTCGCACTCAACTTGAGGCCAAACTTATTGAGAAGAGAAAAAAACTCAGCGAGTTTGTTTAGGTAGACGTCAATGTCGTTTGCGTACAGCAGGAGGTCATCAATCCAGATGAGGAGGTGTTTGTACAGCAAGCTACTGAAACACTCCTCCATAGTCTTTTGAAAGTGGATGGCAGCATCACTTGAACCTTGGGGAACCCGTCGAGGTGTGAAGATTTTCTCGTCTGTCATATACGAGAACCACTCTTGACAGAACTCAGCCAAAGGCAATTGCCAGAATCCTTTAAGGAAATCAAATAATCCAAAGTGTCTCATTCCACTTGCGTTTTCCACCACCAACGAAAGAATAGGCATAGCGGCTGCCATTACACTGGTCTGCGCGTTCGTAAGTCTGTAGTCCACCGTCTGCCTTAAGTCCAAAAGATCTGAGGACTTCTTCACTGGGAGCACGGGGCTCGACCAACGGCTCTTTGGGTTTTCATACACCAACTCTAGCAATAGAGACTGGTTAGAACTCTCGAAGAAACTTGCGGAGGCGAAGAGGAGTGCATTCTCATCGCAGGGGCGTCTACACTTAGTAGGTCGAGCCCCATCCTGCAACTTCACTTCCATCGGCGGAACATTTTGCCGGGGGATCCGCGCGTAACTCCAGTCGCCACACGTCGGACGGGGGTACAATTGTGCGTAATTGCTCCACGTGATCCAACGGGAAGCCACAATCCACTGCACGGTCGACCAAATTCTCCACTGCAGCAAAAATGTCAACATCATTACTGGGGGAAGGTTCATGAACCTGTGCGGACATCTCATCAGCTTCCAAATATATTGGATCACCGGCTAATTCATCATCACCACGGCTCGCCAATTGTTCCAGCTGACGATCGACATCGATTCCGAACAGCGTGAGTAGATCATTTCCAATGATAAACTCGTCGTCGTCACAATCGACAACGTGAACCTCCACCAGATTCATCCGGCTCCACAGGTCCAACTGCCGTGTGAATTCGCACTTGCAACATAGCCTTCTGTACTGCCGTCACCTTCTTGTCTCCAAAGGTTTGACTCTGTACTGGGAACTTCAAGCTGTTTGACTTAAACTTCAGGGTCCACTGCCAGTAATTGCTTTCCAGTGCGATTGGGCCAATAACTGTATGGTCCGGAACCACTTATCTTGGGCAATACAGGAAGCTCCAGTAGGCCATTTAGCAAGGACAGTACGGTCTGTAGATGTGAAAAGTGTCTCCAGGCCGGCTTCGTCACTAGCCCTCTTGGGAATTTCTTTGGGGTGGCGAAAAGGCGCTTGAAACAGCTCCTGTTTTTCTCATCCTCAGTCGCATCCGGACATTCGCGTAGCCAGTGCATCCTTTCACACTAAGGGCATGGCCCTGGCGGCGGTCTTGACGAAAACGTTGGCTTTGTGTCTTGATTCTTGTTGTCCTTCCAGTTAAGCTTGACCTTCGCATGTTCCGCAGGTCGGTTCTGCTTGTCCTTTTGCTTGAAAGGCTGTTTGGCCTTGGGCTTCTCCTCTCGCCCTGGAGCCTCACGCTTCTGCGTCTTCAAACGGAGGTACTGCCTTTCCAACTCTGTCGCTTTCTCGACGATAAGTCGGAACAGTACCTTGGGGTCTCTCTCCGCAGCAGCGTGTTTATAGCGGATGGACTGTTTTACTTCTTGCTTCAGTGTGGTGTAGTGATTTCTCCGTGGTTGCGGATTATCACCCGTCGACAAAGACGTGACACCGCCCAAGTTGTTCAAGCGATGAACCCTCGGTCGGGTGATGTACGGAGACGCCAAGGTGCAAGGGACTCGACGGCGTCACCTCCGAGTTTTCAACAAATATCGGATACGGCCCTATGTCACTGAATCCAGGCTGTCCTTATTATTAATAATGGACTGGCCGGATTCGCATTCAGCGGACCATCTACGGTACGAACCCTCAGTGGCGGTTGGGATGAGTTCGCGGAATACTCAGCGACCTTTGGAAGACACGTTCACCGTCTGGGACAGGGCGCGGACCGTTAAAGATGCTCATGCGACGGTGCAGACGACGCTTGGCATGCAAGAAGATCCATAACGGATCATTGTTCACTTGATATTTGTATACTTAATTAGGACTTCTTATTAGGAATAGACCCGAAAGGGTAAGCTTAAATACAGAACAGAATTTCCACTCAAGCACACAGAGCGACGTCCGGCTTCAAGGTAAGCGTCAGGTCAAGCTTGTTTGAGTGTCTTATACCTGTCGGTGAACTCGAAGCTCTGTAGCGAGGGTTCATCCGGCAAGGCCAAGAGACTTTTGTTGTATTGGCCGATTTATTATTCGGGAAGTTTTAACGTGACCGGCTTTATTGTTGCCTATTTTGCACGGCTTGGAGTGCTTGAATATGCCTCCCTTTTATTTCTCCCAGCCGAGTGTTGAACACTCGGTGATCTCGTAAAAGGGCTTACCCGTGCCTGGTACCTTTCCGCTGTTGGGACCACGAGGATTCAAAAACACCTGCTAGCATTGCTCGTGCTAGTAGCGTGTTCTTATTTTACTGGTTGGGCCTATATAAGTAGTTTACAAGGTCCAGTTTGGTCCCGGTGCAAGGGCAGAACTGGGGTCTTTCAAGTTCCGCCCGAACGATCGTTTACTATCCTAGTAGACGTATTGTTGTAGGAACATCCTAACTACATTTGTAGCTAGAGTTCACGTGGGAATTCCAACACCACAACTGGTGCCGCGACCCGGGAACAGATTGTGACCATTGTGAACTGTTTGTATGGCCTTCCAGTCTACGAGCTACCAAGAGAAGAAGAACAAGAAAAAGACAAGAAACATGGCGAAAGGACAACCGACGGTACCAGTTACGCCTGCCAAGTCTGGCGGGGCTCGCAACGAGAGTTCAAGCCCGGCTGCGCGCTTTGCAGCCGCCACCGAGCTTTCAGTGAGCTTCGGCGACGAAGCGGACATCGGTCCTGACGCCCACGATTATGAAGATTACGAAGATAAGACACCGGCTCCAGAGCCAGGCGCAGCGACGCCGGAGACGGCCACGCTATCATCGGGGCTGAGCGGGGCGACCAAGTCCCTTTCGAGGAACCTCGCCGACGAGCTCGATGATGTTGCGGGACCGGAACCGGCCTATGATGATTATGATGATGGGACCGAGGGTTTTAAACCTTCGGTGGCGAGTGCAAAGCATTCAGTACTGCTGAAGGCACCTCGCTCACCTATCAACGGTGATACACCAGCCGCCAAGCGCGTTTTCGACCGCGTACAAGCGCTGATGCAGAATGATGAGTGGATGCAACTGTTCAAGCCCATCCCCGAGAAAAAAGCCGACTGGCCTGCGCTTGCGCAGGAACTTCAATACCCAGTCAACTCGGTTTCGACTAGTCAAGTTGCCGAGGATTCAGTTTCGCTACTGTTGTCGCTGGGGTTCGAGAACGAGACGTACCCATCAACGATGTCGCTCCAGGATTGGAGTCCACATGAAGCCGGAGCTGCTCTCCAGAAATGGAAGAAGAAGCTTCGGAAGGCGTTTGGCGCCGTTGGCATCAATGCCGGAAAGCAGCCTGTGAGTCAACCGATGATTAAAGATGAAGATCCGTCTAAGATTCCACTGCCGCCGACGCCCCAACGACTCGTTCGTACTCCTCCGACCAAGCGTGGAGCTGAGCGTGGTGCATTTGGCACTACCGAAGCTTCACCTTACTTTCAAGACTCGCACATGGTTACGCCACGTTCGGAGAGCCGTATGCAACGTATTTACGCAAGTAACGAGGGTTCGTTCGGTCGCCGAGGCGGTGCGCGAGCTCCCAAAGGTGGTGCCGGACGTCGTCAAGTCGACAGCGATGGATCGTCCAGTGACGATGACATTTTGGTGCGTACATTCGACGAGAAGATCCTCAACTCGAGTGATGCGTCAGATGATGAGCTAGCGACGCTGAACGACGTGACCAACACGAGGATGAAATGGCTTCGCACGACCGCTGGATCGCATCACGCCGTTCTCAGGCTCTCGCAACAAGAGCGAGAACTGTATGCAGTGGCTCCGTGGGTTCGTCTATGAAATGACTGGAACCCACACAGATGCCGATAAATGGTGCATTCCATTTGAGCTAAGTCTCCGGGACGGAGCCATTCATTGGTTCCGTCAACTTCCGAAGAAGACGAAGCGCAAGTGGAAGCTGCTGAGCGATGCGTTCATCCGCTACTACTGCTCGCAGTTCACGCAGACGGCACTGTCGCGTTACTACTCCGCCAAGCGGGAACGAAATGAACATCTGTGCGACTACATAAACAGGCTGAACGGCTACGCTCGGACCGCTCGTCTACACTTTGAGAAGAGTGGTCGCGACGCGAAAGAACACGTACAGCAGTTCCTGGCAACATGCGATGATGACAAGCTGGCGGAGAGTCTCTACCACGCTCGAGTCGCCGACATTCACGAGCTCGAAGAGATCGTCGAAGATGTTCTCAAGGGCAAGGAGAGAATGGCCAAGCGTGATAGTGAGTACCGATACTCTAAGAGTCGTGATACGCGACGCGACGATGGGTACGCCCGCAACAACCGGCGTGATGACCGTCGCCGCGATGACAACCGCAACAAATCAAGAGTGACACTCATTGAAGCTACGGTGGACGACCTACTAGCTGAATTAGAAGGTCGTGAAGCTGCTCAAGGAGGCAACGAGTATTCAAACGAAGATCCGAACGCTTACGACAATGTCCAAGCCGAGTACAACGACTTTCAGCCCGATAATACGGATGGCGATTTCTCATTGGATGAAAACGACCGATACCTCGCTGCTGCTAACGAAAATGAGCGCCGTGCAGCTGCTGAAGGCAACTACGCACGTTCGGACAACCGTCAACCGCGTGGAAACACGCCTGATCGCGAGAATGGCTTCAATCAAGATCGCCGAAGTAGTGACCGTGGGTTCAATCAGGACCAACGCGGTCGACGTGACTTCAACCGCGACAACCGACGCCCACAGTACGGACCATGCGCGGTGTGCGGTGGCATGAGTCACTCCGCCCACTACTGTAACAAGCGATGCAAGTTCTGCAAGCAGCTCCACGATGCTGGACAATGCGAACTTTTCCGTAGCTTCCAAGACCTTGCCAAATTCGTGCGCACTAAAGGCACGAAGGAGGAACTCCCGCCAGAGCTCAAGGCCGTCGTTCAAGAACGTCATTTAAACTAGGCAGCCCGCCAACTACAACTGGGTTGGCCCCTATCGGGCTGCCACAGTTAACCGAGCCTTCAATGGAAGCAGAGTGTATCTTTGCTTTCATGGGGCAGAGTGAATGGCCTGATAATTACGTAACAAGTGTGAACGCGACGGAAAATGAAAAGGAGAGGAGTAGAATCCTCGGTGGAGGTGTTGGAGAGAGAGTGGAGTGTGCAGATGCTGATGAGGGCACCAGCGAGGGTTCGTTCGGCGTGGTTTCGAGTGCAGCGCGAGACGAGCCCAAGGGTCACTCCAAGATTATGAAGTTGAACCCTGGCGAGAGACAGGGGTGGTGGTCGGCCAAGAATTCGACTCGACGGATCAGATTGAGAGCTCTGGTGCAAGGCGTTGTGTACGCCAAGCGGATGATACCTTTCTTCTACCAGCAGCGGAGGGAGTGTTAATCACTGTCGCTTGGCCAAAAAATGCGACTCCCAAGATTGACGGATCACGGACGCCGCATTGACATTCAAGGAATCAACGAAGGCAAGGTGTCTACGACGCGACGAGCGTGCGTCAAGATTACGCTCGGATGGGAGATGGTGTACGAGTTTGAGATGTGGGTAATGGCGCATAGTGCAGGCGTCGACGTGGTACTCGGGACCGACTTTATGATCCCAGCTGGGATCCGGTTGGACCTGTTCCACGGTGCGGCGCAATTACCGCACGAAGTCCAAATCCCGATGATAAAGACCAAAAACGTGATCGACAGCGAAGAATACGGCTCCCATGTTAACGCCGGGCCACCCGAGCGGTTGGACATTCAAGCGCACGAGTGGCGAGAATATCGACTAGCGAAGCGTCAAGTCGGGCTAGAAGAACACGTACTGTGGGTTCGTCGAACGAACAAGCTAATCCCGTCAGTGACGAGGTTTCGACGTGGACGGCCTCAGAGCATTCGATTGACCATCGTGTCTGAACGAACTGTGTAACCTACCAGCACACGACGCGATCGCGATGTGGATTCCAGATGGGGATTTGCACGAGGTGACGGCTATGTGCGTCTGGAGTCCAAGAAGTACCAAGACTGGCAAGTGTTGGCCTACGAAGGTTGTAGAGACCGCGAGCTCTTTCAGCGTGAATGCGAAATCTACGAACAATGGCTTGCAACTCAGCCTTCAGCAGTTGATCGACCATACTACCCAGAACCCCGGTGGGGTGCTAGCACGACCTCTAGAAGACTCGCTAGTGGATTCTAGTGATCGTCTGACATGTGCAGAGCGCTGGGCACTGATCCTGGAAGAACGTGAACGAGTGGAAGCCTGTCTGGCGTCTGGGGTGACAGCCAGGGATTCGGCCGACGGTCAGCCTTCCACAGAACCTTTGGACACGTACACGACAACCCATGGCGGAGGCAATAACGCGAACGAAGCCTCGGTAGTGCGTACACACGAACTACTGAGGCCGGTAAACGTGGTACATACGCCAACGAGTGTTAGTGTCCAGTCAGGGGTGACCACGGAAGCGACAAGTCACGGCACTGGATTGATTGGAGTCACCCGTGTTGACGAAGCTGTCCCGGCCTTGTGCGTCGCCAAATCTGCGAACGAGCCACCGGTGGTTGATCCAGAGGATACAGGCATCGCGCAGAAGGTGTTGAGTACGGCACCGAGTATTCATTGCAAGATTGGTGCGAATTCCGAAATGTCAAGACAGCGGCAGAACGAGGAGCGGAACAAAAGTCAACAACCCAATATGTCGGCGGCCCACGCATTCAATATTGCGAACGACGACTCGGCAGATGGCCCAGAGATGAAAAACCAGGATGGGAAGGAGATGGACCAAGTACCGACTGTTGAAATCAAAGCGGATGCCAATGTTGAGTCAAGGGAAGAATCCATAGCGGCGTTGGACGGAACATACATCTCGGTTGCTCGAGTGTTAACGACCGAAGGAAACGAAGCAACGGAGAATACGAGAAATGATCTCTACGAACACCCAGCTAACAACATTGGCTTGGACGACTACGCGAAGGAGCTGGCATTCCTGCCGGATCTGACCGAAGAGATCAGCACGAGAATTGACTACACTGCGCCTAATGTTGCTGATCCTGAGCTGTCGACTGAACGCCGAGAACGTCTAGTCGCGACGCTAAAGAACCACGAGCACATCCTGATTGCTAGTGGTAACGCACTGCCGCCGCCAGCCTACGGAGCGGTATGCGATATCGACACACAGGGGCACGCCCCAATTAAACAGCGTGCCCGACGCGTGCCGCTGCGATTTCTCGGCAAGCTGTACGAGCTGCTGCGCGCTTTATTGCGTGCAGGACTGATCGTCTTTCAGACAGTCCATGGGCATCGCCGATCGTGATTGTGATGAAAAAGAACGGGCTGGACATCCGGCTCTGCATTGATTACAAGATGGTGAATGCTATCACCGCGATCATGGAGTATGCAATGCCGCTAGTCGACGACCTGTTAACAGATCTCGAGCGCTACCTATGGTTTCTGCTCGCCGGGATTCCCGCAACGCGGCCTTTGTGGCCGTCCAGTATGTCCTTACGGAGCTCGTAAAAGTCGTCGGCGGGTTCGGTCTGCGTACTAGGGCCATTTTGGAGCGGTTCTCGCATGGCCCTTTGGGTTAAAGAACGCGCCGATGATCTACCAGCGTATGATTGACAACGCACTCTGGGGGTTCGTTCAACCTAAAGGAGGTTGGTTTGAATACTCGGAGAGGATGCGTTTAGTTGAAGAACAGGCCAAGGAACGTCGTGGACCAAGCGCCGAAGGTTCGTTTCAAACGAAGTTCGCGGCAGACCGCGAAGCACCGGTAGAGACCGACCCTGTACTACAACTCGTCAACAGCCCCGTCGCTGACATGTTTACGAACGGGGAATCAGACGAATCATCGCTGGTACCTGTATTTGGTCGACGGTCGTTTGTGGATGACATTTGCTTCGGTGGCGAGGATTTCGACAGCTGCCTGGCGACGCTGGACCGATTGCTGGCAAGATTTGCACAATGTCGGATCAGCATTAGCTTCACCAAGAGCATCTTCTGCCAACCCAAGGTGGACTTTCTGTCGCATAAAATTTCGCCAGAAGGTATCAGAGCTGACCCCAAGAAGCTTGCGG
This sequence comes from Phytophthora infestans T30-4, assembly GCF_000142945.1. NCBI lineage: Eukaryota > Oomycota > Peronosporomycetes > Peronosporales > Peronosporaceae > Phytophthora > Phytophthora infestans. The sequence goes on from NW_003303747.1 coordinate 694,042, forward strand.
CTATCACCGAGCTTTCGTTTCCAACGAGTAAGAAGGGCATGCAGTCGTTTCTTGGAGCGGTAAATTACTACAGCCGCTTCATTCAAGACTTCGCGGTCTACGGTGCAGCGCTGTACCAGCTCAAGGATGAAGACTTTGTCGTTGAAGGTGGCCTTTCTGTGGCACGTCGTTCCTTCGAAAAATTGAAGACGAGTGTTTCACATTCACCCATCCTCAGGCACTTCGATCGGTCGAAAGAAGTTCACGTCATGCTCTTTGCGAATGAATGGGCGTTGAGCACTACGCTAATGCAAGAACATGAAGGCAAGTTATACCCCGTACGGTTCCTCGGTCGGGTGCTTAAGGAGGCCGAGATGAACTACCATCCTGCTGAGAAGGATGTTTTGGCGTTACTTCTGCTGTTGAAGATCTGTTACGTCCAGCTGGCAGGAAAGACGCTACATGTCTATACACGATTCTCGACGTTAGAGTGGGTGCATAAGTCGAAGTCTCTCTTCGGACTCGCGGTCCAGTTCGCCGTACTGCTTTTGCAGTGGCATTTGAAGGTGCAGCGCGTGAAGGAGAAAGATGTCGCCTTCGCGCAGCTACTGCAGTCAAGCATCACGAGCTGGAGGACTCGCTCGCGCCGGTGGCACCTCCAAACAAGGGTTCCCCGACTATTCGAATGGACCCCGCTTTGCTGTACGCCAAGCTTTCCCGTAATTACAGCGGATTCGTCATGTCTTTTGACGGATCAGCGAATACAGAGAAGTACGGTGGCTACGGGAGTTGTTCATGGGTGCTGTGGAGCCTTCCTGAGTGGAAGGTAGTGATTGCTGCAAACGCTTACCTCTCGGCCACCACGGTGAATGAAGCAGAGTACACAGGTATGATAAACGGTGTCAAGGCTGCTATTGCGCACGGTGCCGAGGATTTAGTCATCGTTGGGGACTCAAGGCTCGCGATTCAACAATCACTAGGGGTGATCGCATGCAGGTAGGAAACTTTGCTAGCGCTGCTGAATACTCACAAGGAACTCACGGCCAAGCTTCGATCAGTTAAATATCTTCACGTTGTACGAGAATACAACGCGGCCGCGGATTCGTTAGCCACTGAAGCGCTGGAATCAAAGGTCAGTCGGGTAATCTTGGCTGAAACTCGCAAGTCGGAATTGGCATCGCTGAAGCGCATCCTGGAAATGATCTACGAGCCGGATGAAGACTCGGTAGATGTTTCGTCACAAGGAGCAGAGCGTCAAGTACATGTACTGTCAGGCAGCGAGTCTTCAAAGTGGAAAACTTTCGAAAATTTCGTGGTTGATCACAGCTCACCAAAGTGCGATTATGGTAATATAGCAGTGATGACTCGGCGACAGACGAAAGCCAAGAAACGCGTCAGGTTTGCAGATGAACACTCGGAGGATGTCTCAAAAGCTCAAGAAGAGCATGAAGAACGACGAGAGACGTCCACCGAAGATTCAATCGGCCAGGATTTGCCAGACCATCCTCACAAGACTGTACCAGCGGTATTTCCCGATGCGGAAGATGTTGATCCGGTAGCGATACAGCGGGAGCGACGCAGACGGATACTAGTGGCACAAGACGAGGAGCATAAGTGGTTTAACATCAAGAAGGTGCTTCAGGGCCAAGCACAAGAGCTGAGTTACAAAGAAGCTCGAGATGCCTGGAAGTATGCTGACCGGTTCGTGTTATCAGAAGACGGCGTGCTTCACTATCTTGGATTGAATCGTCGGTACGACCACGGTTGGCAAGAGGAGACCAAGCTGCGGCTTGTGGTACCAACAACGATGATTCAAGAGGTCCTGCAAAACTGTCACGACTCGCTGGAAAGAGGACATCAAGGTGTGGTGAGAACGTTCCACCGCGTTAAGTCCAATTATTATTGGATCGGCTTGTACGCAGACGTGGAGAAGCACGTGAAGTCATGTCCAGATTGCAGCTCGAGTAAAAGCCGTCCGCAGCTTTGTGGATACTCACCTGGCAACGTACTAGCCGAACGACCTTTCCAGATCGTCTCGATGGATTTTGTGATCCCACTACCGAAATCTCGCAGGGGCAACACGGCGTTGCTCCTATTTCAGTGCTCGTTTACGGGACTCGTTATTGCCAAGGCTATGTCAGATACGACCGCTCGGAGTGTTGCCCAAGTGTTCGAAGAATGTGTGTACCTGTTGATTCGGAGCCCCATCATTAATAAGGCACGACCGCGACCCACGCTTCATGAGCGAGGTTTTCCAAGCATTTGCAGAGATGATGCAGTCAAGATCACGAGCGACTTTGAGCTATCGGCCATAGGCTAATGGACAGCAGGAACGCTCGGTGAAGTCGGTGATGGGATCCGTACGGGTGTACGCGGAAGACCCTCTACAGCAAGATTGGGACGAAATCGCGGAGAAGCTGGTATTTGCTATTAATACTTCTCAAGACACTACGAGGAAGGAGACGCCGTTCTACCTCGTTCACGGTTGGGATGCTCAGTCGAGGCTGCGGGCAATGTCGTCATTACTCCAACAAGGGCTCGGCAAGCAGTCTGACGCACTAGCGTGGCGCCGTGAGATCAATCGACAACATGAGGTCGCCCTCACTATGGCCAAAGATATCAGGCTGGAGAGAAGGAGCGACGAGCAAAAACGCATAATGATGCTCTGAGTCGACTGGAAAAAGCCGCTGTACCTCAACCAAGTGGAAACGAACACTCGGCAGACCCTCTAGAAGCTTCAGAATAGATGGAAGATCCTGCAAGAGCCCACCGAGCCTACGATTTCGAGAATTGGAAGTCGGGGTGTGGGTTGTACCTGGAACGCGTCAACCGGGGACTGACGAAAGAATTTAAGTTCACGATGGCTTGGACCTTTTTCGGATGAAAGGCAAAGTGAAAGAGTTGCGTTCGACCTGTGAACTGCTTACCCCAGGGGGAATCGGTTCCTACCCAGTAGTGCATGTGTCGAGACTCAAGGCTGTCAACGAGTTCAACAGTCGACCGAGCACTCGGTTGGTACTAGACGCGACTAATGAAGCAAGACTCGACTTCGATGAGGAACTGTTGCCTGAGGACAGCTGGGAACCAGATCAAGTTGCCGGTGAATATGAAGTCGAGGCCATCCTCGACGACAGAACACCACTGACGACGAGCACGGAGCGTGCTGTACGCGAGTTCAAAGTCAAGTGGGTGGGCTATGAAGATACAACTTGGGAACCATCATCAAACTTGTCTTGTGGAGGTCTGCTGTACGACTATTTGCGAGCCAAGAAGAGCGAGAATCGGCTGCAGATGGCGCAAGTGGCGGACGAAGACTAGCGTGACTGGATCACGTATGAACTGTCCACAGGGCGATGCAGCCTGTGGTAACAGACGAAAAACGTTACTGCAACAACAAATTGTATATGCATTTGAAGAACAACATGAACATGATTACGCTGTGGAAGTGGATTAAGAATAAGAAAACATGAATGCCGACCGGAGAGCAACCACTGAAAACGAAGTCACGCGGGACACCTCAACAGTTAGCTGAGATGCTGGAGAACGTCGTGGAACGTGCAGCGAGGATTAAAATCGATTCCAAGTGCCTGGTCGCCGCGGGGGCGAGTGACAACAAAAACGAGACACCACTCTCCTTCTCCTCTTTTCACGAGACCGAGACCCCGCAGCTGTGGCTGAAAACCGAACCTGCGAAATCCTCGTACACGCTTTCAGAAGAAGAGCAGCAGGAGCCATCTCCGCGGATTCAGCGACGACGGGGAGTGCTGCAGGAGCTACCGCAGGAAGTGAAGAGTCTGGGGCAGGAAGCGCCGAAGGACCAGTTGATGACGCCGCTGTCGGAGGAAGTGTAGCAGACTGAGGGACGTTCGAACCCTCGGCCTTGCCCTCCTGAGAAACAAGTCGAGTAATGCGAGATGATGAGCAAGGTGCCGATGATTCAAGAGAAGGATGAGCTGACGTACCTCCAGCTGTTCACGTTCGCGACGTCTACGGGGATTGAGACGCTGAAATGCGTCGGACACGGCTAGATTCAGACGCTTGGACATACGGTGGCGAGATGGTGAATGAAGAATGAAGAAATGTCACAACGGGCACCAGTACCGTGGCTTCCATTGCGACAGGGGCAGTTGTGGTGTAGTGATTTCTCCGTGGTTGCGGATTATCACCCGTCGACAAGACGTGACACCGCCCAAGTTGTTCAAGCGACGCCCCTCGGTCGGGTGATGTACGGAGACGCCAAGGTGCAAGGGGACTCGACGGCGTCACCTCCGAGTTTTCAACAAGTATCGGATACGGCCCTATGTCACTGAATCCAGGCTGTCCTTATTATTAATAATGGACTGGGCCGGGATTCGCATTCAGCGGACCATCTACGGTACGAAACCCTCAGTGGCGGTTGGGATGAGTTCGCGGAATGACTCAGCGACCTTTGGAAAGACACGTTCACCGTCTGGGACAGGGCCGCGGACCGTTAAAGATGCTCATGCGACGGTGCAGACGACGCTTGGCATGCAAGAAGATCCATAACCGGATCATTGTTCACTTGATATTTGTATACTTGATTAGGACTTTCTTATTAGGAATAGACCCGAAAGGGTAAGCTTAAATACAGAACAGAATTTCCACTCAAGCACACAGAGCGACGTCCGGCTTCAAGGTAAGCGTCAGGTCAAGCTTGTTTGAGTGTGTTATGCCTGTCGGTGAACTCGAAGCTCTGTAGCGAGGGTTCATCCGGCAAGGCCAAGAGACTTTGTGTATTGGCCGATTATTATCGGGAGGTTTTACGTGACGGCTTATTGTTGCCTATTTGCACGACTGGGAGTGCTTGAATTGCCTCCCTTTTATTTCTTCCAGCCGAGTGTTGAACGCTCGGTGATCTCGTAAAAGGCTTACCCGTGCCTGGTACCCTTCCGCTGTTGGGACCACGAGGATTCAAAACACCTGCTAGCTTTGCTCGTGCTAGTAGCGTGTTCTTATTTTACTGGTTGGCCTATATAAGTAGTTTACAAGGTCCAGTTTGTCCCGGTGCAAGGGCAGAACTGGGGTCTTCAGGTCCGCCCGAACGATCGTTTACTATCCTAGTAGACGTATTGTTGTGGGAACATCAAAACTACATCTGTAGCTAGAGTTCACGTGGGATTTCCAACACCACATCAGGATGGTTGGATTCTTCTCTGAGATCAGCTCTTTTCACATTAAACTCGTGTCCCACGCTCAAGACTGAAGCACTCAGTCAAGCCATTATCGGCGACTCTCATCTTAAAGCATCTGAAGTAGTCCATGACGCGAGCTGTCACGTCGCTTTCCGCCAAATTCATCTTCAGCTCTCTCTTGAAGAGCTCCTTGATATCAGGTAGCGCCTTGTTCTTGACGCTCCCCACGATGTGTTCGATCTCGGCGATCAACATCCCTTCAGTCACGTCCACAGTCTCCACATTCAACTGGAACTCACAGAAGACGTCCAGGAGATCAGCGTCGAACGAGTCCTTGATCTGCTCTACCACCGCGCCGTAGTCTTCGCCAGTCACTCTGCATCTGTTGTGAAGCTTCGTCTCGTAGTCTCGTCGCTCCTTCTTCCAACGTACAAGTGCCTCGTGCGAGATAGACTTGATCTTGGGTGGTAGTACTGGCAGGAATACCGGGACAGTACCGGGTGGTGGGTCACCATTACCACCGGCGCGTATCATCTCGAAGTAATCGCGCTTGGTCTTGAAAGTAGTACTTGCTGTCAATCAAAGTTGTAGACGAACAGCAGTCGATGGCTTCAACGTCACTGGACGCGCGTCGATGGTGCGCGAGCAGCGGAAATCACTAAAGAATTCTTTGTAGTGTAGCCCGGGATTTGAAGCGAAGCAGGAACACCAGCAAGGCGGGGGCCAACCCGCACTGAAGTATAGGCCGAATATATTTAGCTAGTTCCTAGCAAATCGAAGAGTGAGGAGAATCATGGGTCTGGCGCTAGCCAGCCCGTTCCTCCTCAATGCTGCTGCCACTTAATCAGAGCGACAGGCAGCAGTCAGAAATGGACATGCATCCACATGAAAGGAAACATGCAGTAGGCCTTACTAAATCCTAGTATAATACACAAGGACACTGGCTGTCCGAGTGTCTGTGATATCGTCAGCCGACAGGCGTCAGACACACCACCAGATTTCCACCCATTGTCTTCTAGCCACTGGGCTGTAGACACATTTGGGTGGACACCCCCAGCTCCGGCTCTAAGTGCAAGGGAAACCGAGGTGGAAACCCACAGTTCACTACAGAAGGATAACCTTAATAAGTAGCAAATAATATCCGATATAAAAAAATAAAAGAGATGGTATTGCTTACCTTTTCGCTTATACCATCCTTCAAACTCTTCCGGTCGTTTAATAGCAACTAAAGTTCCGTCAATCGCTCCCCCGCAGAACGGAAACCCACCCTTCTAAAACTCATCTGCGATAGAATCCCACTCGGACGTCGTTGTAGGTAGCCGAACATAATTTGTCTTCAGCAGGTTTAACAGGTTAACTAGAGCCTTGACCTGTACAATATACCATGCCTTTGATACACCCATTGCCTGAGCACGCTCTCTATAACCCTTACTAGAGTCTATATGAAACAGCATGCAAGCTACTCCTCTCTCGAAACTATAATTTTTGTAGGTCGTAGCAGGGAAATGAGGGCGCAGCGTATCACGAAGAGTACGGAAACTGTTTTGTGAACAGCGCAAGTGCCTACAGAATCACTCATTGTAGCATGAATCCTACAACATTGATTCAAACTCATTAGAATCCTTAAGTGTATATACATTTATACGTACATCACGATGCATGAGAGAATCACAGGCCAATGCGACTGCTGTAGCACAGGTCTCCACAGCCAAAAGAATAGAAGCTAGAGGTGGTGGCATAGTTAAAAGCTCTACGGTACTGAGGACTGTGCCAAGAAAACCCAAGAGCCACATTCCGTTAGCGGCTCTCGAGTTTTTTAACGCACCTACCCGCGACCTATCTGACCAATCAGCGATATATTTAAACCCAACCCCTATTAAAAAACTTGACCGAGAACCAGAACGAGCCAGCCTAACCATTCCCTTATGTCCACCCAGGCAATCCAGATTCCCACTCATAAAAAAACGCATGGTACATAAATGTGCATTAAACAAAGACTGAGCGATACTACTTATTCTGAAGTAAGCCACTACCCCCACTCTTCTCACCTCGTGAAAAGCTAAAACGCCGTGAATCCTGCCCTGATTGGATGGGAATGCTATTATCCGGGCAATTACCAGTTTTTACGCCCATCCCAGTACCAAATGATATCTATGTGTAGACGCCCCCTCAATGTAGAACTCAGCCGTGCAATGCACTTTTATGAAAGCGCAAAGCTATTGTCGACGAGCCTTTTCTGCTCTCCTGATACCCGCTTGCCTTTCGCGTGAGCACACGATGTCGCGTCGCCCGCCTTATCGAAGAATCTGTGGTGGAACCGCGGCTAGAAATACTTGGACGTGCCCCACTGATTCGCGCGTGCTGAGAATTGATCCCAGATTCCATATCGGAATCAGAATTACTATTGTTACTTGATTCGATGCCTGCATCGCGTGATTCAGCTATGCGTTCTGCCAGTCCGCCGTTGGATGATCGTAAGACGCCCTCCACGAGGTTATCAAAAAGTACCGTCTCTGTAGACGACTTCGAAGAAGATGAGCACGGACCATCCCTCGATGATGCCCGTAGTGCACTTGCTGCCGGACGTGCTGTAGATATTATCCGTGATACTCTTTAACGAGGCGGGACGTATTCGCAAGGAATAGCTATGACAGAGAAACAAGGGACACCCGCAGCAATGCATCCAGCAATAACATGTGCACAGATAGCATGTTTTGAGTGACAGGAGCAGCCACAGCCCAATCCATCCTTCAGGAGGCATACCAACGTCTTCCGCCTCGTAGTCAATTTTGACTCGCTTGTTGAAATACATACGGCGCTTTCTTCATCTTCCACAGCGGTTTCTAGATCGTCATTGTGCAAACGAGATTCTTGCTTGCTGTCAGCAAGAGTTCGGCCGTTCATCCCAGTATTTTTACACCAAATGCATTCATGACAGCATAAATAAAGCTAAATATATAACAGTAAATACAATCAATAAATAAAATACCAGGCCGAGTACTGCAGCATCAAATCCAGCGCTGGTGGCTCAGCAACAAACGTGTCTCCATTGCCAGTGGCGCGAATATCCGCGTTGAACTCCGCCCACTTCCTCTTTAGCCACTTGATCCGCAAAGTTTGACTTTAGTTATAAAAAATACTTGAATTGAAAGAAAGACTCGCCTACACCCTCTCGTTCCTCGCACTAATTCGCTCGATTATGAGCTCTTCGGTAAGCGCCGACTCATTTTCTGTTAGCTTAACAGCACCCACGCCCTCTCCCGAATGCGAGCGTTGGTTCTTTCGCTGCCAAACCGATGCGATAGCCTGTCATAGTACTGATGCCATCAGGTTTTTGCCACAATCTCCTCGCTCCACTCCAGCCACAGCAGTTTCCTTTCGAGTGGAAGCCTCTTTGCCTTTTGTTGTGCCTTGGGTGGCGGAGCGCTTCCGGTGGTATGCGTGCCGTCTGGAGATCCTCTGGAAGTTGGATTCGGCGTCTCCGACAGCGCTGGATCCAAGCCCTGAGCCTCAATTCTGGCGGAGAATGCCACTTCGAGGGGAGGGCAGCGTTGGCATTGCTCACTTTGTAAAGTGAGCCTAGAAAATCAGTAATTTGGTACCCCTACCCCTCTCGGTTTTGTGCACTTGCGACCCGAGAACCCAGAACCAGCAGCCCCTAACGTACAGAAATATGTAGTGGGAATCCCAAGCAAATGTGTGTAAGTTGCAAAAATAAGGGTGGTGATTATTGTCTTTGGTGGTGAAACCCCGGCCTAATTTGCCTTGAAGTGCTGTTATCCCGGCCCAAAAGGCTTGAAAAATGGTAATATATTTTATCTTAAATAAGAGAAGAGTTACTTGGCAACCGTAGCACCGATTTAGCTGTGTGTCCCCGAAATGGATAGGTTGACGTCTATTTGTTCTCGGAGAAATCTCACAGCATCTAATAATGTCCACAACTTCCCAAATGGTCGCCGATAAGAAATTTACTGCTGGTGAGAAGCTCTTGGTTGTGAAGACCTATAAGTTCCTGCGCCAAACCAATGCATCAGCATTGCATATATGGAAAGGAGGAGTACGCCATCTTGTTAGATAGTGTTTAGGCTCTGCTTCGGGCATCATTTCAGCTATATGGGCGCACAGGGAGCAGCACCAACAAGCATTTCACCTCGGTAGCTATGATTTCCGAAATTTAACATTTTACTGGTCGTAATATTGAACATGGCAGATAGAAGGTCCGACTCCTTCTGGGAGGCCTCGTAAACATGGAGAAAGCTTACATACTCTTGTGCGTAAGCTGGTATCGAGAATGAACAAGATCGGAAAGCCTGCAGAAACAACTAAAAGAAGAACATGACATAGTGGTATCGGTGTGCTCACTACGTTGTGTGCTTAAAAGGATAGGAATGCAATTTATTAAGGGCAAGTCTCGCAATATTAAGACGGTAAACTATGGCAAGTGTTGAGTCTAGAACGCAATATAAAAAAAACGTATAAACTTGAATAGACGTAGCTCTCCCGTGTGCCCGAGGTGTATCTCGACAATAAGTTTTGTAGCTTACATCAAGCTGCCAGTTTATCGTAAGCTGACAACAATAGAGGTACACAAAGAGCGGTCTAGGTCCACGGTGCGCGTGTTAAATTATTTTGTGATCTTATACTATTTAAATTAAAAATATGTCATCTAAGTAGTTCATCTTACAACGATTAAAGAGTTTTTTTATTATAGCTGCTGGTATACTTCGGCGAGATAATAATGGAAATGTTGGAGAATTGATTAAAGAATCTAAAGAGGTTTGGCAGTCAAAATTATATCGCAAGCACGATAATGTTTATCACGGCAACTTTAACACAAACCATTTAAAGAAGTGGTTCGCGGACCTGAGTGCTGTCTTGGCGTCCTAGTATGGGCCATGTACTATTCACATGGACGGGGCCAGCTATCACAAACGCCAAACGACTCCCACTCCGGATTCTGGCTCGCTAAAAAGTGATATTCAGGAGTGGGCAAATACTTGTAAAACTGATGTTGTTTTGCTATTAACCCCCCAACGACCACATCAAAATTCGCACCTAACAGGAAAACGGTTCATGTTATCAAATACAGCGTGTTAACGCCAGGCAGTACTTAATATTTGTATAGTCCCATATAAGTACGAGTACCTTTTCTGAAAAACGCGACATGCCATTTTTCCGATACCTCCATGATGCTATCATATACAGCGACGCCGATGGCTTAATGCTGTATCATACAACCTGTTCGGCATAAAATGAACATCACTACTGCGATGAAGATGTACGTTTTATCAAGAGAAAATACTTCCCCTTTTCTTTGAATAAACCAACTTGAGCAATCAAAAGAAACGCCAGCAAATGTACTGAAGTAGGATGGAGAAACGGACAAAACTGTACTGGCTACATGTACGAACGCAATGGCATCAAACTTAGACTTGCATTTCAGTCCACTTAGTGTAAGTTTCCTCCCCTACAACACTACGCCTTGCTGACCTTCTTCCACTGCATTGGCCACAGCCTCCACGACGTCTTCCACTGCTTTCTCCACTGCGTCCTGCACAGTGCCATCGGCCGCATCTTCCGCAGCCTCGCCTACGGCGTCTGCGATAGTGTCGTCTGCAACACGCTCTGCGTCCTCCCTGGCACTCTTCTCAGCGTCGTCTTCAGCCGTGTCATCCGCAGAACCCTCTGCCGCACCAACTTCGTCCTCGCCACCCTGCGCTCGACGACGTCGCTTCCGCTTTCCTGCTCCAATACCCGCCTCGCGATTCGGAATATCGCGGCCGCAGCGGGGACGAGGCCGATTCTTGCCATTGTTCCACTGGAGATGCCAAATCTGGTGGCAAGTAAGGGTGTTATTCTTCACATAGGCCAGACCTCCGACGGACTGCAACCAGGGCAATAGTACTTCGTTGCTCGACGCTCGCCCACGCTGCGCTTCCGGTTGGAACATACCTTACATTGCCGCTGTCGGCGCTTGCGCTGTCCGTTGATAATTTGGAAATCAGGATTCTCGCGAGGGACATGCTCCGCTGGCAGTGATCTGGCGACAACATCCACTACATCCACTTGTGCTTGACGCTGAAAAACAAAAAGACAACAGGTTGTATGCTAACATGTTGTATACATGTTGCCAGTCATCATGTTGTAGACTCACCTGGTTAGAATCATCTTCCGTCAGTTCGAGCATCTGTGCATCAGGAATTCTGCATGCGAGTCTTGTCTAGCGCCACGCTTCTTCTGGCACTCACGGTAGATGATGTATGCATTCACTATCGCGATGTCCACATGACCGAGAAATATAAATTTGTAGTACTTCTTGCACTTGGTCTGCCGCTGCAATGAATATCTTTGCAGCCGGAGCTGATCATGTACGTCTACCCCGCCCATCCAGCGATGGTAATCGCGCATCATAGATGGACAGGGTACTTCAGCGCGAACACCTCCCGTTTTCCAGCGGTCTAGATGTTGAGCAGGCAAAAACAAAATAGTTTCATCAGTTTCTCCCACAAAAATATCTTCAAAGCGTATAACTCACAGCAACTCTCCATTGCCCGGCTACCTCCGGTTCCCAGCAATTGTACTGGTCGCCTATCCCACCATACAAGGCTCGTCATAAGAGGGCAGTTCTTGGCGACTGCCATACGAGTAGTGCCATGGGCAATGCTCTTCGGACGGTTCCGATTCTTCTCCACCATCGCATTGCAGTACCCTTGGCGATTGTCTTGAATTGTTCCCACTGAGTACACTTGCCGCTGTAGTAGTGGGTACGAGAGTTGAACCGACGTGTAGAATCGATCGGTCACGATCAAGTAGTAGACGCCGTCAATCCGAGGCGGTAGAACAGCCTCAAGATTGCGCATTACAGCCGCTGGGCCGGTGTTATGGTCAGCTGACCGCATTGACTCCGGTACATTTCCCAAATCCTGCGCATGTTGAGCTTTTCCGCAATAAACCTCCAGTCTGTAGTCATACAACATAACAGTAAGTTGTAAGATACAACATCTCGCATACAACATGTTTACTTAGACTAAAAAAAAAGATGTGAGCTCACTAGGAGCTCACATCTTGCCAGCGCACGTACCGAAGGCAGTAGGACGTTGTAGCACAGCATGTCATAAATAACTTAGTGCCCCACTTGTGAGGCTTGTTGGCGATGTACTAGCGAGTGGGATTGTGCTTGTTGAATAGCGGGATCATTGCCTCATCAAAAGCAATAACCGGCGGTATTGTGTAGCCAGCAATGAAGCTGGTCTGCAGTGCATCCACAACGGATCGCACTTTCCAGGATCTATCCGTACCGGCCCGCGCGTCAGCATTGTTGGTAAAGTGCAGGTTTGAGAGAATATACATGAAGCGATTCCTCTTCAAGTACTTCCCAAATGTTCCAGGTGAGACAGCGCCAACCGCTGTAGTCGCCCAATGGTCGTAAAAGTGGCGGCGCTGGGGATTAACCATCCGGGCTATAAGCAGACCCAGCAAAATTACGATTTCGTGAGGCTTGATATCTTGATGCTTGGACTCTAGCTCCATGAACTGCTCCTTTGTCTTCTTTCCCGGCACCTTTTGCTTTTTAAACATTTTGTCCACACGATCAACAAGATGCTGTTCGTGATATCGTGTTGATTCCTGAGCGATCATTGCCCACAGCTCCCGCGGCATAAAAAACAAGAACAGGTCCAGCGGAGAGTCTGCAAGCCGCCTGACCTCTTCAGATGGACCATATTCACCGTTGTACAACCCAGGATAGCTCTGGTCTTCGGGAAACTTTTCAGGATCTATAGTGGCAAAGTACACATTTGTTAGTAAATTCACAATAAATAGTAGCATCAAAAACACTTACCAAGTTGCCAGCCACTCTTCCGCATTTTTGCCAACGCAGGTTCATCCTTGGCAAAGCCTAGCAACTCATCTCGCTCTAGCACGGGCCATTCCGATTGAGGCTCCCCGTCTTCCTCGTCTGCATCATCATCAACTACAGCACTTTCGTCATCTGACGAAGCACTACAGGTTTCATCGCGATCAATTTCTGCGAGGACTTCGTCAAACATCATCTCGTCGTCGTCTTCATCACAATCAGAGTCGAGAGCGTCAAATGGAATCGGCAGTGTTTCACGAACGTTTGGAATCTGTAGCCCTGTAGAAATACTGCAAATCATACGAGCACTTTAGACACGTTGTATAATAATCCCAGAAAACATGTTGTATAATACATAATGAAATCGTGATGCTCGTACCTTGCCGTCACTGTTGGAGGTTCACTTTCAGGGACACTTTCGTGGAGTAATTTACATGGCACGCAATAGATTCATTTCAAAATCACTGAACATCACAATCATTACCGTTGCACGTACTGTTGAGTCGCCGATTCGCTGTCGGAGCTGTACCTCAACATTAAAATAACAACGTCTAGTTTTGCGCACAATCACAGACCTAAAACATGTTGTATAGAGATCATGTTGTACATACCTTTCCACACTGCTGACACTTTCGCTTTGGCACGCAGCATGGGGGCTGGTCCGGCTCTTCTTGGTCGAATTCGACTGCTCCACTGAATCAGCCACACGCTTCTTTCCCGCCGCCTCTTGTCCTCCGCCTTTTCCTGCTTCTTGTCTTCCAAACGCTTACGTGCTGCATCTTTCGCGTTCTTTCCTGCTTGTTGATCATCACTAGCTTGATCTTGACGTTTCTTCGCCGCTGTATTGCGCTTTGAAGCAGCAGCTGCTTCCCTAGCCTCCTTTGCCAACGTCTTGCTAGACTTCTTGCGGGGTGTCTTGTCCGTCGATTTTTTCTTCTCCACGGCTTTCGCCTTCGCCACCACTTTCGTCTTGCCCGACGTCTTACCCGCCGTTTTGGTCGTAACCGTCGTCTTTGTCTGGGCCGAATATCTGATGGGGCTCAGCACCTCAAATTCGTCTTCACCTTCCCACGCACTTCCTTCGTCCTCGTCCTCGTCCTCATCCTCGTTCTCCTCGTCGTCTGGCTCCCAGGGCTCATCAACTGGGTTTTTCTTCCGTTGTAGCTGCTTCTTCCCAGACCCAGCCAGCGTTTTTGCAGCAACCGCGGTGCCCGCTGTCTGCGATATCCAGTTCCTTGTTTTCGGCGGTAGATACGCCGGCGTCCTTACCCCATTGGAGGTGGTTTGTACGGCGGTGGTCGAAGGACGGCTGGACGCGCAGACGCTAAGTCTGCGTCAGCAGATCGCTCACCCGCCAAATACGCTCGGTGGTCTCTCAGCAAACGTGCCCTGTCGTCAGCATGCACCGTCGCCAGGCGTTTCATGAACGCGCTATTCTCCAAGCGTGTTTACGCCGTGCTGCCATTCTTTTGATCTTCTTCCTGGCCAGCAAAATCTCAACTGGCAGGTGCGATCGCCCCCCTCCACACGAATCGGACACAGAACATGACCTTATCATTGGATTTGTTGGCGTCCTATTTTTTCGCGCATGCAACCTAGCCCTGTGCATCGAACGTTTTATGGGGGATGTGCTTATACTTGGTTTCAGTATAGTTTGGCTGTTTTTAGAGCCAATCCCTATATAAACATCTTGTACCGACAACATGTATTCATGTTGTTTTATACAGCCTTGGTCGCTGGGGGGTTAAGAAACTTGGTACTAGTTACACCAAAGCAGAATTGATGATGCTGGTTCGAGCGATCAAACCGAAGCCGATTTATATAGCTACTGAGATTGCCAGTTTGCACGGACACCTAGTATACTATAAATCGCTATTTCATCCTGAATTACACCCAATTGAGCTGATATGGGCGGACATCAAGGGCCGAACTACCGACAATCCAGCGTCTACTATGCTCTAAAATTGACGAAGGCTTTGCGCTGCTCATGTCATATACGTAATTAAATGCGTACAGACACACTCAAAAATACAAAACAAAGTATCTGGTGCTCGCTGATAAATGCAAAATTGCATCGGATCGGAAACCGATGACAGCAACGAGGACGTCGAAGTGAATGGCCACCATCAATGTGACGGGGTCACACAGCACCTTGCGCTAGAGGAAGCTATCTTCCGAGAGTATACAAACTCTCAGTGAACGGCAGTTCACAGGTCCCCTCTTTAATTAAAGAGAGCGAAGTGACCTAAATAAGGTAGATTGTAAACTGAGTATATTTATAGGTAGGTTAAGTTTGAGGTTAATACAAACTATCAGTTACCTATAGAAATGCAATGTCATTTAACCAATGGTTGGTTTTGAATGACCTCGGTACCTGTACCAAATATCCCGGAGTATGACATGTCATACTCCTGAAGTGTGAAGTGTCACACCTCATGTAACCAGGGTACACTTAGTGCTACGTCCCCGTTACATCCTCTCCCCCTTAGGTTCCGTTTACCGGCCCATCAGAATGAAGAGATGTTCGTCACAAACTCTCATTCTCCAAGTCGAAAACCATCGACTCGGGCGCGCGAGCGCGGCGGAGGCTCACTTTACAGTTAGAGCCTCGAGCAGCAACCTGTGCGCTCTTCGTCAAGGTCTCCACTTCGACCGTTAACATGCCTCGTGGCACTGCTAAGAGCGGTGCTAAGACACGCTCCAAGGCTGCAGCCGGTTAGGGCGCAGGCCAAGAGCACTACCTCACGGCACTTCATCTGCCTAGAGCTACTCAGGTGGCCTCCGAGGCGATCGGGATCCTCGGGTGACGCGGCTGCGGACAAGCGCGCAAGCAGGCGCCGCAGTCCGTCGCCCTCGTCTTCAGACAATCGTCCGAACCCTCGGTTCGTAGAACGTGAGTTCAACTCGGGCAGTGAGGACGATGCCGAGTCCGAGAGCACTCATGATGCTCCTGCGGGCTCTGTGGGAAGGCACAGCCCAGTGCCCAGTGAGCACAAAGAAGACAGCGTGCAGTCGTCCGCTAGTGATCACGGTGATCACAGTCCCAGGACCTCTGTGCGCTCTGAGAGTCCCGGCCGTTAAGGCTAAGGGCACTCCCAAAGCCGGTGGCGATGAGGAAGGGAGTCCTCGCAAACGTCTCTCGCTTGCCGAGGGTCTTGCGCGCGCTAAGGCCTCTAAAGCCGAAGGCGCCAAGCCCTCAAAGAAGCGTACCGCCTCTAAGTCTCCACTCCGCGAGGAGAAGGAGACTCGACGCTCCTATCAGAGTCTCTTCGGCTCCTCGGATGAAGAGGAGGAGAAGGAGGAAGAAGAGGAAGAGGAGGGTGCCACTGTTGAGCCCCGGGAGGTCTCAAATGACCTCGACCAGCAGCAGGAGGATTTCCAAGCTGCCCAGCGTGTGCGTGGGGGTTCGGTGGCGGCACCCGTCAGCCAGGGAGCTGCCATCAACTCAAGAGGGTATTGGCCTCCCGAGGAGAGCTCTGGGGCTGACCTCTTCTTAGAGCTTCTCGTCGCTCCTCGTGGCCTTGTGGGCGGCCACACTTCTAGGGGCATCTATGAACGAGCCCTTGTTCAGAAAGAACAGTTGTTCGTCGACAACGTGGAGGCTGCTCGGTGTGTGCTTCTTCGCGTCACACCGCATTTCCCTTAAGGACTTCACGACTTGTCGTAAGAAGCCCGAGACCCGGGGTGGTCTCTATCCTGTTTGGGGATACCCCTGGGTTATGCCCGAGAACTGTCCCACATGGAGTTCTTGTGAGGACATGTTCTGGGCGTGGGTGGAGACTCTCAAGTACTCGCCCACGGAGTTATGGGAACTCCATGAAGATCAGCAGCTGTCCCACATCCTGGACCAGCGTGATCTTCGTGTGAGGTTTGCCCACTTGATCAGCAAGCGTATGCTGCCAAGGGACATCCTGAAGCGCGCGGCTTCTAGCGCTCACGATGAGCGCGGGTACGGTATGTATTCATCATCCGTACCCCGTTCGGGCAAGAAGCCCCGGACTACTTATGAAGATGCCGCCGCTTCTGTTCCCAGATTGCGACAGCCTTCGGCAGTCAATCAGGAGCCGTTCAATCGGCTCCCACGAGTTCTCGGAGGGGGCATAACCCCTCCACTTCACGGGGAGCTGTCGCTTCCCGCGACACCGTTGCTCCTGGAGGATCCGCTCCACGGTGAAATGGAACTTCTCCATTCCGGTCAAGCAGAACCGTAGTTGCCGTCGTACGAGTACGAGTACTCGGCGCCTCCCGAGAGCCACTCTCGTTCAGAGTGCTCCGACTGCGGGTCCGACACAGGGACCCTGAGGTTGACCGCCTCCGTCAACGTCTCCTCGTGCTTGAGATTGCACTTGGCCTTGGGGACTGGCGGGTAATGCTGCCGCCCAGGGCCGGGAATCAGGGCGAGCTCGCTCGTCTTGGCGGGTCGCCTGGACCTGGTGGAGCTAGAGGTCGCCTGGCCCTAGTCGAGCGAGAGGGTCGCGAGCCTGCACCTGCGGATGGACGCCGGGCCTCTTCGTCCGATCTGGACGAGGCATTTCGCATGATCCGACGGATCGAGGCTTTGTTGCCACGTCCGGAGCCGCCTGCGGCACACTCCCAGACGTACGCGTATGGTGCGTACCCGGCGTACTCAGCGTACTCGGCGTATGGCGCCGGGGTCCGTTCGTATGGAGCCCCTCCGGCGTACGGTCTTGACCGCAGCCTTGCCGTCCCGACCGAGGCTTGGGTGCCTGCTCCGACGCCCTCGTCGACGACTGTGACCGGCCCTCGCTTCGAGGAGCTGGGTCAAGGGGGGTCTGCGAGTCAGCAACCCCTGCGGGTCAAAGTACCGCTTAAGACGTCCGACATAGAACGTCGGGTGCGTCGTCATTGACTTTGGAAGGTCGATGGTGTACGACGCACCATGTCTGGCCAGGACTGCAAAAGGTCCGATGAAGCGGTGCTTCAGCTTGTTGCTGCCGACAGAGCTAACAGTGTCTAGAGGTAGGTTCCTCGTGTCTAGTAACACTAAGTCACCAATCTCAAATATACTTAAGTTTCCTCTTCCTTGTTTGTCCGAGTACTCCTTTTGTTTATCTTGGGCCGCTGCCATGGCATCACGGACCCTGCTGACAATGTTCAGCTTGGTATCCATTAAAGGATTCCACCTGTTTCCGCAGCGAAACTGGCCTCACATCCGAGACCTGGGAGGAAAGGGCTTTCCCGAGCCTCTCCCCAATTAGAATAGAAGGAGTCAGTGTTTCCTCGAAAGAGTGAGAGGCACTCTGGGGTGGCGGAAGCCGTTCAAGTAGAACGGCGTGAACCCCCGTGGACGCGTGCACCGCGTTGTTGAGCGCAAACTCAACAACTGGAAGCTGCGTCGACCCACGTACGTGGCGCTGCCGCGCACACACTGCGCAGAGTGTCCTCGAGCACTCGATTGACGCGCTCTGTTTGGCCGTCTGTCTGCGGATGATCCGCAGTGGACATCTGCAGACGAGTTCCCAGTAAAGGGAACAGCGTTTTCCAAAACGCAGCAGTGAACCGCGGGTCTCGGTCCGAGACAATCGTCTCCGGGAGACCGTGATAGCGGAACACGCCATCGACGAACAACCTTGCGGTTTGTTCGCCCGTCACAGTGACGGGAACTGGAGCAAGATGTACCATCTTGCTTAGCCGACACACGAACACCAAAATTCCGGTGTTGCCGTGTCCGTCGGCGGGAAGCCCAAAGATGAAGTCAAGACTCATCGACTTCCAACAATCAGCCGGTACGGGCAGGCTCTGTAGTGGAGCCGAAGAGTGCCCTGCGGGTTTAACCCGCTGACATGTTTCACATGTCTTGACGTACCGGGCGACCCACTTGTACATGTGGGTCCACCAGAAGGACTGAGAGACCGACAGAAAGGTCTTCTCGCGGCCCAAGTGGCCGCTGGAGGGCGCGTCATGCGCCTCCGCGAGGATGTCGAACTTCAGATCCTCGTCGTTGGGTACGACCACCCGTGGAGGATCAGTGGGCTCCACCCGATAATAGAGGAGGCCCTCCTTCAACTCATATCGGTGGAGCCGTGAGCGCTGTCGCGACGAGAGCCAGTCGGACTTCGCGCTCGTTCCGGCCTTAAGGAACTTGACGATAGGCGCGACAGCCTCATCGTCCCGATACGCCATGCGTATCCGATCATATAGATCCGTTGTCACCCGCGTGATGTGGGCCAACTCATAGTCGGGACGCCTAGAGAGGGCGTCCGCAAGCACGTTGAGCTTGCCCGGCTTGTACTCGACGCGGAAGTTATATTCCGCGAAGAAGGACAGCCACCTCACCATCCGTTGGGAGAGGTGAGGCGAGTTAGTCGCCGTCCTCAAGGACGCGTGGTCTGTGTAGATCACAAAGGGCGTAGAGCCCAGAAGGTGAACACGGAACTTCACAAGGGCATATTTCATTGCCAGGAGCTCCTTGTCATGGACAGGGTAGTTCCGCTCGGCGGCTTTGAGCTGCCTGGACTGGAATGAGATGACTCGTTCCTGTCCAGCCGTGTCGTCCTGCAGCAATGCACACCCGATGGCGTAATCGGAGGCATCGCAGACGACGCTAAACGGCTTCGTCTCGTCCGGCAGAGCCAGGACAGGGGCCTCTTGGAGACTGGCCTTGATGCTGTCAAAAGCATCCTGGTGCTCTTGCTCCCAGCGCCAGTCGACGTCCTTCTGAAGGAGGCTCGACAAGGGCTTAGCGAAGCCCGCGTACCCAGCGCTGTACTTGTGAAGGTAGTTGGCCAAACCCAACCACTTTCGAAGATCCTTCTGGGATCGGGGCGTCGGCCATGCTGCTATGGCCTTGACCTTGTCTGGGTCAGCCCGAACGCCCACGTTGCTTACGAAGCAACCGAGAACTTTGATCTCTGGTGACGCGAAAACGCACTTGTCGATGTTGGCGTAGAGCTTGTTCGCTCGCATCACGTCCAACACTCGACGGAGGTGTCCTAGATGCACCTCCATGGCCGTCTTGCCTCCCTCGGCACGGCTATGGACGAAAATGTCGTCGAAGTACGTCTGTACGAAGGTACGCAAAGGGCGGAACAATTGCGTCACCAGGCGATTGAACGTCGCCGGGGCGTTAGACAAGCCCTGCGGCATGACGAGCCACTCCCAAAGCATGCCGCTTGGAGTGCTTACCGCGGTGAGCGGGATGTCACTCTCTCGCATCAGGATTTGGTAGTATCCGTCTACCAAATCCAGCGCACTGTACAGTACGCTCCCGGCCATGTTGTTCAACAACACATCCTTTCGTGGGATCGGTGTTTGGGCCGGCACCGTTGCGTTGTTCAGCTTGTTATAAGCGTGAACCAGACGCCACTTTCCGTTCGGCTTACGAACGCAGAAAGTCGGCGTCGAGTGCGGGGATTTCGACTCCCGCACCATGCCTGCCTTCGCTTTCGCGGCGAAGAAGGCATCAATGACCTCGCACTGTTCGCGCGGGAGAGGCCATTGCCTCGTGACACAATACTTTGTGCCGGGCACGAGATCAATCTCGTGCCGTACGCCTCGATCCGGTGGGAGTTGGGTCGGTGGGTGTTTATTCACCACGTCCGCATACTCCGTCACCAAAGGATACACCGGATCCTTGGGGTTCTTGAGAATCTCAGAACCCAAGCGCGCCTGACGCTGCTTGTTCATGTCTTCCAGGACGTTCTCGTCCAAGACAGAGGAGGAGTTCAGCTCCTCCTGAGTGGTCTCAGGTCTCATGAGTACCATCTCAGCGATCTCTCCAGCCTTGAGGTTGGCCAGGAAAGACTCAGCCGTCATTTCCTCGAGGTTCAGTATCTCTGCAACCTCTGGCAACGGTTCCAAGTGGACACCAGATGCCTTGACGGGTAAACCCGTCTCGCTATCGAAGATGTGATAACACTCTTCCACCGGCCTTGTCGGAGGAGCCCGGGCCCTGGACTCCGAGTCGCTTGAAGCGACGTCGATCGGAACGAAGTTCGGATCCGACTTGAGGCGGCGGCGGCGTCTTTGCCGACGGCTTCTGTGACGGGGAGCTTTGCTGCCCACGTCTAGGGATGTCGTCGCTACGACATCCGAGGCACTCGTGGCCTCGTGTGGTACTGTTGTACCCACACAGGAAGCGTGTTCAACGCCTTCCTCTTCAGTTAAGGTCTGGGCGACCGCGTGTGGCACTGTGTTACG
>NW_003303747.1:716253-735629 GCF_000142945.1 Phytophthora infestans T30-4
CCGTTGGGGCTTTGTTCGGACCGGGAACCCCACCAAAGAATCTCCCGGGCCCACCTGATGCCGGCGTACCCCGCCTGGCGATGGCTGTATTTTTCTTGAAAGAGCCACCTTGAAATCGCCTCTTCAAAGGGTGCTTGCCTGCACCCGGGATCAGCTGAGTGCGTGCGGCGGCCCACTCGAAGGCCCGTCCCATGAACACAGTCATCTTTGATGTGTTCAATGAGTGGGTTTTCCCACTAGGGGACGCCGTGAGCTCCCCGTATCTCTGGCACATACTCGTGCAGTTCGCGTCTTCCTTTGTTACACGCGAGGAAGCGCGAACGCTGGCGGTACTCGTAGTTCGCCCGGAAGGAACGCGGCTCGGAGCTGTTCGCACAGCTGAGCCCAGGATGTGAAACATCCAGGGGATGTCGCTTCCCGAGTGTACACCCAACTCTTAGCACGACCGCTAAGGTTGGAGAGTGCAAAAGCAACACGCAGTTGCTCGGTCGAGATCAGAGCCGCGTCCATCGCGAGCTCTACTTCTCGGACCCAGAAGTGAAGGTTCTCGCCTTCCTTCCCTTCATACGGCTTTACCTTCAGCCGTATTGGCTTCGGGTGAGGCGGGTTTGCTTCCGCCGCCGGAGCCTGCAGGTTCTCCCGCACATGCGCGATGAGGCCCTGCTCGTACGCGTCGAATGCATTGACGCGCTCGAGCTGCTCAGCCGGTGTTGATACCACCAGGCTCTGCAGGGCCTCCATCCCGAAGATGCCTGCCATCTTCCGAACCGACTCGAACTGAGAGTCGTTCATATGGGAGAAGTCGTTCCTATCCATGGCAACGAACTTCGGAGGTTCAGGTAGTCTACCCGCGATGGCGTGGATTGACTACAAGTGCTACCAAGTGTGACGGGGTCACACAGCACCTTGCGCTAGAGGAAGTTATCTTCCGAGAGTATACAAACTCTCAGTGAACGGCAGTTCACAGGTCCCCTCTTTAATTAAAGAGAGCGAAGTGACCTAAATAAGGTAGATTGTAAACTGAGTATATTTATAGGTAGGTTAAGTTTGAGGTTAATACAAACTATCAGTTACCTGTAGAAATGCAATGTCATAAAACCAATGGTTGGTTTTGAATGACCTTGGTACCTTGTACCAAATATCCCGGAGTATGACATGTCATACTCCTGAAGTGTGAAGTGTCACACTTCATGTAACCAGGGTACACTTAGTGCTACGTACCCCGTTACAATCAATGACAATGAAGCGGTAGCTGATTAGAACTCTGAGCAAGTGGCCCATTGTATGTTCTTTATACTTTAGATACTCCTTTGACAGGTTAATTTTAGCAAGTTCATAGTTTTCTAACAATCGTCGAATTACGATAATATTTGCAATATAACCATCCGGTTCAAAAAATCTTCACCTGTTATCCTGGTTCTGACAATAAATTTCAATGTACAGTGGCAGGCCCACAATTGCAAGCAATTCTGCAAGAAATAGAGCCTTTTTAAACAGCCGAAATGGAGACAAGGGCTTGCAGATCGCGAAAAATAGAGCCTAAATTCGAAATCTACGCCCGACCTTACTAACTATCGCAGCATCGAAGCCCCTCCAAATCAGGTATGGTAAGCGCCGATTCGGAAGATGATACGATTGTCACTGTGGGTTTTGTTAAGGGAAGGGTTGCCTTTTTTTACCAAAATTTGTCCAAGGTTTGGTGGACGGGTAAAATGCAGCTGACCCCTGCTGTGTCATCAGCGCCGGCTCCGGGTTCTTGTCGGGCAACCGCTTCCATTTCTCTTCTTTTATTACTGTGCGCACACGATATCCCTTACCTTTAGCCAGCTTTTCACCTCCTGCGTCTGTGCAAGCTGCACTGCAACATCTTTCTGGGAGATGTCCCGAGCACAAACTGGAAGCTTCCACGAAAAATTACCATAAACCAGTAAAACAACTACAGTACTGGACTGTACCCCAAGAGGTTTAATTCCAGAGCACAGTAGAAATATGTTAGGTACTTATTGCAAAGGAGGTTATCTCGTACCAGCCAATCAGTGTGCGACACATCGGCAAGCTGTATCATCTTTCGGAGTAAGAGTACAAATTTTCATTTCTCCAATTGCATTCAGAAAATAGCTAAGCCTCGGTCACGGAACCCGCCAAACTAACCGCGCGTGAACTTGGGGGTGCTGTGCTCGTGGGGGCACATGACTCTTCCGGCTCTATCTACGGTCTCGCATACGAGCACAGACAAAATATCGCAAAGTTGGTCCTCTCGTCTTAAAAGGAAGCTCAAAACAAGTGCAAGCAATTATGTGTGGGCTCCAGATTTCTGTTCAACAGACCAGTGTAAAAGACAATAGCTTCGGTAATGCAAACATCGCATATAAGAAACTCAATGGAATGCAATATTTCGACCAGATGTCGCCTTCCTTCGATGACCTGTCTTGCCCATTCTTCGTGATTGTACATGGAAAAGAGGGACGATGTAAAATCACCCAAGCAAAAATTGCCCATAATCACCTAAAACTCGTGGGTACGAAGACAAAATTACTCGTTGCGCCAAATTGAAACGTAATAAAGCGCAGCAGATATCTAAGTTGACAGCTATGGTCGAGATCAAAATGCTTCCATCTCACAATGGTTCGACGCGTACGATAAGTAGGGGGCATCAAGCGTTTTGTAAATGTGAAATCGCGGTGTGGGAGCTTCGTAGCGTCATTAAACAGAAAATCGACGACAAATTACACGGTGACTTGACCAAAATATACCAGAAGTTAAAGCTCAATTCAAACTGATGGCACTTAGAAAAAACCGGGTCCGTCTGGCGCTTCAAAACAACTGCAAACGGACGTACATTTGATTTAGCGTGCTTTATCCAAAATGTTGGTATTCACATCTCTCAAAGATGCAGGCCGCTCATCGGTTTTGACGGCGTGCATCATAAAGAGGAGATGGGCGAGCAATGAGTCTACTATTAATAGGTCGCGATTGTGAATGACTACTACAAACACATTGTCCCCATTGGACTTGCACTTGTTCCATATGAGGATCACTTCAACTAGACTTGGTTTCTGTAAGCCGTTAAAAGAGGCGATATCCATGGAGAAAATCACAAATTTGTCAGACCGGCAGAAGGGTTTGGTTCCCACAATTGCCCAAGTCTTCCCTCACGCAGGACACAGGTTCTGCTTATGCCACATAATGGATAACACCCAGCGAGGACGCGGCAAGCTTTTTACAGAAGACCGCGTGTAGATCTGTGGTATGACACGCAGCGACTGTGAGCAAGACTACAAATTATTTCGGAGTGAATTGGCTGTAGATCACTCAACCGCAGCAGCTTATCTTGGCGATATTGAAAAGACCAAGTACAGCTTTAACGAAACGTTTGGTTTGCCGACATTTAACGAGATAACTTCAAATTTGCCGAAGCAGGCAAATAGTTGGATGGGACAGGAGCTAGGAAGCACCAAGCCGCTGGACGGATTCCATTTGTATATCGTCAAGCTGGCCAAGCTAGTATCTGAAAGCGTCAGCAAGTGTGTGTGTGGGGGGGGGGTCAGAGTTAGCTACAAAAAAGCTAAATCATCGAGAAGACCGCACAGTCACCGTACGGATGTGCGAGTTCTCAGCATACATGAAGGGTCTTACAGACTACAACACTTTGGCCTACTCAAGATCCCTGGATGTGTACATCCACTTCGAGTAGTCGACCTGCCTGCATCCACCTGTACATGCTTCAGCTGGCAAGATGAAAACTTTCCCTGTCCCTGTGTACACACCAAATGTGCGTCCTTTTAAAACGGACAAAGGAATGAAAAGCTGTATGATGCTCCAATATTCTCTATTGTCCACTTTCAAGATACTTACAGCGCGAAGTTTTTTTTTCTCTGGCCTATTACTGGTATCCTGTCTTAATGAAGTCCCGATATCTTGCAAATGTATCCGCTCTCCAAAAAGAGTGTGAGTATCTGCTGCAAACATTTTTTTCTTTGTACACACTCATTGTTTTGCCTGTCTCCCGAATCTGGATCTCACCCGACCCTGCACGCAGCTCCAACGGTACATAATGACCCTTTGTCAGGGTGTACTAGCAGGTAGACGTTCCTGAGCCATAGCTTCGATAACGATTCTATGTCCTCCATCTTAGAGAAAGTAACGTCAGTCATTCTACAGCACAGTAAGTGCTGCTCGATAGACATACTGTGAAAAGCGTGAGAGCTAATTAACCACTTAGCACCTATATTAGGTGCTTTCGTAGCCCTTTTCGTTCGGGTTGTGGAGGAAGAGGCTTTCCCTGCAGCTCGTACAGCTACTGCCGAAGCTGTTTAGTAAAATAAATTTGTAAATAAAATAGTACATGGTGCCTTCAAATTTCTTGAGCAAATCATTAGCAGCGGCTTGGCGTGCCTTCCTAATATCACATGAGTGGCTAATATTATTTAAGTAAGAAAGTCGCTTTTGATTAGCTAAAATAAAATACAACCTGTTTTGCAGTGTAAAGACTTGAGGGCGAATATTCGATTTTGATTGACTAAAATATGTTTGCATGGTTTTGGGGTTGCAATCCATGTACCTACATGTTGGTACAAAAAGCGTATCTGCCATAATGCCATTTCGCCGAATTGACGGGATGTTTCCACGTGTTCGCTTGGCGCTGTTGTTGCTGAGTGCACTGACCGCCTGCGTGCTGGCCGATTATGGGCCGAGAGACTCCGTGACGATCCTTACGGACAAGAACTTTGAGAAGGAGGTGCTGCAGAGTCCCGACTACTGGCTCGTCGAATTTTACGCTCCTTGGTGGGATGCTCACAATGCTCCTGCGTTAACACTAAAGGCTATAATGCACTAACCGTTGTGTGCTAATTCATGCAGGTGCGGGCACTGCAAACAGTTGGAGCCACAGTACAAGGCTGCGGCCAAGAAGCTCAAGAAACATGTACGCATAGCTTCAGACTCCAGTAGACCTCAGAGGACTGAGCGCACTGACGAGTAACCCTTACAACGCGGGGGTTATGCACTGTGTCGGCTCCTATTGTAGGCACGTTTGGGAGCTGTAGACGCCACGGTGCATCAGCAGTTGGCGCACAAGTACCAGATTAAAGGCTACCCGACGATCAAGGAGTTCGGCGCAAAGAAGAAACGCCCGCAGGACTATCGTGGCGGGCGCACTACGAGAGAAATCGTTCAGTATGTGAAGAACTCGCCTGAAGCCAAGAAGCTCGGCGCGAGTGGTGGCAATGTTGCCACACTGGAGTACGACAAGGTGCACGCCTTCTTGAGCAAGGACCTGCCGTCAGCCATTTTCTTTGGCACTAAAAAGAAGGGCAAGAAGAGCTCCAAGGTGCCAGCATGGCTGGGCAATGTGGCGAAGTCTTTCATGGAGGGGACGACGAAGAAGAGGAAGAAACAGCCTACGGTGCAGCTGGCGTTCGTGCCGGCGTCGGATGACAAGGTCGCCAGCCATTTCGGCCTCAGTGAGGATCAACTTCCAACGGTCATCTACGTCTACCCGGCTAGTCAGAAGTACGTCGTGTCGGATGTGAGCAAGCTAAATGAAGCTGCGGCCAAGAAGTTTATTGATGACGCGCTGGCTAACACGGAGACGGCGGAGAATGATGAATCGCTGCCCAACGTCCCGTTGTTCCCGTCTCCTGAAGTGGCCAAGAAGAAGCCCGTGGTTGCTCTGAAGGAGCTGGACGCAGCAACTGCTCGCGAGTGTGCTGCTAAACGCGGGAAAATGTGCGTCGTGGTGGCCAGGGAGGATACGGAGTTGATTCGCTCGCTTGCCAAAAAGTACCGTCGTGACCCGTTTACGTTCTTGTCGAGCAAACCGGACGCGCAGGCTTTCCATGTTCTGACTGAGTTCGTGGGTGAGATTTCGGCGGAGGTGATTGTCGTCAAGCCTGGTCGCAAGGTCAAATACTCGGGTACGTACGCGTAGCTTTCAATGGTCCACTGCGCTGTACTCATCTCTCTTTCTATCTGTGCTAATTCCCACCAGCTCTCAGTGGAGCAAACGATGAAAGCGACATCTCGGAGTTCCTTGACAAGCTCATTGGTGGCTCGAGCCCGTTCTCGGTGCCCAGTGGTGGACTCGAAGCTTTCGAAGCTGCGATGTCCGCTTCATCAGACGACGCCGTGAAGCACGAAGAGCTGTAGACGCCATATCTTTCCTTTCTAGGTGAGGGATGTGAGTTAACGGTAGCATGACCATACATTTTGTAGGGACCGAATAAAGCACTATTCGAGACCCGTCCATTTGTTTTACGCAGCCCATCTACAGTTTGTCTTAACATTTGCTGGATTCGGACAGTTGAGTACTTGAAGGATTTAAAAGTCACCCACTCTTGCTTTGGTCGATTGAGGGAGGACCCGTAAAAAGCTCGACGCACTGTTATCGTGCTGAACAAGTGCTTCCGTCTTCTGCGCTTGATGCACGAGGTGCAGAATGACGCGAGGGTGATGAAAGCAGTCGTGGACGAGGTTGATGTGTGCCATTGGCGAGGCATGGCAGTATCGGACGAAGGCAACAGAGCGTTAATGCACAAGTTCGAGTTCGGCATGCTCAACCCCTGCAAATATGATGCAGACTTTGCCCGATTTGTGGGTGAGAAGCTGCTAGGTATGGGTGGAGTAACCACTACAGAAGATCAAGAGAGCAACGAACAGCTTGATGTTGGCTCTCTGTTCGGCAAGCAGCTAGAGGTGAAAGCTGAATTGGGTCGTATGGGCTTCTGGAGTGTGTCTTGAGTGTGAGAGTAATTTTTCGTTGCAAGACCAAGGCGTTTACTGCATTGAACGGGAAGGGGAACACGACGGTCGTCGGCAGTTCGTCGCGTTTGCGTGGCTCAGCACCAGTCTTTTCGAACCAGACATCATTCGCGACACACCGGCATACGTCACCTCTTGTTATCGCTAAGCTCCAGCATTACGTGCTGCTTATCTCGGAAAGACTTTCGCCGAGTTCAGAGCGAAGTCCACGCTGCATCGAGCGCCACAACGATGCAGTGGAGCTCTTGCTCAGTTGCGCTCCGAGTTCAGCGACAAGAAGAGCAAAGTGAAAGTGTTCGCTGCTTGAGTCCCGTGAAGTCGTTGGTTCCGAGACGCGATCCGATCAGGAACGTCGCGTTTATTGGTGGGGTTTCCCCCGCTATAGCCGTCGAAAACGCAAAGCCAACAACAACGGAGTTGTTACGGTCACAGACATGATGTCGTTGGTGTCGTCTACTGATTTAGCGGAGAAAAACACCAGCGATACGCGTTCGAGCTTCCACGTCGAGTGTTTCCGGAGAATATATGCGTCTCTCTCCTCCACAAGTTCGATCACTTCCCGGACGTAATTTGTACAGCACATTCGGCGAACAGAATGATAAAGTAAAGGTGCGCATTGCTGGAGACATTTTCGAGATGACTAAAAACGGTTACGATGAAATGGTTCGGGATGCTCTAACGCTGGGCGGATGGAGAAGGTTAAAACACGATATGAAAGACGCTTGTATGAGCACGACGTGCTTAACGAATTAGACGAGCAAACGGCCACAGCTCTTCTCATACCCCAACGGATGCAAGCCAATATGAGTGCTCTTGACAATGCCTACACTGACAACAGCTCTCGTTTTGATGCTATACTGGACGAGATCATGAATGGGGTCCCACTTGATGAAATCGACAGAAGAAACCACGATGGGTGGTGGTGGGAAGGTGCAACGAGAGGTGCACGAGGTGTCATCCGACGAATGTGGGGCGTTGACGATCGCTTACAGTGTATCAGATTTCGACAAGAAATGGATACTCGCCAGACCAGATTGCAGCGACACTGGGTGGATGCGGTCGAGAAGGCTGTGAACAAGCTTCATGACATCAAAAGACTTGATCAGTTGACAACCGATCGGGTAGCCCAGATGCAACTGAGAACTGATAAAGCGACGAACGAGGCGTTTGAAAGACTTCGAGTGTACTTGGTGGACTCAAGTGGCCGGCAGCTGGAAGCAAAGATCAGTGCTTTGAGAGTCAACGCCGATTGCTCTTGCAGTAAATATTAAGTGGAGTGAACAAGTCGAAAAGGCTGAATAACACGAAAATGACACCTTTAGGAATTATGGAATTTGAACCGGACTGCCAGCTTCTAAAATTAGAGGCTGTCAGATCGTTGCAGCTCTTGTAAAGGGAGGTAAAACGGTAGGGCTACTTTTCAATTTCCAGAAACTTGTCTTGTTGGAAGTGCATGTATTTCCGCATGAGTGCGTGCTATGTTCTATTCGAGCGGAGGATCGCCGAGTGGCTTTCGCGTACGGAGCAACTGACGGCGAACTTGGTTCAGTATTTCTGTATCGATTTGATGAATCGCATCGCTCACACACCTTGAGGGAATGCGACGTCTCGATTCGGATACTAGTTTTCGTTTGAGATCGTTCGTGGACATTTTGCTGACAGAAAGATCATTATGCGGGCTAGACGCGAATGGCATGGCAGCAGTGGTACTGTAAGAGTGAGTGGGCGGGAGGATTGCTGTGCTTTGCAGACGAACTCGTAGTTCGTCAAAGCACAGCACTCCAGTTCAACTCGTGCTTGGTCGAGCTGGAACTAATGGCTACAAGCGATTGTTTGTTGGCTCGATTTCCAGTGAAGACCACCGCAAATTACCGTCTGCAGATATTGGCAGCAAAACGATTGAAGGGCGCATAGCGGTTGGCTGCGTGGATGAAGTGCTTTACGTAGCTAATCCGAGTGACGGCGCCATCTACGCATCGAATATGAGCGCTACAGTCCACAGCGACGCCTATCGCATCCAGCGATTGGGTAAGAACAAAAGGCTTGTAGCGCAGTTACGTCAAGCCCGAAATCAATTGCATCGTCTGCAATGTGGTCCAGCGGGATTACACTGTTAAGACCCGCGATATGCTTGACACACTTCTGTCAGCGAGACCAAGAGTTTGTCACGAGTGTCTACTTGCAGCACGGGATCTTTACGACCATCCGAAATGGTCGCATCTGCAACAAGAGACTGCGGTACGTGGCATCCTGTACGGAGAATACCGGGCAGCTTTTGTTTCACATCCGTGATCACCAAATTTTGGCTACTTTTGTCCATGCTGGTCCAGTCCAGAATCGAGATTTTCTTACACATTGCATGACGAAGGGAACTTCTCAAACACGTGAAAGAGCACACGCAACCAGTGTAATGCGGTATCATCGCTCGGTTGTTGGTTGAGCCGAAGAGCTGGAAGAAGATTCTAAAGACTCTGGCGGCACTTTTTCATGTTTTTCTAACGCTTTTGAATTTGGCAGATCCAGACTAACGACGGAGGACCAAAAGTGCTTTGATGACTTCGTAGCTTTCGTTTTGCGTCGTCGCAGACTGAACGCTGGCTTCGTGGAGTGCTCGATGGTCGCTTGTGCGAGGTACGCTCCAAGATGGAGCAACGATGGTGCTCTTGTTGTTGCGTTACCAGCACCAATGTACAAGCTGCCAGCTTGGCTGCATGCATTCCGTTACCCACTCGATGGATATCGCACACAGCTGCAGCACAGACCACAAGTGCCGAGGATATTGTGAGTATGCAGAATATAAATGTGAGTCATAGTTGGATAGTGCTCGGCCGTGCACCCGTAGCGCCGATCATGAAGGCAAATGCGAGTGCGAAAAGGGGAGCACACATGCAGTCAGAAGTGTTTACCCACTCGCTCTTCCAACTGCGACAAAACCTGCTCAAAAGTGGCAGAGCGTTTGGGCGATCACCGCTGCTCTGTTCAAGTCCACATTTGCGGTTCCACGAATTGTGTAATGCTGCTGGACATCCAGCGAGATCACTCTGTGCACAAATGTGTTGAAGTGCAGTGTCTCCGCCAGTGCTTTATGAGAGGATGCAAGAATATTTGCGGTGAAAAGGACCATTTCCATGGTCAACTGAACGAGTCGCGCATGTTCGCAGAGGAAAACGGAGTTTCCATTACACCAGATCTGAGTGAAGACTCGGTGGATGATGCAGCTGCCACGCACATGTGTCTCGGGAGTCACGCGTGTCCTGATATGTGCCAAGTGGATGGCATTTGCGAGCAAAAGGAAAAAATCGGCTCGGACGGATCCAGGTGCACGTGGATCCTTCGAGTACGTATACCAGGAGATGAATGGATACAAGAAGCAAAGCACGCGGGTCCTGCCAAGCTGTATGGAGGGCTTACCCATTCGTGTATTGCTAGTACTGAGCAGGCAAGCGAGCTAGTAAGTGACACTCAGTCAGATAGCTCTACATGTATTAATGACACGACTGCGATGTGGAGACGTGGCGAAGGGCAAGTGATCCACTTCTGTGATGTACGATGCCCGTGCTGTGCCTATTACTGTAACATGCATTTTGGACACATGGGCTTACATGCCACCTCTCATTGCAACATGCGGCAGACTTACTTCATAGCTAAGGATAACGATATCGATATCGAGGATCAAAAGTACTTCGAAGTATCAAGTTGGTGAGCAAGGGATTGCTGAAATGTTGTAATTTGTTTTGCGCCAAAATGGGTCGCGGGCATCTCCACTATTTGCCGTGTGAAGGCAAAGGTCGTGAGAACTGTGTGTACACTGGCGACGCAAGTAAAGATCACCGCCGCCATTGCGAGGAGGAGCTGTACCCACCTCCAGAAAAGGCGATGGAGGAGTTGCTGCACACTGAATTCTGGACAACGATAGGCTGGGAAGATCCGTGCACTGACGACGAGCGAATTCTCTTCTCCAAATGCCCATTCCAGTGCGATGCACCAAAACACGACGAACCTGACAATTCGGCTTTGTACTTTTTGCTAGGCGCGTGGCATTTACCAGAATTGAAACCCGAGGTTGATGCTATGTTGATGGACACAAGTTTAAGTGCGTCCACGCTGTCGATTCATGGAAATCTCACAGCATTTTTGTATTGGATAACTCTGGGTCTATGCATGGACAACCGTGGGAGGTCCTGCTGTACGCGTGTAATGAGTTTACCATCAACCGGCGTAAGGACGAATTTCTTAGCTTTGATAACCCCAGCCACATCCACTGCGAGGCGAGACCTTTGAAGGAGATTGTAGGGCTGAAGATCCCGTATTCCAGAGGTGGCACGTGTTTTGGAGAGGGATTGCGAGTGGCAAACGAGGTTTTGTCACGCAACAATTTCGAGCAGTTCAAGGCCGTGCTCATTTTCTTCTCAAATGGCCATCCATGTGATATCGAGTCGGGGACATTCGCTCGAATTACGCCAAGTACGACTTGAAGGTCTTCATTGTGGGGTTCGGACACGTGAATTTGCCCGTACTGGAGCAAGTGACGGTAAAACTGGGTGGCGAGTATCGGCAAGTGTTGAACGCCAGCGCCTTGAGGTCAGAGAGTTCCAGCGGATTGCAGCAGTCCTGCGGAAGAATGAGGCGAGTCTTGCACTGGTGGAAACGTGAGTTGCTGACGAATTCTGGCATGAGTTTACGCTGTCTGACTTTAGGACGAAGTGCTGTACTTTAAAGTACTGTAGCAAGGATGACGGAATTATCAGTGGCACTTTGCACTTAGCATATCGTAACAATTCCTTCCACTATGGACCCAGGAGACTCGACTGTCGGTGGCTTGCCGCTTATCTAGCACAGCACGACGCCCACACGATCGCTAGACATCCGCGGGCAGCGCCAATTGAACAGGTAATACTGCAGCTCGCCACTACCAGGTCCGAACTTGAGCGGTTGTAGCATGTCGACATTCTCCATGACGTCGAGCGCATTGAACACATCTGCATTCTCCCTCTTCGCCATAACCAGTGCGTCCTGCATCAATTGTGCGAGCGTCACCGACCTGGCCACATTGTAGAACGAGTAGACGGCACTGAGTTTCTTGTGGTTGTCATTGCCAATGATCGTCGACGGCAAGTGGTAAAAACTGCATACGTCTGTAACTTCTTGAGTTGTTGGATCTTCCACCACGTAGGCGTTCACGACTCCAACACGCGGCACCATCCAATGCGCCACCTCCTCTTCACTGAACTCCGCTGCGAGATGGAACTTGGCCAGGTAATCCCTCAGCAACCGCCTGACTGCAGGTACATCGGTCCGCTCCATTGCTCTAAAACCGAGTGTCGATGTGCGCGTAGGCAGCTTCAGCGTCTTGATCGTCTGTGCCAGTGTCATCCTAGGAGGGAGAGGAGAAAACCCCACTTCGATCAGTTTCTTTGGGTTCAAAGACCGATGGAAATACCGACACTGCGTCACCGGCATGGGCAAGACCACTCCAGCCGTATACACTGCTTGCCAGATATCAAGGAGGTTCACTCTCCGTGTCACTTCCTTGATCAGCACAGGAGCCAAGCGTCGATCTCTTAGCCTCTTGTGGACGCACAGGAAATTGATCTCTGCCATCTTCAAAGTCTCGTGGTAGACCCGAAGTTGAGCCGGAATGCCCGCGATGAAGGCCATGAGCTGGTTGTTGTGTGTACTGCGTACCCCAATGTGCCAGTCTTTATGGTAGCCGGGAGGGGTGAGAGCCCACTGTAAGAAGTCGACGGAGTAGTCGAAGCGGAAGGTGCTGTCAGTGTCCTCCACGTAGTTGTTGGAGAGCAACTCGTACAGTTCCTTGGCCTGAGAAGGGTCCATCACGTCGAGGATGGACCAAGTGAAACCTGAAGGCATGTGGTACGGCTCCTGTCGGACTTGGTCGGGTGTCTTTTGGGGAACATCGATGGGTCCACGAGGACAGTCGGGACTATCTCCACCGTTTTGGTCCTGCAGCGTGGGTACTGGCTGCGTGTCCCAAAAGCGATGCTCCTTCTCCAATTGCTGGGCCTGCTCCACGGACTGGACGAGATTCAGCTGCTTCAATAAGCGCACAAAGTCTTCCTGTTCCGCGTCCTGATTCATGGTGGAAGTGTACCCAGCGAAGGGCCCACTCGATTATCTACTTTTGGTCGGACCAAAAAGGGATTACAGCAAATTGGCTCGGCGGTTTGACAGCTAGCATTTAGTCCGACCAAATTGACCATTTTTGATCCCAGTTCCCGCCGTCCACAGCAAGATCCGCATCAAACATGAGCAGCTCTCCCCCACCCGCGGGTGGCAACCCCGACGACAAGCTGGAGCTGGTGACGGTCGAAGAGCAGGAGGAGTTCCTGCAAGTACTGAAGCAGCTGAACCTGGCAACGTCGCAGCAGGCGCCACCTGACCGCAACGCCTTGGCGGCGGAGAAGGATTTCAAGTTCTGGAAGACGCAGCCCGTGCCGGCCTTGGACGAGTTCCCTCGTGAACACGGGGCTATCGATCCCCCCAAGAGCGTAAGCGATGTGCGCCAGGAGCCGTTCAATATGCCTCCGGGTTTCGTGTGGAGCGAGATCGATCTGACCCAGCAGAACGAGGCCCAGGAGGTCTACGACCTGCTCACACACAACTACGTCGAGGACGACGACAACATGTTTCGCTTTGACTACTCCATTGACTTCCTCATGTGGGCTCTCACCCCTCCTGGCTTCCACAAGGACTGGCACGTGGGTGTGCGCAACCAAAAGACCAACAAACTCATGGCCTTTATCAGTGGCATCCCCGTCAAGACGCGTGTGTATAAGGAGACGATGGCTATGGCCGAGATTAATTTCCTCTGTGTGCACAAGAAACTGCGTACCAAGAGACTCGCGCCTGTGCTCATCAAGGAGATCACGCGTCGTGTCAACCTCCGAGACATATGGCAGGCTGTGTATACGGCTGGAGTGGTGCTGCCCATGCCTGTGGCTCAATGTCGCTACTTCCACCGCTCGCTCAACCCCAAGAAACTCATTGAAGTTGGTTTCTCGAGACTGGCGCCCAGGATGACCATGACGCGCACCATCAAGATGTTCAAACTGCCAGAGACCACGTCGGTGCCTGGTTTCCGACCCATGCAGAAGAAGGATGTGGCTCAGGTCACGGCGCTGCTCAAGACGTATCTGGCTAAGTTCGATCTTGTCCAGCAGTACGACCAGAATGACGTGGCCCACTGGATGTTGCCTCGCCAAGGCGTGATCAACGCGTACGTGGTGGAGAACCCCGAGACCCACAAGATCACGGACTTTACAAGCTTCTACCACCTGCCGTCGACTGTCATTGGTCACGACAAGCACAACAAGCTTAACGCGGCGTACTCGTTTTACAACGTGGCCACGTCGGTGCCGCTCACGGAGCTCATGAACGACACGCTGATCATGGCCAGGAAGGAGGACTTCGACGTCTTCAATGCGCTCAGCCTCATGGACAACATGGAGTTCCTCAAGGAGCTCAAGTTTGGCCCTGGAGATGGTGACCTCATGTACTATCTGTACAACTGGCGCTGCCCGCGGATGGAAGGCAACAAGGTCGGCATCGTTCTGTGCTAGACAGCTGAGCCAGTTCGAGGAGGTATTGTTCCGCTGGAAACGTTGCAAAGACACAGCACAGCAACTCCAAGCACTCAAGAGGGTGTGAGCCGGAGACGGAAAGATGACGAAGGGCGAATACTGACGAGAAACTTGTACGGAGGATCCATTTGCTACAGCTCCGTGTTGGGTGAGTGCGTAGGTTGATAGAAAAAGGAACGACAGACTGCAGTAGGTATAAACCAGGGATCGCTGGGAAACGTTCGCGCAACACAGGAGATTATACTGCCGTCAGTGGGCAGGTCTTGTACCAAAATCTGGTTTCGTAGCACGTCTAATGCGACGTGACCGCCAACGACATTGTCCGCGCATTTGCTGCATGACCCTCCAGCAATCGATGTAGTTCTACGTAGTAGTACACAGTAGTACCAGCAACAATCACCTGGATCGTGGCGGGCTGGCGTATCTCCAGCATCTGCTAGTGCCGCATCATGCGGCTCATGCCATTTCACGCACGCGATGCGCTCAATAGCTGCTTGGCAATGGCTGGCGTCAGCTTTCCATATCCCTTCCAACGTACTGTAGTAGTCTTCTTCCGCATTGTTGCGGTCGACAGGGATTGTTTGGTAGACGGTCTACATGTAATACACGTACAATACTATATTTGCAGTGCAGACACTGTCGGTCTGCCAGACAGAAACTTCGAGCCAAAAGCGACATACAAGCAAAGTCGGGACAACTTCAGAAATTATTAATCAGCCCATCACGGCATGCCGCGTTCGAGCTTCGCAGAGCACGACAGGCTGGTACAGAAGCTCCATGTCACGCACGGCAATCGATGAATCGATGAGTCGATGAATCGGTATGCAAGCGCTGATGTCTAGCCGAGCTTAGTACTGTACTGTACACGTAGTACAAGACCAAAGAAAAAAATCGTGATTGAAAAGTGACAGCCTCGATTTTTTGCTCCGGTCTGCTGCGGCGTGTGTGTTTTTGCCCGTTAAATCGATCCCACTTTTATTTTTCCTCAAGAGCTGTGAATGCAGCTCACCATGATGCCACGTTGTGGCAGATTCTCGAGCACACGTGTGTGCTCGAGAATCTTGACATCATGCTGTGGTCGGCCGTCACATCGACTCATGTGACCAGGCAACAAGTGCAGCCCAGTCTGGCGAGCCACATGAGACAGTCAAGCGCGTCCTGCTCACGTGTAGAAAGGGCTGCATGGCGCGTCGACCGTAATTTACCAATGGGCGGAGGAAAGCACTTGCAACACTGGATTCCATTGGCGCGCAAGTACACGTCATTAACCCTACCTTTATGAGCTGAACCTGCTTTACACGGAAGCGGCGGTGCGGGACCACACGCCTGTTCACCAAGCACCAAAGCCTCCATGACTTAGGCATGTATTCGCTCGCTAATATTGGCTGAAGCGTGCGCGTCACATGATTTTTTTTTCTTCAGGACTGCAGAAACACGATGTGCTCGCGTCGACCAGCCAGATGCGGTTTGTTTTGCAATTGGGAATCTTTGAACTTTGCGGCTGTTGCGCTGTTACCGGTAGGCATGCTAATTATTGCAGCTTTGGTAAATGTGTAGCTAAAGACGACAGGCTGCGCCGCTTTGGTGAAATCCGGTCCAGCAATCGAGCTGACATCCGCCACAATCGTTCACTTTAAAATTTGCCGTTTGCTGGACAATAGCAATGAACAGCTATTTCGTTCCAGAACCAAACTCCACTGGTCAACAGCAGGACCCGCAGATCGCGGAGTTCGAGAAACGCGGCAACTGCAAAAACTACACCCTGAAGACACTGGCAGACTGCGTTCATCAAGACCTGCCGCTCCGTGTGAGTGTGTCGTCAGCCACCAAGAAAGACGACTACGTAGTGTACAATTGCACCATTTCGAGTGCGACTACCAAAAATGCGTGGGGTGTCTCTTACCGGTATTCGGAGTTCCTTGCCTTCCGCAACAAGGTGGAGGAGCTGTGGACATGCGAGGACAAAGACTGCTGTGGCTCGTGCCAAGCCATTCGTGATGTCATGGCTGCCTTCTTTCCCAAGAAACGCCCCCCGATTCTGTCGACTTGGTTCGGGGCAGTGAATCACCGCAAAGCAAAGCTGGAAAATGTTTTGGTGCACTTGCTCCGCTGCGTGCTGCTCCCAGGCAGTGCGATGAAGTGTTTCCATGCGCGTCAGAAGCTCCCTACCAATATATTTGAGTTCCTTGGCGTTAAGCATGATGCCGATAAGCGCTCGCTTCTGCAAGTTTTTGTGGACAGCCACCCTCCCGGTATCAAGAAGTCAGCAACTACCACCGATTTGTCAATGCTGGAACACCAGAGCTCCATGAAGAAGTCTTCAACCACACCGAACTTGTCGTCACTGGCTATGACCACGACTTCGGGTGACTCGTGCAATGTGGAGCAATGTATGATATGTCTGGAGGACGTAGACTTGGATATCCCCCACCAAAGTGGTCTGAATGGTAACTCTCCTATCGTTCTCCAATGCAAACATGCATTCCATCGCCAGTGTATTTTCGAGTGGCTGCTTTTTCAGTTCCATTGCCCCGTGTGCCGAGCCGAGGTGGGCCCTTCTGCTGTGACTAACTACTGCCGCCCGAAGAACCAAGTGCAGTGGTGGCTTGGAAACTTCAAAGATGATACATTGAATTGAGCCACAAAGTATTAATGCTGCATCTTAATAGCCAAATAAAGTAGTGATGAAATATCTGTTGTCCGGTTATTATTCAAATTTCTATTAATAGCACCTGGTCTCTTTGCTTGAGTGCACAGTAACTTACATGTACTACTGATAGAAGTACAGTAGTACTACATACTTCGATTTGATACATGTACTTCAGTTGACAAAATTTGATCTTCACCATAGCCAGGGCCAACTTCAGTTTTGATTACTGTGTGACGATCGAAACGATTTACGGTACTTGTGTTTCAGCATTTTTGATAAGCGCTCCGACATTCCATTCAAAACACGAAGCTCAGGCTTGGGATGCCACCCGCTCTAGAATCATTGGCATCCTCATCGCAGCGCCAGCCCCGCATGATGCCATGAAAAATCTGCTGCAGTGGAGAACCGCTCGAACGCCAGTTTGAGATCAGGACATTATCGTGTGCACCAGGAGTTGGGTTCGGATCGCTCGACGCCCAGTCACTATTAGTATTAAATAATACATGGACTTGACATGTCGGGAGTGCCGGTATTCGATCTGGTGTGCGCGACGCTGCTCAAATGCATGTATGCGCGCCATCCAACACGCCTTGCGCCGTATGCATGGCCTTAAAGAGTTGTGTAAGCCAAATATCACCCGCAGGTGCTACTTCATCCACTGGGTTGCCCTGAAGAGCTCGCTTGCCGTTCTCAAAGCCTCGAAAACACATCAGGCACTTTGCGAAAAGCGAAGTCCAACCGACTTGATATCGCATCCCAAGGGTGTATACTGTATTGCGAATCTGGCGTGACGCACCAGGAGGATCCAATCACTAGACGCAACACTTGCCATTTTTCGGAATGATTGGCGGACGCCAGGTAGACGGCGCGTCACTGCTTTGGTGCTTAGTTTGCGAAATCTGCACTGCAGATCATGACGATCTGCTCCTGTCTCATGTTTTGGGGGTCGACTGGCCAAGCGACACAGTGTCGCTGTCTTGCTTGCTCGGAGACGAATCTGTGTGTGGACAGGGCGAGGAGTGTCCCGCCAGAGTCGCTTTTTTTAAGTTTCGGAAAGAGTGCTATTATATGTCTTTTCATTCTGCAATTTACCATCTGTTGGTCAGATCAACACTTACCACGCACCAAGCAACCATCATGAACGGATACTTCGTACCGCAGCCGCACGAGAAGCCGGCACCGCAGGCGCCGAAGCGACCGAACTCGAAGATGTACACAATGAAGGAACTCCGTCACTGTGCGGGCAGTGAGCTGCCGCTGCACCTGGACGTGAGCGCGACCAAGAAGGAGGAGGGTTACGCCGTATATAACTTCACAACGTCGAGCGTATCGACGCAGAACAGGTGGTACGCGTCGTACCGATACTCGGAGTTCCTGGCGTTCCGCAACCAGGTGGAGGAAGTGTGGACGTGCCAAGACGAGAAATGCCAGGGTTCATGCCAATCTCTGCGTGATCTCATCGAGGCGTGCTTTCCAAAGAAGGCCGGCATCATGTCGACGTGGTCGTTCATGGTGGAGGACCGCAAGACTAAGTTCAAGAACGTGCTGGTCCACTTGCTGCGATCGGTGCTGCTTCCGGGCAGCACGATGAAGTGCTTCCACGCGCGTCAGCATCTGCCTCCGGCCGTATTCGAGTTCCTAGGCATCGAGGATGACGCGGACAAGCGCTCACTGCTGCAGGTGTACGTGGACAACCACCAGGGCGGCATGAAGAAGTCTGTTAGTCACACGGGTCTGTCGTCGCTGGAGCACGCCAGTCTGGGCATGAAAAAGATGAACTCGATGAAGAAGTCTGCCACGACACCGAACCTGGCTCAGATGGAGCTGGAGGCGGAGGAGAAGGGTGCCACCGTCACGGTAGAGAACCCGCAGTGCATGATCTGTCTGGAGGACGTGGAGGACCACGTCCACGCCGATGGTCCGCACGGTCTTGTGACGCTCCCGTGCAAGCACTCGTTCCACCGAGAGTGTATCTTTGAGTGGCTACTGTTCCAGTACCATTGCCCGATGTGCCGCTCGCAGGTAGGTCCTCACGCCATGACGAACTACGCGTGCCCGAAGAAGCAGGAGCAATGGTGGCTCGGCAACTTTAAGGAGAATCCGCTGGAGCGTGAAACCAAGTAACGCAGACAAAATCCTTCAGAGTATTTATAAATGAAAAAGTATCAGCGACGAGACTGTCTTGCGAGAAAAAAAACAAAGCTGTTTAAGGGAATTTAAGGGGGATTTTAGGACGGCACCGTATTTGAGATCTCCTACTTCAAAGTGATCTCCCTAATTCAGACTGTCCTTCACCCATCACTTATCTAGAATGGGAACAGCGTAAAGTCTAGATCTTCTAAATTCACAGAATAATAAAAATGCTA
>NW_003303747.1:735987-749229 GCF_000142945.1 Phytophthora infestans T30-4
AATAAAACGTGATAGAGATGCGTCGGTACGTGTACAGATCTTGTGTATTTTGCAACAATACAACTTCAAAAATATTGAGTCTGAAGTAGGAGATCTCAAATACGGTAGTAACGTCGCATCTCGGATCAAACTTCAGAACGAAAGTTTCCCGGTGCCCCTACAAAGTCGGGTCTATCGTGTTCGGGTGAGTATTCCAAGCATATGGAGATTCCTTGGCCGAGCATCGCTCAACGGCTTTCCACTTCTTGGATTTCGTTTAGAGGCATCTATGTGACCATGAATGCCCTTGTGGACAAGATGCCTGGCGCATGACGCGTGTTTGTTGCCCAATCCACATAGCGAAAGAGCTCCTTCATTCACATCGATTGGCCTGTCGAATGACGTACAACACCCAGCCCTTTTTGTTGAGCTGCTGTGACAACCGTTTTCGCATGACAATCATGTTGACTCGCATCGACGGCCAGCGGCCATCGGCTTGGCGATCAACGGATCGTGTGAGCAAGCCGCTGGTCGATACGAACGGGCTTTAGGACACTCGGCCACTGCCAGATAGACCATTCATTTTAGAAGTTTACCCGAAGCACGTGCTTGCCGCGTCCCAGTCTAGATACCATGAATGTTGCTGCGTTTGTTTCGGCCCCAAGAAGCGGAGTCAGTCTTGCCAAGAAGCGCGGTCGGATCAAAACATATTCGCTCAAGATGCTCTGCCAGTACGTCTCATCGGAACTGCCGGTTCTTGTTCATGTGTCGTCAACATCCATGGAGAAGAGTTCCGTCGTGTACAGCTGCACTCTGTCCAGTTTGGCTACGAAGAATTCGTGGAGTGTGTCGTATCGGTACTCCGAGTTCGTCGATTTTCGGATCAAACTGGAAGAGCTGTGGACGTGCCACGACTTCAAATGTTCCGGATCCTGCCAAGCTGTGCGTGAATACATTTCAGCGTGCTTTCCCAAGAAGCGCCTTGCCATCATGTCCGCGAACCCAAGCACTATCGCTAGTCGCAAGAGCAAATTTGAGAACGTGCTGATGCATCCACTCCGTTGCGTGTTGCTTCCTGGCAGCGCATGAAGTGTTTCCATGCGCGTCAAAACCTGCCAGTAAATTTGTTCAAGTTTTTGGGCGTGGAGAATGACGTCTACAAACGCTCGCTACTTCAAATCTTCGTCGACAATTACCAGATCGCCGTGAAGGAAGGCTATGAGACGAGTCTGACGGATAGCTTCCACTCGAACGCATCGACTGTGGACTCGGCGCCAGATTCAGCAGTGTGCATGATTTGCCTATGCGATGTAGACTTGGAGCACGACCACCAGCACTGTGGTTCGGAATGCTCTGACTTTGCCAACTCGCCGATCGTGCTTCCTTGCAAGCACATTTTCCACCGTGAGTGCGTCTTTGAGTGGCTAATATTCGACTTTCACTGCCCTGTGTGCCGAGTTCGAGTGTGTCCCAACGCTGTGAAGAACTACTTTTGCCCTAAGAATCATGTGCAGTGGTGGCTGGGCGGTTTTGAGGAGGACCTGTTCCATCCAGCCGCTCAATAAGTAGGACAGGGTTTAATTAATTATACTTATCGAAGCCAGTAGTTTGAAACGTTGCGTGCTTTCAGCAACGTCGCCCGATGAATGCGGATGTACAGTGGATCGTCAACTCTGCAGCGATCGACGGGTAGTGTGTAGTCAGACCCTGACTCAGAGAGCCTCTATTTATGTTTACATGTAGTAAACTAAAGAGCCCTGAAGATCTGCCTAAAAGAAAAAGCTGGTTGGTGGCCTTCATGGGCTAGTAGTTCTCACACAACCTGAAAAGCCTTATCCTGTATTAGACACGATAAGGATTTTAGACTTACCGTATTCCTTATGTGATTGGCGACGCTCGGTCATTAGCGACAAATCCAGCAGCCATTCAAATTGATTTAAATTTCGTGTCGTCGCGCTTTATGTGCTTGGCGACCAATATAATTTTGAGCATGTCATATAGTTTTTTCTATGCAGGTATCTTTTATGCTGGCAGAAAGGCTGGACCACCTCAAGAATTTGACTGTCGCCAATCACATAAGGAATACGGTACTGAAATTAAAAGAATGCTCCTTTTTAATTGCTTAGGTCAATATTGATGTGCAGCACTATTTTGCAAAAGCAAGAATTCCCAATTATAAAAAATGAAGGTTTCTGGGGCACTACATAAGGTATAAGAGGTAGTAAATCAAGCCACCCTGGAGAGATCTGGCTGAAGAGGAGATGGCATTTTGCTCTCGTTGAACTGAGCTCGAGAAGACAATATGGACGTCAAAGAGACCTACTGGTATTTCATACGTACCTCCGACCGAAGAGGGGTGTGCGTGGCGTGAATTTTTTCTTTGGTGAAGAGAAGCTCATGAAGTACCTGGATAAGATTGACCTCAATATGCTCCGTGCTAATTGCATGCCACGTGTTATACGCTATTAAATCGACTTTTGACAGAGGAGTTACGGCGGAAGTAGCAACCTTCAGTCGCCATGCATTCTCTCCCTTCTTCGAATACCCCCAACTCGCAAGGTAAGCCGTACCTGTCTGGGACACGATATGATTCAAGCTATCATGTATTGATGTCATGTATTGTATTGTTTTGTAATTTAACAATCTCTTACTGCTCTGAATACTACAGACACTAAAAGCCCGATGCCCAGGTTTACTACGCGCAGCGTAAATGCTGCTGTCACCTCGTGTTCCTTCGACAGCTGCCGTGTCAGGTGATGCTATAGCCCGCCGGGCCGCTCAAACCTGTTTTTCTGCTGATTCGGTGGTATCAACCGACGGTGTTGACACAGCCATAGATCTGTGGTGTAGTGATTTCACCAGAGTTGAGGAAAAACGTCCGTCAACAAAGATGCGGCGCCGTCAAGACGCTGAATCGACGAACACTCGATCACATGATGTATGGTGACTTTACGGTCCACTCAAGCACACAGAGCGACGTCCGGCTTCAAGGTAAACATCTGGTCAAGCTTGTTTGAGTGTGAAATGCCTGTCGTGAGCTCGAAGCTCTGTAACGAGGGTTCATCTGGCAACGCCAAGAGAATGTGTTTGCATTGGCCGACTTCTATCGGGAGGATCTACGTGACGGCTTATTGTTTCCTATTTGCACGATTGGGAGTGCTTGTATTGCATCCCATTTATTCTTCTAACCGAGTGTTGAGCACTCGGTGCCCTCGTAAAAGGCTTACCCGTGCCTGGTACCCTTCCACTGTTCGGACCACGAGGATTCATAACACCTTTTAGCTTTGCTCGTGCTAGTAGCGTGCTTCTATTTTTACAGGTTGATCTATATAGGTAGTTTACAAGGTCCAGTTTGTCCCGGTGCAAGGGCAGAACTGGGTTCTTCAGGCCCGCCATTTGCTATCCCAGATGTATTGTTGTGGGAGCTTCCTAACTACATTTGTAGCTAGTGTTCACGTGGGATTTCCAGCACCACAACGGGTGCCGCGAACTGGGAACAGAGTGTGACCATTGTGACCTGTTTGAATAATCATCCAGTTTACGAGCTACCAAGAGGAGAATAAGAACAAGAAAACAAGAAAAAAATGGCGAAAGGAAAATAGACGGTATCAACTACTCCTGTCAAGTCTGGCGGAGCACGAAACGAGAACTCAGGTCCGGACATGACGGCTGCACGCCTTGCAGCTGCCACCGAGCTTTCGGTGAACTTCGAGGACGAGGCGGACATCGGTCCCGACGCCCATGATTACGACGATTAAGAAGGCAA
This sequence comes from Phytophthora infestans T30-4, assembly GCF_000142945.1. Taxonomy (NCBI): domain Eukaryota; phylum Oomycota; class Peronosporomycetes; order Peronosporales; family Peronosporaceae; genus Phytophthora; species Phytophthora infestans. Next base: position 739,733 of record NW_003303747.1, read on the forward strand.
GACGCCGGCTCCATAGCCAGGTGCAACGACACTGGAGACGGCCACGCTATCATCAGGGATGAGCGTGGCGACCAGGTCCCTTTCGAGGAGCCTCGCCGACGAGCTAGATGACGTTGCAGGGTCAGAACCCATCTATGAGGAAGATGACGATGGGATCGAGAGTTCTAGACCCTCGGTAGCGAGTGAAAAGCGCTCAGTATTGCTGAAGGCACATCGGCCACCTGTCAACGGTATTGCACCAACCGCCAAGCGCGTCCTCGACCGCGTACAGGCGCTGATGCAGAATGATGAGTGGATGCAGCTGTTCAAGACCATCCCCAAAAGACAGGCCGACGGGCCCGCGTTTGCACAAGAACTTCTATATTCAGTCAACTTGATTTCGACTAGCCAAGTTGCCGAGGATTCAGTCTTGCTGCTATTGCCGCTGGGCTTCAAAAACGAGACGTATTCATCGACGATGTCGCTCCAAGATTGATATCCTCATGAAATCCTGAGCTTCTCTCCAGAAGCGGAAGAAAAAGTTTCGGAAGGCATTTGGTGCAGTCGGCTTAAACACTGGGAAGCCGCCTGTGAGTCGACCGACCGTTCTTGATGAAGATCCATCCAAAATTCCGCTGCCGCAGACTCCCCAGAGACTCGACCATACTCCTCCGACCAATCGTGGTGGTGCATTTGGCACTACCGAGGCTTCACCGTACTTTCTAGACTCGTACATCGTTATACCACGTTCGGAGAGCTGAATCCGACGTATGTACGCTGATAACGAGGGTTCGTTCGGTCGTCAGGTGCACGAGCCTCCAAAAGTGGTGCCGGACGTCGTCAGGCTGACAGCGATGGTTCGTCAAATGACGATGACATTTTGGTGTGTACACTCGAAGCGGAAGACTCTCAAGCCGAGTTGATGCTTCAGATGAACGAGCTGGCAACGCTGAACGACACGGATCCGACACTGAGGATTGAAATGACGTCGCACCGACCATAGGATCGCATCAAGTCGTTCTCGGGCTCTCGTAATAAGAGTGAGAGCTGTATGCAGTGGCTCCGTGCATTCGTCTACGAAATGACTGGACGCACACGGATGCTGACACATCGTGCATTCCATTTAAGCTAAGCCTTCGGGACGGACATTGGTTCCGTCAACTTCCGAAGAAGACGAGGTGCAAGTGAAAGCTGTTGAGCGATGCCTTCATCCGCTACAACTGCTCCCACTTCAAGCAAACAGCACTGTCCCGATACTACTCCGCAAAGCAAGAACGCAATGAACATCGATGCGATTACACAAACAGGCTGAATGGCTACGCTCGGAACGCCCGTCTTCACTTCGAGAAGAGTGGTCGTGACGCGAACGAGCACGTACAGCAATTCCTGGCTACGTGCGGTGACGACAAGTTGGCGGAGAGTCTCTACCACACCCGAGTCACCGACATGCACGAGCTCGAAGAGATAATCGAAGATGTTTTCAAGGGCAAGGAACGAATGGCTAAGCGTGACGGTAAGTATCGACACTCCAAAAGGAGTGACGCCCGACGCGATGATGCGTACGACCGCAGCAATCGACGTGACCACGAACCTGACTGTCGCCGTGACGACTATCGCAATAAACCGAGAGTGACGCTCATTGAAGTCTCGATGGATGATCTACTAGCTGGATTTGAGGGTCGTGAAGCTGTTCTAGGGGGTACCGAGCATTCGAATGTAGATCAGGATACTTACGACGATGACCAAGACGAGTCCTCGGCGATCTTGATTGAAGCCACGCTCGCGATCAGACATGTTCCCACGCGACGGACGGTTGTGGGAGCGTGCTTAGGTACCTCAGCGGCCGCGCGGTGCTCATGTTCATTAGCCGCGGTGAGTGTCGGTCATTTTCATCCAATGAGAAATCACCATCCACATTTTCGGACTGATAGTCGTCATGGGCGGCCGTGGGCTCAATCAGGACCAACATGCTCGACGCGACTTCAATCGCGACAGCCGACGTCCGCACTACGTAACATCCGCTGTGTGCGGTGACATGAGTCACTCCACCCACTACTGTAACAAACGATGCAAGTTCTGCAAACAACTTCACGATGCTGGACAGTGTGAACTTTTTCGCAACTTCCAAGACCTTGCCAAATTCGTGCGCATCAAAGGCACGAAGGAGGAACTCCCACCGGAGCTCAAGGCCGCCGTTCAGGAACGCCATTTAAACTAGGCAGCCCGCCAACTACAACCGGGTTGATCCCTATCGGGCTGCCACCGCTAGCCGAGCCTTCATCGGAAGCAAAGTGTATCTTTGCTTTCATGGGGCAGAGTAAATGACCTGACGATTATGTAACAAGTGTGAACGCGACGGAAAATGTAAAAGATAGGAGTATAATCCTCGGTGGAGGTGTTGGAGAGACAGTGAAGTGTACTGATGCTGATGAAGCCATCAGCGAGGGTTCGTTCGGCGTGGTTTCGAGCGCAGCGCGAGACGAGCCCAAGGCACAATTCTCTCGGACTTGGAACCCGACGGTTGTAGCACGTCCATAAACGCAAGCAGAATGGGATCCTCAACACGCCGCACGGACGGGTGGTTTTCGTAGACAGCGCGGTCGATGCGATGGTTGTGGTGTGGTGATTTCTCCGTAGTTGTGGATTATCACCCGGCGACAAGGACGTGACACCGCCCAAGATGTTCAAGCGACGAGACCTCGGTCATGTGATGTACGGAGACGCCAAGGTGCAAGGGACTCGACGGCGTCACTTCCGAACTCTCTACGGATATTGGATACAGTCCATATGTCACTGAATCCAGGCTGTCCTTTTTATTAATAATGGACTGGCCGGATTCGCATTCAGCGGTCCATCTACAGTACGAATCCTCGGTGGCGGTTGGGATGAGTTCACGGAAGACTCAACTACCCTTGGAGGACACATTTACCGTCTGGGACAGGGCGCGGGCCGTTAAAGATACTCATGCGACGGTGCAGACGACGCTTGGCATGCAAGAAGATCCATAACGGATCATTGTTCACTTGATATTTGTATACTTGATTAGGACTTCTTATTGGGAATAGACCCGAAAGGGTAAGCTTAAATACAGAACAGAATTTCCACTCAAGCACACAGAGCGACGTCCGGCTTCAAGGTAAGCGTCAGGTCAAGCTTGTTTGAGTGTGAAATGCCTGTCGGTGAGCTTGAAGCTCTGTAGCGAGGGTTCGTCCGGCAAGGCCAAGAGACTTTGTGTATTGGCCGATTACTATCGGGAGGTTTTTACGTGACGGCTTATTGTTGCCTATTTGCACGACTGGGAGTGCTTGGATTGCCTCCCTTTTCTTCTTCTAACCGAGTGTTGAAGACCCGGTGATCTCGTAAAAGGCTTACCCGTGCCTGGTACCCTTCCGCTGTTGGGACCACGAGGATTCAAAACACCTGCTAGCTTTGCTCGTGCTAGTAGCGTGTTCTTTTTTTTTACTGGTTGGCTTATATAAGTAGTTTACAAGGTCCAGTTTATCCCGGTGCAAGGGCAGAACTGGGGTTTTCAGGTCCGCCCGAACGATCGTTTACTATCCTAGTAGACGTATTGTTGTGGGAACGTCCTTACTACATTTGTAGCTAGAGTTCACGTGGGAATTCCAACACCACAACTGGTGCCGCGACCCGGGAACATATTGTGACCATTTTGAACTGTTAGTATGGCCTTCCAGTTTACGAGCTACCAAGAGAAGAAGAACAAGAAAAAGACAAGAAACATGGCGAAAGGACAACCGACGGTACCAGTTACGCCTGCCAAGTCTGGCGGGGCTTGCAACGCGAGTTCAAGCCCGGCTGCGCGCTTTGCAGTCGCCACCGAGCTTTCAGTGAGCTTCGACAACGAAGCAGACAGCGGTCCTGGCGCCCACGATTATGAAGATTACGAAGACAAGACGCCGGCTCCAGAGCCAGGCGCCGCGACGCCGGAGACGGCCACGCTATCATCGGGGCTAAGCGGGGCGACCAGGTCCCTTTCGAGGAACCTCGCCGACGAGCTCGATGATGTTGCGGGACCGGAACCGGCCTACGAAGATTATGACGATGGGACCGAGGGTTCTAAACTTTCGGTGGCGAGTGCAAAGCATTCAGTACTGCTGAAGGCACCTCGCCCACCTATCAACGGTGATACACCAGCCGCCAAGCGCGTTTGCGACCGCGTACAAGCGCTGATGCAGAATGATGAGTGGATGCAGCTGTTCGAGCTCGTCTCGCGCTGCACTTGAAACCATGCCGAACGAACCCTTGCTGGTGCCTCATCAGCGTCAGCACACTCCACTCTCTCTCCAACACCTCCACCGAGGATTCTTCTCCTATCCTTTTCATTTTCCGTCGCGCTCACACTTGTTACATAATCGTCAGCTGCCCCATGAAAGCAAAGATACACTCTGCTTCCATTGAAGGCTCGGTTAACTGTGGCAGCCCGATAGGGACCAACCCAGCTGTAGTTGGCGGGCTGCCTAGTTTAAATGACGTTCTTGAACGACGGCCTTGAGCTCTGGCGGGAGTTCCTCCTTCGTGCCTTTAGTGCGCACGAATTTGGCAAGGTCTTGGAAGTTGCGGAAAAGTTCACATTGTCCAGCATCGTGGAGTTGTTTGCAGAACTTGCATCGCTTGTCACAGTAGTGGGCGGAGTGACTCATGGCACCACGCATGGTCCGTACTGTGGGCGTCGGTTGTCGCGGTTGAAGTCACGTCGACCGCGTTAGTCCTGATTGAACCCACGGTCACCACCTCGGCGATCTTGATTGAAGCCATATTCGCGATCAGGCGTGTTTCCACGCGGTTGACGGCTGTCTGAACGTGCGTAGGTGCCTTCAGCAGCTGCACGGCGCTCATTTTCGTTAGCAGCGGCGAGGTATCGGTCATTTTCATCCAATGAGAAATCACCGTCCGTATTATCGGGCTGGAAGTCGTTGTACTCGTCTTGGACATCGTTGTAAGCGTTCAGATCTTCGTTTGAATACTCGGTGCCTCCCTGAGCAGCTTCACGACCTTCTAATTCAGCTAGTAGGTCATAGACCGTGGCTTCAATGAGCGTCACGCTTGGTTTGTTACGGTTGTCATCGCGGCGACGGTCATCACGCCGGTTGTTGCGGGCTTACGCATCGTCGCGTCACGCGTCACGATTCTTGGAGTATCGATACTCACTGTCGCGCTTGGCCATTCTCTCCTTGCTCTTGAGAGCGACTTCAATGATCTCTTCGAGCTCGTGGATGCCGGCAACTCGAGCGTGGTAAAGACTCTCCGCCAACTTGTCATCATCGCATGCTGCAGGGAACTGCTGTACGTGCTCTATCGCGTCGCGACCACTTTTCACGAAGTGTAGACGGGCGGTCCGAGCGTAGCCAGTCAGCCTGTTTATGTAGTCGCACAGATGTTCGTTACTTTCCCGCTTGGCAGAGTAGTAACGTGACAGTGCCGTCTGTGTGAGCTGCGAGCAGTAATAGCGGATGAACGCATCGCTCAGCAGCTTCCACTTGCACCTCGTCTTCTTCGGAAGTTGACAGAACCAATGTCCGTCCCGGAGACTAAGCTCAAATGGAATGCACCATTTGTCGGCATCTGTGTGGGTTCCAGTCATTTTGTAGACGAATGCACGGAGCCACTGCATACAGTTCTAGCTCTTGTTGCGAGAGCCTGAGAACGGCGTGATACGATCCAATGGTCGGTGCGATGCCATTTCAATCCTCGGTGTCGGGTCCACGTCGCTCAGCGTCGCCAACTCATTCATCTGACGCATCAACTCGACTTGCGGATCTTCCTCGTCGAATGTACGCACCGAAATGTCATCGTCACTTGACGAACCATCGCTGTCGACTTGACGACGTCCGGCACCACCTTTGGGAGCTCGCGGACCACCTCGGTGACCAAACAAACCCTCGTTGCCAGCGTAAACACGCTGCATACGGCTCTCCAACCGTGGCGTAACCATGTGCGAGTCTTGAAAGTACGGTGAAGCTTCGGCAGTGCGAAAGGCCCCACGCTCAGCTCCACGCTTGGTCAAGGAGTACGAACGAGTCGTTGGGGTGTCGGCGGCAGTAAAACCGTGGGCGGCTCTTCATCTTGAACGATCGTTCGATTCACAGGCTGCTTTCCGGCGTTGATGCCAACAGCGCCAAACGCCTTCCGAAGCTTCTTCTTCCATTTCTGGAGAGCAGCTCCGGCTTCATGTGGACTCCGATCTTGGAGCGACATCGTCGATGGGTACGTCTCGTTCTCGAAGCCCAACGACAACAGTAGTGAGTCTGAATACTCGGCTACTTGGCTAGTCGACACCGATTTGACTGGGTATTGAAGCTCCTGCGCAAGCGCAGGCCAGTCGGCATTTTTCTTGGGGATGGGCTTAAGGGTCACTCCAAGATGATGAAGTTGAACCCTGGCGAGAGACAGGGGTGGTGGTGGCTAAGAAATTCGACCGACGGATCAGAATGAGAGCTCTGGTTCAAGGCGCTAATGACCAGCGAACGAGGATCCTCCTCGACACAGGAGCGAACGTTAGTGTGATCACGGACGCCTTTGTTAAGAAGTTGCGACTCCGAGATGTACCCGATCACGGACGCCGCATTGGCATTCAAGGAGTTAACGAAGGCAAGGTGTCTACGACGCGACGAGCGTGCGTCAAGATTACGCTCGGATGGGAGATGGTGTACGAGTTCGAGATGTGGGTAAATGGCGCATAGTGCAGGCGTCGACGTGGTACTCTGGACCGACGTTATGATCCCAGCTGGGATCCGGTTGGACCTGTTTCACGGCGCGGCGCAATTACCGCACGAAGTTCAAATCCCACTGATCAAGACCAAGAACATGATCGACAGCGAAGAGTACGGCTCTTATGTTAACGCCGGGCCACCCGAGCGTTTGGACATCCAAGCGCACGAGTGGCGAGAATATCGACTAGCGAAGCGTCAAGTCGGGCTGGAAGAACACGTACTGTGGGTTCGTCGAACGAACAGGCTAATCCCGTCAGTGAAGAGGTTTCGACGTGGACGACCTCAGAGCATTCGGTTGACCAACGTGTCTGACCGAACTGTGTACCTACCAGCACACGACTCGGTCGCAATGTGGATTCCAGATGGGGATTTGCCGCGACGTGACGGCTATGTGCGTCTAGATTCCAAGAAGTACCAAGACTGGCAAGTGTTGGCCTACGAAGGTTGCAGAGACCGCGAGCTCTTTCAGCGTGAATGTGAAATCTACGAGCAATGGCTTGCAACTCAGCCTTCGGCAGTTGAGCGACCGTACTATCCAGAGCCCAGTGGGGTGCTAACACGGCCTCTAGAAGACTCGCTTGTGGACTCAAGTGCTCGTCTGACATGTGCAGAGCGCTGGGCAATGATCATGGAGGAACGTGAGCGAGTGGAAGCCTGTCTGGCGTCTGAAGTGACAGCCGGGGACTCGGCCGATGGTCAGTCTTCCGAAGAACCTTTGGATACTTATACGACAGCTCACGGCGGAAGCAATGATGCATACGAAGCCTCGGAAGCGCGTATACACAAGCTACTGAGCCCGGTAAATGCTGTACGTACGCCAACAAGTGTTCGTGTCAAGTCTGGGGTGACCACGGAAGCGACAGGTAACAGCACTGGATTAAATGGAGTCACCAGTTTTGACGAAGTTGTCCCGGCCTTGTGTACAGCCAAATCTGCGAACGAGACATCGATGGTTGATCCAGAGAATGCAGGCATCGCGCTGAAGGTGTTGAATACGGCACCGAGTGTTCGTTGCGAGATTGTGCGAATGCCGAACTGTCAAGACAACGGCCGACCGAGGCGCTGAACAAAAGTCAACAGCCCCATATGTCGGTTGCCTGCGCATTCAATATTGCGAACAGCGACTCGGCTGGTGGCCCAGAGATGGAAAACCAGGATGGGAAGGTGATGGACCCAGTACCGACTGTTGAAATCAAAGCGAATGCCGATGTTGAGTCAAGAGAAGAGTCCGTAGCGACTTTGGACGGAACGTACATCTCGGTTGCTCGAGTATTAACGACCGAAGGATATGAAGCAACAGAGGATACGAGAAATGCCTTCTACGAACACCCGGTTAACAACATTGGCTTAGAAGACTACGCGAAGGAGCTGGCATTCCTGCCGGACCTGACCGAAGAGATCAACACGACAATAGACTACAATGCATCCAATGTTGCTGATCCTCAGCTGTCGACCGATCGCCGAAAACGTCTGGTCTCGACGCTGAAGAACCACGAGCACATCCTGATTGCTAGTGGTAACGCACTGCCGCCGCCAGCCTACGGCGCGGGATGCGATATCGACACACAGAGGCACGCCTCAATTAAACAGCGTGCCCGGCGCGTGCTGCTACGATTTCTCGGCAAACTGTACGAGTTGCTGCGCGCTTTGTTGCGAGCAGGACTGATCGTCTTTTCAGACAGTCCATGGGCATCGCCAATCGTGATTGTGATGAAAACGAACGGGCTGGACATCCGGCTCTGCATTGATTACAGGATGGTGAATGCTATCACCACGATCATGGAGTATGCAATGCCGCTAGTCGACGACCTGTTAACAGATCTCGAGCGCTACCTATGGTTCTGCTCGCTGGATGCAGCAAGCGGCTTCTGGGCGATCATGATGACCTTGCGAGCACGTAAAGTGTCGGCGTTTGTCTGCGCACTCGGACATTTCGAGTGGTTACGCATGCCCTTCGGGTTAAAGAACGCGTCGATGATCTACCAGCGTATGATTGACAACGCACTCTGGGGGTTCGTTCAACCTAAAGGAGGTTGGTTTAAATACTTGGAGAAGATGCGTTTAGCTGAAGAACAGGCCAAGGAACGTCGTGGGCCAAGCACCGAGGGTTCGTTTCAAACGAAGTTCGCGGCAGACCGCGAAGCACCGGTGAAGGCCGACCCTGAACTTCAACTCGTCAACAGCCCCGTCGCTGACATGTTTACGAGCAGGGAGCCAGGCGAATCATCGCTGGCACCTGTGTTTGGTCGACGGTCGTTCGTGGATGATATTTGCTTTGGTAGCAAGGATTTCGACAGCTGCCTGGCGACGCTGGACCGATTGCTGGCAAGATTTGCACAGTGTCGGATAAGCATTAGCTTTACCAAGAGCATCTTCTGCCAACCCAAGGTGGACTTTCTGTCGCATAAAATTTCGCCAGAAGGTATGAGGGCTGATCCCAAGAAGCTTGCGGCCATCACCGAGCTTTCGTTTCCGACGAGTAAGAAGGGCATGCAGTCGTTTCTTGGAGCGGTTAATTACTACAGCCGCTTCATTTAAGACTTTGCGGTCTACGGTGCGGCAGTGTACCAGCTTAAGGATGAAGACTTTGCCGTTGAAGGTGGCATTTCCGTGGCACGTCGTTCCTTCGAGAAATTGAAGGCGAGTGTTTCACATTCACCCATCCTCAGGCACTTCGATCGGTCGAAGGCAGTTCACGTCATGCTCTTTGCGAATGAATGGGCGTTGAGTACTACGCTAATGCAAGAACATGAAGGCAAGTTACACCCCGTACGGCTCCTCGGTGAA
>NW_003303747.1:749400-751295 GCF_000142945.1 Phytophthora infestans T30-4
CGATTCTCGATGTTAGAGTGGGTGCACAAGTCGAAGTCTCTCTCGGACGCGCAGTCCCGTTCGCCGTACTGCTTTCGCAGTGGCATTTGAAGGTGCAGCGCGTGAAGGAGAAATATGTCGCCTTCGCGCAGCTACTGCAGTCAAGCATCACGAGCTTCGTCGACCTGGAAGACTCGCTCGCGCTGGTGGCACCTCCAAACAAGGGTTGCCCGACTATTCGAATGGACCCCGCGTTGCTGTACGCCAGGCTTCCCCGTAATTACAGCGGATTCGTCATGTCTTTTGGCGGATCAGCGAAGACAGAGAAGTACAGTGGATACGGGAGTTGTTCAGGGGCGCTGTGGAGCCTATCGAAGACAGAGAAGTACGGTGGCTACGATGGTTGTTCATGGGTGCTGTGGAGCCTTCCTGAGTGGGAAATAGTGATTGCTGCAAACGCTTATCTCTCGGCACCATGGTGAATACGGCAGAGTACACAGGGATGTTTAACGGTGTCAAGGCTGTTATTGCGCACGGTACCGAGGATTTAGTCATCGTTGGTGACTCGAGGCTCGCGATTCAACAATCACTAGGGGTGATTGGATGCAGGAAAGAAAACGTTGCTAGCGCTGCTGAATACTCACAAGGAACCCGCGACCAAGCTTCTATCAGTCAAATATCTTCACGTTGTACGAGAATACAACGCTGCCGCGGATTCGTTAGCCACTGAAGCGCTGGAATCAAAGGTCAGTCGTGTCATCTTGTCTGGAACTCGCAAGTCGGAATTGGCGTCGCTGAATCGTATCCAGGAAATGATCTACGAGCCGGATGAAGACTCGATAGATGTTTCGTACTGCTTTCGCAGTGGCATTTGAAGGTGCAGCGCGTGAAGGAGAAAGATGTCGCCTTCGCGCAGCTACTGCAGTCAAGCATCACGAGCTTCGTCGACCTGGAAGACTCGCTCGCGCTGGTGGCACCTCCAAACAAGGGTTGCCCGACTATTCGAATGGACCCCGCGTTGCTGTACGCCAGGCTTCCCCGTAATTACAGCGGATTCGTCATGTCTTTTGGCGGATCAGCGAAGACAGAGAAGTACAGTGGATACGGGAGTTGTTCATGTGTCTCTGTGGAGCCTATCGAAGACAGAGAAGTACGGTGGCTACCGGAGTTGTTCATGGGTGCTGTGGAGCCTTCCTGAGTGGGAGATAGTGATTGCTGCAAACGCTTATCTCTCGGCCACCACGGTGAATGAGGCAGAGTACACAGGGATGTTTAACGGTGTCAAGGCTGTTATTGCGCACGGTGCCGAGGATTTAGTCATCGTTGGTGACTCGAGGCTCGCGGTTCAACAATCACTAGGGGTGATCGGATGCAGGAAAGAAAACTTTGCTAGCGCTGCTGAATACTCACAAGGAACTCGCGACCAACCTTCGATCAGTTAAATATCTTCACGTTGTACGAGAATACAACGCTGCCGCGGATTCGTTAGCCACTGAAGCGCTGGAATCAAAGGTCAGTCGTGTCATCTTGTCTGGAACTCGCAAGTCGGAATTGGCGTCGCTGAATCGTATCCAGGAAATGATCTACGAGCCGGATGAAGACTCGATAGATGTTTCGTACTGCTTTCGCAGTGGCATTTGAAGGGTGCAGCGCGTGAAGGGAGAAAGATGTCGCCTTCGCGCAGCCTACTGCAGTCCAGCATCACGAGCTTCGTCGACCTGGGAAGACTCGCTCGCGCTTGGTGGCACCTCCAAACAAGGGTTGCCCCGACTATTTCGAATGGACACCGCCGTTGCTGTACGTCAAGGTTTCCCCGTAAATACAACGGATTCGTCATGCCTTTTGGTGGAATCAGCGTAGACAGAAGAGTAACGTGAGTACGGGAGTTTGTTCATGGGTTGCTGTGGAGCCCTCCC
>NW_003303747.1:755965-756766 GCF_000142945.1 Phytophthora infestans T30-4
CGATAGATGTTTCGTACTGCTTTCGCGGTGGCATTTGAAGGTGCAGCGCGTGAAGGAGAAAGATGTCGCCTTCGCGCAGCTACTGCAGTCAAGCATCACGAGCTTCGTCGACCTGGAAGACTCGCTCGCGCTGGTGGCACCTCCAAACAAGGGTTGCCCGACTATTCGAATGGACCCCGCGTTGCTGTACGCCAGGCTTCCCCGTAATTACAGCGGATTCGTCATGGCTTTTGGCGGATCAGCGAAGACAGAGAAGTACGGTGGCTACGGGAGTTGTTCATGGGTGCTGTGGAGCCTTCCTGAGTGGGAGATAGTTATTGCTGCAAACGCTTATCTCTCGGCCACCACGGTGAATGAGGCAGAGTACACAGGGATGTTTAACGGTGTCAAGGCTGTTATTGCGCACGGTGCCGAGGATTTAGTCATCGTTGGTGACTCGAGGCTCGCGATTCAACAATCACTAGGGGTGATCGGATGCAGGAAAGAAAACTTTGCTAGCGCTGCTGAATACTCACAAGGAACTTGCGACCAAGCTTCGATCAGTTAAATATCTTCACGTTGTACGAGAATACAACGCTGCCGCGGATTCGTTAGCCACTGAAGCGCTGGAATCAAAGGTCAGTCGTGTCATCTTGTCTGGGACTTCGCAAGTCGGAATTGGCGTTGCTGAATCGTATCCAGGAAATGATCTACGAGCCGGATGAAGACTCGATAGATGTTTCGTACTGCTTTCGCAGTGACATTTGAAGGTGCAGCGAGTGAAGGTAGAAAGATGTCTTCTTTCGCGCAGCTACTGCAGTC
>NW_003303747.1:758309-761426 GCF_000142945.1 Phytophthora infestans T30-4
CTACTGCAGTCAGAGAATCACGAGCTTCGTCGACCTGGAAGACTCGCTCGCGCTGGTGGCACCTCCAAACAAGGGTTGCCCGACTATTCGAATGGACCCCGCGTTGCTGTACGCCAGGCTTCCCCGTAATTACAGCGGATTCGTCATGGCTTTTGGCGGATCAGCGAAGACAGAGACTGTTCGGTAGCTACGGGAGTTGTTCATGGGTGCTGTGGAGCCTTCCTGAGTGGGAGATAGTGATTGCTGCAAACGCTTATCTCTCGGCCACCACGGTGAATACGGCAGAGTACACAGGGATGTTTAACGGTGTCAAGGCTGTTATTGCGCACGGTGCCGAGGATTTAGTCATCGTTGGTGACTCGAGGCTCGCGATTCAACAATCACTAGGGGTGATCGGATGCAGGAAAAGAAAACTTTGCTAGCGCTGCTGAATACTCACAAGGAACTCGCGACCAAGCTTCGATCAGTTAAATATCTTCACGTTGTACGAGAATAAAACGCTGCCGCGGATTCGGTTAGCCACTGAAGGGCTGGAATCAAAGGTCAGTCGTGTCATCTTGTCTGGAACTCGCAAGTCGGAATTGGCGTCGCTGAATCGTATCCAGGAAATGATCTACGAGCCGGATGAAGACTCGATAGATGTTTCGTACTGCTTTCGCAGTGGCATTTGAAGGTGCAGCGCGTGAAGGAGAAAGATGTCGCCTTCGCGCAGCTACTGCAGTCAAGCATCACGAGCTTCGTCGACCTGGAAGACTCGCTCGCGCTGGTGGCACCTCCAAACAAGGGTTGCCCGACTATTCGAACGGACCCCGCGTTGCTGTACGCCAGGCTTCCCCGTAATTACAGCGGATTCGTCATGTCTTTTGGCGGATCAGCGAAGACAGAGAAGTACAGTGGATACGGGAGTTGTTCATGGGCGCTGTGGAGCCTTCCGAAGACAGAGAAGTACGGTGGCTACGGGAGTTGTTCATGGGTGCTGTGGAGCCTTCCTGCGTGGGAGATAGTGATTGCTGCAAACGCTTATCTCTCGGCCACCACGGTGAATGAGGCAGAGTACACAGGAATGATTAACGGTGTCAAGGCTGTTATTGCGCACGGTGCCGAGGATTTAGTCATCGTTGGTGACTCAAGGCTCGCGATTCAACAATCACTAGGGGTGATCGGATGCAGGAAAGAAAACTTTGCTAGCGCTGCTGAATACTCACAAGGAACTCGCGGCCAAGCTTCGATCAGTTAAATATCTTCACGTTGTACGAGAATACAACGCTGCCGCGGATTCGTTAGCCACTGAAGCGCTGGAATCAAAGGTCAGTCGTGTCATCTTGTCTGGAACTCGCAAGTCGGAATTGGCGTCGCTGAATCGTATCCAGGAAATGATCTACGAGCCGGATGAAGACTCGATAGATGTTTCGTACTGCTTTCGCAGTGGCATTTGAAGGTGCAGCGCGTGAAGAAGAAAGATGTCGCCTTCGCGCAGCTACTGCAGTCGAGCATCACGGGCTTCGTCGACCTGGAAGACTCGCTCGCGCTGGTGGCACCTCCAAACAAGGGCTCCCCGACTATTCGAATGGACCCGCGTTGCTATACGCCAGGCTTCCCCGTAATTACAGCGGATTCGTCATGTCTTTTGGCGGATCAGCGAAGACAGAGAAGTACAGTGAATACGGGAGTTGTTCATGGGTGCTGTGGAGCCTTCCTGAGTGGGAGATAGTGATTGCTGCAAACGCTTACCTCTCGGCCACCACGGTGAATGAGGCAGAGTACACAGGGATGATTAACGGTGTCAAGGCTGTTATTGCGCACGGTGCCGAGGATTTAGTCATCGTTTGTGACTCAAGGCTCGTGATTCAACAATTACTAGGGGTGATCGGATGCAGGAAAGAAAACTTTGCTAGCGCTGCTGAATACTCACAAGGAATTCGCGGCCAAGCTTCGATCAGTTGAATATCCTCACGTTGTACGAGAATACAACGCTGCCGCGGATTCGTTAGCCACTGAAGCGCTGGAATCAAAGGTCAGTCGTGTCATCTTGTCTGGAACTCGCAAGTCGGAATTGGCGTCGCTGAATCGTATCCAGGAAATGATCTACGAGCCGGATGAAGACTCGATAGATGTTTCGTACTGCTTTCGCAGTGGCATTTGAAGGTGCAGCGCGTGAAGGAGAAAGATGTCGCCTTCGCGCAGCTACTGCAGTCAAGCATCACGGGCTTCGTCGACCTGGAAGACTCGCTCGCGCTGGTGGCACCTCCAAACAAGGGTTGCCGACTATTCGAATGGACCCCGCGTTGCTGTACGCCAGGCTTCCCCGTAATTACAGCGGATTCGTCATGTCTTTTGGCGGATCAGCGAAGACAGAGAAGTACAGTGGATACGGGAGTTGTTCATGGGCGCTGTGGAGCCTTCCGAAGACAGAGAAGTACGGTGGCTACGGGAGTTGTTCATGGGTGCTGTGGAGCCTTCCTGAGTGGGAGATAGTGATTGCTGCAAACGCTTATCTCTCGGCCACCACGGTGAATACGGCAGAGTACACAGGGATGTTTAACGGTGTCAAGGCTGTTATTGCGCACGGTGCCGAGGATTTAGTCATCGTTGGTGACTCGAGGCTCGCGATTCAACAATCACTAGGGGTGATCGGATGCAGGAAAGAAAACGTTGCTAGCGCTGCTGAATACTCACAAGGAGCTCGCGACCAAGCTTCGATCAGTTAAATATCTTCACGTTGTACGAGAATACAACGCTGCCGCGGATTCGTTAGCCACTGAAGCGCTGGAATCAAAGGTCAGTCGTGTCATCTTGTCTGGAACTCGCAAGTCGGAATTGGCGTTGCTGAATCGTATCCAGGAAATGATCTACGAGCCGGATGAAGACTCGATAGATGTTTCGTACTGCTTTCGCAGTGGCATTTGAAGGTGCAGCGCGTGAAGGAAAAAGATGTCGCCTTCGCGCAGCTACTGCAGTCAAGCATCACGAGCTTCGTCGACCTGGAAGACTCGCTCGCGCTGGTGGCACCTCCAAACAAGGGTTGCCCGACTATCCGAATGAACCCCGCGTTGTGGTACGCCAGCCTTCCCGTAAATAACGCGGATTCCGTCAAGTCTTTTTGCGGATCAGCGAGAC
>NW_003303747.1:761638-765784 GCF_000142945.1 Phytophthora infestans T30-4
CCACAACGCTTACCTCTCGGCCACCACGGTGAATGAGGCAGAGTACACAGGGATGATTAACGGTGTCAAGGCTGTTATTGCGCACGGTGCCGAGGATTTAGTCATCGTTGGTGACGCAAGGCTCGCGATTCAACAATCACTAGGGGTGATCGGATGCAGGAAAGAAAACTTTGCTAGCGCTGCTGAATACTCACAAGGAACTCGCGGCCAAGCTTCGATCAGTTAAATATCTTCACGTTGTACGAGAATACAACGCTGCCGCGGATTCGTTAGCCACTGAAGCGCTGGAATCAAAGGTCAGTCGTGTCATCTTGTCTGGGAACTCTCACAGGCCGAATTGTGGCTTCGCTGAATCGTTATCTCGGGAAATGATTCTACCAGCCGGAAGAAGAACTCGATAGATGTTTCGTACTGCTTTCGCAGTGGCATTTGAAGGTGCAGCGCGTGAAGGAGAAAGATGTCGCCTTCGCGCAGCTACTGCAGTCAAGCATCACGAGCTTCGTCGACCTGGAAGACTCGCTCGCGCTGGTGGCACCTCCAAACAAGGGCTCCCCGACTATTCGAATGGACCCCGCGTTGCTATACGCCAGGCTTCCCCGTAATTACAGCGAATTCGTCATGTCTTTTGGCGGATCAGCGAAGACAGAGAAGTACGGTGGCTACGGGAGTTGTTCATGGGTGCTGTGGAGCCTTCTTGAGTGGGAGATAGTGATTGCTGCAAACGCTTACCTGTCGGCCACCACGGTGAATGAGGCAGAGTACACAGAGATGATTAACGGTGTCAAGGCTGTTATTGCGCACGGTGCCGAGGATTTAGTTATCGTTGGTGACTCAAGGCTCGCGATTCAACAATCACTAGGGGTGATCGGATGCAGGAAAGAAACTCTGCTAGCGCTGCTGAACACTCACAAGGAACTCGCGGCCAAGCTTCGATTAGTTAAATATCTTCACGTTGTACGAGAATACAACGCTGCCGCGGATTCGTTAGCCACTGAAGCGCTGGAATCAAAGGTCAGTCGTGTCATCTTGTCTGGAACTCGCAAGTCGGAATTGGCGTCGCTGAATCGTATCCAGGAAATGATCTACGAGCCGGATGAAGACTCGATAGATGTTTCGTACTGCTTTCGCAGTGGCATTTGAAGGTGCAGCGCGTGAAGGAGAAAGATGTCGCCTTAGCGCAGCTACTGCAGTCAAGCATCACGGGCTTCGTCGACCTGGAAGACTCGCTCGCGCTGGTGGCACCTCCAAACAAGGGTTCCCCGACTATTCGAATGGACCCGCGTTGCTGTACGCCAGGCTTCCCCGTAATTACAGCGGATTCGTAATGTCTTTTGGCGGATCAGCGAAGACAGAGAAGTACGGTGGCTACTAGAGTTGTTCATGGGTGCTGTGGAGCCTTCCTGAGTGGGAGATAGTGATTGCTGCAAACGCTTACCTCTCGGCCACCACGGTGAATGAGGCAGAGTACACAGGGATGATTAACGGTGTCAAGGCTGTTATTGCGCACGGTGCCGAGGATTTAGTCATCGTTGGTGACGCAAGGCTCGCGATTTAACAATCACTAGGGGTGATCGGATGCAGGAAAGAAAACTTTGCTAGCGCTGTTGAATACTCACAAGGAACTCGCGGCCAAGCTTCGATCAGTTTAAATATCTTCACGTTGTACGAGAATACAACGCTGCCGCGGATTCGTTAGCCACTGAAGCGCTGGAATCAAAGGTCAGTCGTGTCATCTTGTCTGGGAACTCGCAAGTCGGGAATTGGGCGTCGCTGACTCGTATCCCAGGGAAATGATCTACGAGCCGGATGAAGACTCGATAGATGTTTCGTACTGCTCTCGCAGTGGCATCTGAAGGTGCAGCGCGTGCAGGAGAAAGATGTCGCCTTCGCGCAGCTACTGCAGTCGAGCATCACGGCTTCGTCGACCTGAAAGACTCGCTCGCGCTGGTGGCGCCTCCAATCAAGGGTTCCCCGACTATTCGAATGGACCCCGCGTTGCTGTATACCAGGCTTCCCCGTAATTACAGCGAATTCGTCATGTCTTTTGGCGGATCAGCGAAGACAGAGAAGTACGGTGGCTACGGAAGTTGTTCATAGGTGCTGTGGAGCCTTCTTGAGTGGGAGATAGTGATTGCTGCAAACGCTTTCCTCTCGGCCACCACGGTGAATGAGGCAGAGTACACAGGGATGATTAACGGTGTCAAGGCTGTTATTGCGCACGGTGCCGAGGATTTAGTCATCGTTGGTGACTCAAGGCTCGTGATTCAACAATCACTAGGGGTGATCGGATGCAGGAAAGAAACTCTGCTAGCGCTGCTGAACACTCACAAGGAACTCGCGGCCAAGCTTCGATTAGTTAAATATCTTCACGTTGTACGAGAATACAACGCTGCCGCGGATTCGTTAGCCACTGAAGCGCTGGAATCAAAGGTCAGTCGTGTCATCTTGTCTGGAACTCGCAAGTCGGAATTGGCGTCGCTGAATCGTATCCAGGAAATGATCTACGAGCCGGATGAAGACTCGATAGATGTTTCGTACTGCTTTCGCAGTGGCATTTGAAGGTGCAGCGCGTGAAGGAGAAAGATGTCGCCTTCGCGCAGCTACTGCAGTCGAGCATCACGGGCTTCGTCGACCTGGAAGACTCGCTCGCGCTGGTGGCACCTCCAAACAAGGGTTCCCCGACTATTCGAATGGACCCCGCGTTGCTGTACGCCAGGCTTCCCCGTAATTACAGCGGATTCGTCATGTCTTTTGGCGGATCAGCGAAGACAGAGAAGTACAGTGGATACGGGAGTTGTTCATGGGCGCTGTGGAGCCTTCCGAAGACAGAGAAGTACGGTGGCTACGGGAGTTGTTCATGGGTGCTGTGGAGCCTTCCTGAGTGGGAGATGGTGATTGCTGCAAACGCTTATCTCTCGGCCACCACGGTGAATACGGCAGAGTACACAGGGATGTTTAACGGTGTCAAGGCTGTTATTGCGCACGGTGCCGAGGATTTAGTCATCGTTGGTGACTCGAGGCTCGCGATTCAACAATCACTAGGGGTGATCGGATGCAGGAAAGAAAACTTTGCTAGCGCTGCTGAATACTCACAAGGAACTCGCGACCAAGCTTCGATCAGTTAAATATCTTCACGTTGTACGAGAATACAACGCTGCCGCGGATTCGTTAGCCACTGAAGCGCTGGAATCAAAGGTCAGTCGTGTCATCTTGTCTGGAACTCGCAAGTCGGAATTGGCGTTGCTGAATCGTATCCAGGAAATGATCTACGAGCCGGATGAAGACTCGATAGATGTTTCGTACTGCTTTCGCAGTGGCATTTGAAGGTGCAGCGCGTGAAGGAGAAATATGTCGCCTTCGCGCAGCTACTGCAGTCAAGCATCACGAGCTTCGTCGACCTGGAAGACTCGCTCGCGCTGGTGGCACCTCCAAACAAGGGTTGCCCGACTATTCGAATGGACCCCGCGTTGCTGTACGCCAGGCTTCCCCGTAATTACAGCGGATTCGTCATGTCTTTTGGCGGATCAGCGAAGACAGAGAAGTACAGTGGATACGGGAGTTGTTCATGGGCGCTGTGGAGCCTTCCGAAGACAGAGAAGTACGGTGGCTACGGGAGTTGTCATGGGTGCTGGGAGCCTCCTGAGTGGGAGATAGTGATTGCTGCAAACGCTTATCTCTCGGCCACCACGTGGAATACGACAAATTACACAGGGATGTTTTAACGGTGTCAAGGCTGTTAATTGCGCACGATGCCGAGGATTTAGTTCATCGTTGGTGACTCGAGTATCGGGGATTCAACAATCACTAGGGGTGATCGGATGCAGGAAAGAAAACGTTGCTAGCGCTGCTGAATACTCACAAGGAGCTCGCGACCAAGCTTCGATCAGTTAAATATCTTCACGTTGTACGAGAATACAACGCTGCCGCGGATTCGTTAGCCACTGAAGCGCTGGAATCAAAGGTCAGTCGTGTCATCTTGTCTGGAACTCGCAAGTCGGAATTGGCGTTGCTGAATCGTATCCAGGAAATGATCTACGAGCCGGATGAAGACTCGATAGATGTTTCGTACTGCTTTCGCAGTGGCATTTGAAGGTGCAGCAGACATGAAGGAGAAAGATGTCGCCTTCGCGCAGCTACTGCAGTCAA
>NW_003303747.1:765902-768879 GCF_000142945.1 Phytophthora infestans T30-4
GCTCTCCCTATTTAATCCTATGCTTCCTATACAAATATCTAGTGAAATGTAGTCGTTTCGGATCTCTACCAACCCTTCAGCTGAGTTCGGGCGACCGTTGAGCTCAGCGGCTATCCGGATAGCATATCCGGACAGATCGCCGAGTACTTACCGTGATCCTTTGTTCTTAAGCTCTGGGTTATCAGACCGAGCCGATTCTTGACCTAAAGTAGGTCGGCGTATGGTCGAATCTGGAAATTCCTACACCACAACTGCCCCGATTATGATACGAGCCGAGCTGGTGAGTGTCTTAATCCTTCATTTGGTTCTGCCACCGTTGGTCCATACTCGGCTGATGACGTCCCGCGGTTCTCCACCACCTTCTTCGGTACGTTTGTTGCTTCCGCTGTCACTCCCTTGGCAGCTCCTTACTCCTCGCTTGTTACTCCAGCACAACTCCCGGCACCATAATCCTTCTCCAACTCCTCGTCGAGGTGAAGGCGTGTCAGCTGAGTCGATTCTCCGACCCGTCGGTACTCGTGGGGTCAGCGACCGGCCTGAGGCTAGGCTGGTCGACCTGACAACTTCTCATGAGTCTGACGCGGAGTCGGCGGGGTCTTCTCGCGTGCGCCTTCCTGGTCCACCGAGCTTGCCGGGCGACACCACTTCGGGCGCCACCAATCAGCCAAGCGCGGCTGCTCCAGTGAGTCTTGACTCCCTCATGGCCAGAGTCAACGAGCAAGGGTATGAGCGCCGAGAAGAATTGACCTTCTTGGCGAGGCTCATGGCCTACGGATTTACTCGCTCCGTGGAGCCCTCCGATCCCGTGCAGCGGCGAGCGATTTTGCATGCTGCTTTCGCGGAGGAACTGCTGAGATTTTCTTGAAGAACAACTGCGCCGCTCTTGATTATCCAAAGATCATTGGCGATCTCCGAGCTGACAATCAAGCTGTTCAGGAGAAGAACCGCGCACTGACTCGGCGACTGGACTCGCTTGCTATCAGCAACGTCGACTTGTCAACTCAGCCCTCGTCGGCTCAACAGCAAGTGTCTCGATTGGAGGCTGCTGCCACGCAGTCGGCTAATCTCCTCGCGTCACTGCGAAAGGCTGTAGCTCTGAGTGAGGCAAAACTTGCTCGGGCCATCGCAGCTGAGCAGAGCAAGGTTGACGCTGCGTTGGGTCAGGCCCAGCTCCATCATCAGCAAGTCTTGGATCGAGACGCCGAGATCGACGTCCTTCTCCGATCCATTTCTGAGAGGGATGCGGCGTTCGTCACCCTTCAGGGCATTGCTTCCAAACACTTCGAACAGCTGCAGGAGTCGGTGCGGTTGTACAGCTCCACAGGCACTCAACCTTTGCGGCACGCTCAGTCGGTGATCGCTGAGCAGCGGGCGGTGATCTTGCGACAGAAGCGGCTCATCCGTCGGAATGGCATTATTCCGATGCACGACTCTCACATGGCTGCTGCTGCTGGCGGTGGATTGCAGGTTCCTGGACTTGATCCGTCCGACCATCTCCTTAACGCTCGGCTGTGTCGTGTCTTGGAGTCTCGCTTCCCTGAGGTTCTCAACATCCCAGCTGGAGAAACTCGGCAGTTGGAGTTGATTGTCCATCCTCGCCGAGACGCTCCAGTAGCGAGTTCCGTTATCGGTCCTAGTGTGGGCTCCCTCAGCTAGTCAAGCATCTTCGGTGACTTCATTGGGAGACTCGGCGGGAGGCACCAGTCAGCTCAGCGGCGGTTACAAGCCAAGTCTGAGCCGACTCTCGCCCAGCTTCACCGTACGCCTTTGGCGAACTTTGACTTCGACTCAGCGGCTTCGGCGTTATGCCAACCCCAAGTCTCCCACAGCTGCAGGTCCTCGCAGGCTTCCCCGTAATTACAGCGGATTCGTCATGTCTTTTGGCGGATCGGCGAAGACAGAGAGGTACAGTGGATACGGGAGTTGTTCATGGGCGCTGTGGAGCTTTCCGAAGACAGAGAAGTACGGTGGCTACGGGAGTTGTTCATGGGTGCTGTGGAGCCTTCCTGAGTGAGAGATAGTGATTGCTGCAAACGCTTATCTCTCGGCCACCACGGTGAATGAGGCAGAGTACACAGGGATGATTAACGGTGTTAAGGCTGTTATTGCGCACGGTGCCGAGGATTTTGTCATCGTTGGTGACTCAAGGCTCGCGATTCAACAATCACTAGGGGTGATCGAATGCAGGAAAGAAAACTTTGCTAGCGCTGCTGAATACTCACAAGGAACTCGCGACCAAGCTTCTATCAGTTAAATATCTTCACGTTGTACGAGAATACAACGCTGCCGCGGATTCGTTTGCCACTGAAGCGCTGGAATCAAAGGTCAGTCGTGTCATCTTGTCTGGAACTCGCAAGTCGGAATTGGCGTCGCTGAATCGTATCCAGGAAATGATCTACGAGCCGGATGAAGACTCGATAGATGTTTCGTACTGCTTTCGCAGTGGCATTTGAAGGTGCAGCGCGTGAAGGAGAAAGATGTCGCCTTCGCGCAGCTACTGCAGTCAAGCATCACGAGCTTCGTCGACCTGGAAGACTCGCTCGCGCTGGTGGCACCTCCAAACAAGGGTTGCCCGACTATTCGAATGGACCCCGCGTTGCTGTACGCCAGGCTTCCCCGTAATTACAGCGGATTCGTCATGTCTTTTGGCGGATCAGCGAAGACAGAGAAGTACAGTGGATACGGGAGTTGTTCATGGGCGCTGTGGAGCCTTCCGAAGACAGAGAAGTACGGTGGCTACGGGAGTTGTTCATGGGTGCTGTGGAGCCTTCCTGAGTGGGAGATAGTGATTGCTGCAAACGCTTATCTCTCGGCTACCATGGTGAATGAGGCAGAGTACACAGGGATGTTTAACGGTGTCAAGGCTGTTATTGCGCACGGTGCCGAGGATTTAGTCATCGTTGGTGACTCGAGGCTCGCGATTCAACAATCACTAGGGCCTTTACCGATCAGGAAAGAAAACTTGCTAAGCGCTGCT
>NW_003303747.1:769076-779133 GCF_000142945.1 Phytophthora infestans T30-4
GCGGGTTTCGTTAGCCAACTGAGGCGCTGAAATCAAAGGTTCGTTCTGTGTCTCCTTGTCATCTTGTCTGGAACTCGCAAGTCGGAATTGGCGTTGCTGAATCGTATCCAGGAAATGATCTCCGAGCCGGATGAAGACTCGATAGATGTTTCGTACTGCTTTCGCAGTGGCATTTGAAGGTGCAGCGCGTGAAGGAGAAAGATGTCGCCTTCGCGCAGCTACTGCAGTCAAGCATCACGAGCTTCGTCGACCTGGAAGACTCGCTCGCGCTGGTGGCACCTCCAAGCAAGGGTTGCCGACTATTCGAATGGACCCCGCGTTGCTGTACGCCAGGCTTCCCCGTAATTACAGCGGATTCGTCATGTCTTTTGGCGGATCAGCGAAGACAGAGAAGTACAGTGGATACGGGAGTTGTTCATGGGCGCTGTGGAGCCTTCCGAAGACAGAGAAGTACGGTGGCTACGGGAGTTGTTCATGGGTGCTGTGGAGCCTTCCTGAGTGGGAGATAGTGATTGCTGCAAACGCTTATCTCTCGGCACCATGGTGAATACGGCAGAGTACACAGGGATGTTTAACGGTGTCAAGGCTGTTATTGCGCACGGTGCCGAGGATTTAGTCATCGTTGGTGACTCGAGGCTCGCGATTCAACAATCACTAGGGGTGATCGGATGCAGGAAAGAAAACTTTGCTAGCGCTGCTGAATACTCACAAGGAACTCGCGATTAAGCTTCGATCAGTTAAATATCTTCACGTTGTACGAGAATACAACGCTGCCGCGGATTCGCTAGCCACTGAAGCGCTGGAATCAAAGGTCAGTCGTGTCATCTTGTCTGGAACTCGCAAGTCGGAATTGGCGTCGCTGAATCGTATCCAGGAAATAAAATACGAGCCGGATGAAGACTCGATAGATGTTTCGTACTGCTTTCGCAGTGGCATTTGAAGGTGCAGCGCGTGAAGGAGAAAGATGTCGCCTTCGCGCGACTACTGCAGTCGAGCATCACGGGCTTCGTCGACCTGGAAGACTCGCTCGCGCTGGTGGCACCTCCAAACAAGGGCTCCCCGACTATTCGAATGGACCCCGCGTTGCTGTAATTCAGGTTTCCCCGTAATTACAGCGGATTCGTCATGTCTTTTGGTGGATCAGCGAAGACAGAGAAGTACAGTGGATACGGGAGTTGTTCATGGGGTGCTGTGGAGCCTTCCTGAGTGGGGAGATAGTGATTGCTGCAAACGCTTACCTCTCGGCCACCACGGTGAATGAGGCAGAGTACACAGGGATGTTTAACGGTGTCAAGCCTGTGATTGCGCACGGTGCCGAGGATTTAGTCATCGTTGGTGACTTCGAGGGCTCGCGATTCAACAATCACTAGGGGTGATCGGATGCAGGAAAGAAAACTTTGCTAGCGCTGCTGAATACTCACAAGGCACTCGCGACCAAGCTTCGATCAGTTATATATCTTCACGTTGTACGAGAATACAACGCTGCCGCGGATTCGTTAGCCACTGAAGCGCTGGAATCAAAGGTCAGTCGTGTCATCTTGTCTGGAACTCGCAAGTCGGAATTGGCGTTGCTGAATCGTATCCAGGAAATGATCTACGAGCCGGATGAAGACTCGATAGATGTTTCGTACTGCTTTCGCAGTGGCATTTGAAGGTGCAGCGCGTGAAGGAGAAAGATGTCGCCTTCGCGCAGCTACTGCAGTCAAGCATCACGAGCTTCGTCGACCTGGAAGACTCGCTCGCGCTGGTGGCACCTCCAAACAAGGGTTGCCCGACTATTCGAATGGACCCCGCGTTGCTGTACGCCAGGCTTCCCCGTAATTACAGCGGATTCGTCATGTCTTTTGGCGGATCAGCGAAGACAGAGAAGTACAGTGGATACGGGAGTTGTTCATGGGCGCTGTGGAGCCTTCCGAAGACAGAGAAGTACGGTGGCTACGGGAGTTGTTCATGGGTGCTGTGGAGCCTTCCTGAGTGGGAGATAGTGATTGCTGCAAACGCTTATCTCTCGGCCACCACGGTGAATACGGCAGAGTACACAGGGATGTTTAACGGTGTCAAGGCTGTTATTGCGCACGGTGCCGAGGATTTAGTCATCGTTGGTGACTCGAGGCTCCCGAGTCAACAATCCCTAGCGGTGATCGGATGCAGAAAAGAAACATTGGTAGCGGCTGCTGGATATTCAAAAGGAACTCGCGACCAAGCTTCGATCAGTAATATATCTTCGCGTTGTAGGAAGTACAACGCTGCCGCGAATCGTTAGCACTGAAGCGCTGGAATCAAAGGTCTGTCGTGTCATCTTGTCTGGAACTCGCAAGTCGGAATTGGCGTCGCTGAATCGTATCCAGGAAATGATCTACGAGCCGGATGAAGACTCGATAGATGTTTCGTACTGCTTTCGCAGTGGCATTTGAAGGTGCAGCACGTGAAGGAGAAAAATGTCGCCTTCGCGCAGCTACTGCAGTCAAGCATCACGGGCTTCGTCGACCTGGAAGACTCGCTCGCGCTGGTGGCACCTCCAAACAAGGGTTCCCCGAATATTCGAATGGACCCCGCGTTGCTGTACGCCAGGCTTCCACGTAATTACAGCGGATTCGTCATGTCTTTTGGCGGATCAGCGAAGACACGATTAAGTACGGTGGCTACGGGAGTTGTTCATGGGTGCTGTGGAGTCCTTCCTGCGTGGGAGATAGTGATTGCTGCAAACGCTTATCTCTCGGCCACCACGGTGAATGAGGCAGAGTACACAGGGATGATTAACGGTGTCAAGGCTGTTATTGCGCACGGTGCCGAGGATTTAGTCATCGTTGGTGACTCAAGGCTCGCGATTCAACAATCACTAGGGGTGATCGGATGCAGGAAAGAAAACTTTGCTAGCGCTGCTGAATACTCACAAGGAACTCGCGACCAAGCTTCGATCAGTTAAATATCTTCACGTTGTACGAGAATACAACGCTGCCGCGGATTCGTTAGCCACTGAAGCGCTGGAATCAAAGGTCAGTCGTGTCATCTTGTCTGGAACTCGCAAGTCGGAATTGGCGTCGCTGAATCGTATCCAGGAAATGATCTACGAGCCGGATGAAGACTCGATAGATGTTTCGTACTGCTTTCGCAGTGGCATTTGAAGGTGCAGCGCGTGAAGGAGAAAGATGTCGCCTTCGCACAGCTGCTTCAGACGAGCATCACGGGCTTCGTCGACCTGGAAGACTCGCTCGCGCTGGTGGCACCTCCAAACAAGGGTTCCCCGACTATTCGAATGGACCCCGCGTTGCTATACGCCAGGCTTCCCCGTAATTACAGCGGATTCGTCATGTCTTTTGGCGGATCAGCGAAGACAGAGAAGTACGGTGGCTACGGGAGTTGTTCATGGGTGCTGTGGAGCCTTCCTGAGTGGCAGATAGTGATTGCTGCAAACGCTTACCTCTCGGCCACCACGGTGAATGAGGCCGAGTACACAGGGATGATTAACGGTGTCAAGGCTGTTATTGCGCACGGTGCCGAGGATTTAGTCATCGTTGGTGACTCAAGGCTCGCAATTCAACAATCACTAGGGGTGATCGGATGCAGGAAAGAAACTATGCTAACGTAGCTGAATACTCACAAGGAACTCACAGCCAAGCTTCGATCAGTTAAATATCTTTCACGTTGTACGAGAATACAACGCTGCGGCGGATTCGTTAGCCCACTGAAGCGCTGGAATCAAAGGTCAGTCGTGTCATCTTGTCTGGAACTCGCAAGTCGGAATTGGCGTTGCTGAATCGTATCCAGGAAATGATCTACGAGCCGGATGAAGACTCGATAGATGTTTCGTACTGCTTTCGCAGTGGCATTTGAAGGTGCAGCGCGTGAAGGAGAAAGATGTCGCCTTCGCGCGACTACTGCAGTCGAGCATCACGAGCTTCGTCGACCTGGAAGACTCGCTCGCGCTGGTGGCACCTCCAAACAAGGGCTCCCCGACTATTCGAATGGACCCCGCGTTGCTGTAATTCAGGTTTCCCCGTAATTACAGCGGATTCGTCATGTCTTTTGGTGGATCAGCGAAGACAGAGAAGTACGGTGGCTACGGGAGTTGTTCATGGGTGCTGTGGAGCCTTCCTGAGTGGGAGATAGTGATTGCTGCAAACGCTTATCTCTCGGCCACCACGGTGAATGAGGCAGAGTACACAGGGATGTTTAACGGTGTCAAGGCTGTTATTGCGCACGGTGCCGAGGATTTAGTCATCGTTGGTGACTCGAGGCTCGCGATTCAACAATCACTAGGGGTGATCGGATGCAGGAAAGAAAACTTTGCTAGCGCTGCTGAATACTCACAAGGAACTCGCGACCAAGCTTCGATCAGTTAAATATCTTCACGTTGTACGAGAATACAACGCTGCCGCGGATTCGTTAGCCACTGAAGCGCTGGAATCAAAGGTCAGTCGTGTCATCTTGTCTGGAACTCGCAAGTCGGAATTGGCGTCGCTGAATCGTATCCAGGAAATGATCTACGAGCCGGATGAAGACTCGATAGATGTTTCGTACTGCTTTCGCAGTGGCATTTGAAGGTGCAGCGCGTGAAGGAGAAAGATGTCGCCTTCGCGCAGCTACTGCAGTCAAGCATCACGAGCTTCGTCGACCTGGAAGACTCGCTCGCGCTGGTGGCACCTCCAAACAAGGGTTGCCCGACTATTCGAATGGACCCCGCGTTGCTGTACGCCAGGCTTCCCCGTAATTACAGCGGATTCGTCATGTCTTTTGGCGGATCAGCGTAGACAGAGAAGTACAGTGGATACGGGAGTTGTTCATGGGCGCTGTGGAGCCTTCCGAAGACAGAGAAGTACGGTGGCTACGGGAGTTGTTCATGGGTGCTGTGGAGCCTTCCTGAGTGGGAGATAGTGATTGCTGCAAACGCTTATCTCTCGGCCACCACGGTGAATGAGGCAGAGTACACAGGGATGTTTAACGGTGTCAAGGCTGTTATTGCGCACGGTGCCGAGGATTTAGTCATCGTTGGTGACTCGAGGCTCGCGATTCAACAATCACTAGGGGTGATCGGATGCAGGAAAGAAAACTTTGCTAGCGCTGCTGAATACTCACAAGGAACTCGCGACCAAGCTTCGATCAGTTAAATATCTTCACGTTGTACGAGAATACAACGCTGCCGCGGATTCGTTAGCCACTGAAGCGCTGGAATCAAAGGTCAGTCGTGTCATCTTGTCTGGAGCTCGCAAGTCGGAATTGGCGTCGCTGAATCGTATCCGGGAAATGATCTACGAGCCGGATGAAGACTCGATAGATGCTTCGTACTGCTTTCGCAGTGGCATTTGAAGGTGCAGCGCGTGAAGGAGAAAGATGTCGCCTTCGCGCAGCTACTGCAGTCGAGCATCACGGGCTTCGTCGACCTGGAAGACTCGCTCGCGCTGGTGGCACCTCCAAACAAGGGTTGCCCGACTATTCGAATGGACCCCGCGTTGCTGTACGCCAGGCTTCCCCGTAATTACAGCGGATTCGTCATGTCTTTTGGCGGATCAGCGAAGACAGAGAAGTACAGTGGATACGGGAGTTGTTCATGGGCGCTGTGGAGCCTTCCGAAGACAGAGAAGTACGGTGGCTACGGGAGTTGTTCATGGGTGCTGTGGAGCCTTCCTGAGTGGGAGATAGTGATTGCTGCAAACGCTTATCTCTCGGCCACCACGGTGAATACGGCAGAGTACACAGGGATGATTAACGGTGTCAAGGCTGTTATTGCGCACGGTGCCGAGGATTTAGTCATCGTTGGTGACTCGAGGCTCGCGATTCAACAATCACTAGAGGTGATCGGATGCAGGAAAGAAAACTTTGCTAGCGCTGCTGAATACTCACAAGGAACTCGCGACCAAGCTTCGATCAGTTAAATATCTTCACGTTGTACGAGAATACAACGCTGCCGCGGATTCGTTAGCCACTGAAGCGCTGGAATCAAAGGTCAGTCGTGTCATCTTGTCTGGAACTCGCAAGTCGGAATTGGCGTTGCTGAATCGTATCCAGGAAATGATCTACGAGCCGGATGAAGACTCGATAGATGTTTCGTACTGCTTTCGCAGTGGCATTTGAAGGTGCAGCGCGTGAAGGAGAAAGATGTCGCCTTCGCGCAGCTACTGCAGTCAAGCATCACGAGCTTCGTCGACCTGGAAGACTCGCTCGCGCTGGTGGCACCTCCAAGCAAGGGTTGCCGACTATTCGAATGGACCCCGCGTTGCTGTACGCCCGGCTTTCCCGCAAAATAAGCGCGATTTCTCAGGTTCTTTTGGCGGAATCACGGAGAACAGAGAAATACACGTGGATACGCGAGTTGTTTCATGTGCGCTGTTGGAGCCTATCTTAGACACGAGAAATACCGTGGCTACGGGAGTTGTTCATGGGTGCTGTGGAGCCTTCCTGAGTGGGAGATAGTGATTGCTGCAAACGCTTATCTCTCGGCCACCACGGTGAATACGGCAGAGTACACAGGGATGTTTAACGGTGTCAAGGCTGTTATTGCGCACGGTGCCGAGGATTTAGTCATCGTTGGTGACTCGAGGCTCGCGATTCAACAATCACTAGGGGTGATCGGATGCAGGAAAGAAAACTTTGCTAGCGCTGCTGAATACTCACAAGGCACTCGCGACCAAGCTTCGATCAGTTAAATATCTTCACGTTGTACAAGAATACAACGCTGCCGCGGATTCGCTAGCCACTGAAGCGCTGGAGTCAAAGGTCAGTCGTGTCATCTTGTCTGGAACTCGCAAGTCGGAATTGGCGTCGCTGAATCGTATCCAGGAAATGATCTACGAGCCGGATGAAGACTCGATAGATGTTTCGTACTGCTTTCGCAGTGGCATTTGAAGGTGCAGCGCGTGAAGGAGAAAGATGTCGCCTTCGCGCAGCTACTGCAGTCGAGCATCACGGGCTTCGTCGACCTGGAAGACTCGCTCGCGCTGGTGGCACCTCCAAACAAGGGTTCCCCGACTATTCGAATGGACCCCGCGTTGCTGTAATTCAGGTTTCCCCGTAATTACAGCGGATTCGTCATGTCTTTTGGCGGATCAGCGAAGACAGAGAAGTACAGTGGATACGGGAGTTGTTCATGGGCGCTGTGGAGCCTTCCTGAGTGGGAGATAGTGATTGCTGCAAACGCTTATCTCTCGGCCACCACGGTGAATGAGGCAGAGTACACAGGGATGTTTAACGGTGTCAAGGCTGTTATTGCGCACGGTGCCGAGGCTTTAGTCGTCGTTGGTGACTCGAGGCTCGCGATTCAACAATCACTAGGGGTGATCGGATGCAGGAAAGAAAACTTTGCTAGCGCTGCTGAATACTCACAAGGCACTCGCGACCAAGCTTCGATCAGTTAAATATCTTCACGTTGTACAAGAATACAACGCTGCCGCGGATTCGCTAGCCACTGAAGCGCTGGAGTCAAAGGTCAGTCGTGTCATCTTGTCTGGAACTCGCAAGTCGGAATTGGCGTCGCTGAATCGTATCCAGGAAATGATCTACGAGCCGGATGAAGACTCGATAGATGTTTC
Organism: Phytophthora infestans T30-4; assembly: GCF_000142945.1. Taxonomy (NCBI): domain Eukaryota; phylum Oomycota; class Peronosporomycetes; order Peronosporales; family Peronosporaceae; genus Phytophthora; species Phytophthora infestans. Next base: position 776,603 of record NW_003303747.1, read on the forward strand.
GTACTGCTTTCGCAGTGTCATTTGAAGGTGCAGCGCGTGAAGGAGAAAGATGTCGCCTTCGCGCGACTACTGCAGTCGAGCATCACGGGCTTCGTCGACCTGGAAGACTCGCTCGCGCTGGTGGCACCTCCAAACAAGGGGTTGCCCGACTATTCGAATGGACCCCGCGTTGCTGTACGCCAGGCTTCCCCGTAATTACAGCGGATTCGTCATGTCTTTTGGCGGATCAGCGAAGACAGAGAAGTACAGTGGATACGGGAGTTGTTCATGGGCGCTGTGGAGCCTTCCGAAGACAGAGAAGTACGGTGGCTACGGGAGTTGTTCATGGGTGCTGTGGAGCCTTCCTGAGTGGGAGATAGTGATTGCTGCAAACGCTTATCTCTCGGCCACCACGGTGAATGAGGCAGAGTACACAGGGATGTTTAACGGTGTCAAGGCTGTTATTGCGCACGGTGCCGAGGATTTAGTCATCGTTGGTGACTCGAGGCTCGCGATTCAACAATCACTAGGGGTGATCGGATGCAGGAAAGAAAACTTTGCTAGCGCTGCTGAATACTCACAAGGAACTCGCGACCAAGCTTCGATCAGTTAAATATCTTCACGTTGTACGAGAATACAACGCTGCCGCGGATTCGTTAGCCACTGAAGCGCTGGAATCAAAGGTCAGTCGTGTCATCTTGTCTGGAACTCGCAAGTCGGAATTGGCGTTGCTGAATCGTATCCAGGAAATGATCTACGAGCCGGATGAAGACTCGATAGATGTTTCGTACTGCTTTCGCAGTGGCATTTGAAGGTGCAGCGCGTGAAGGAGAAAGATGTCGCCTTCGCGCAGCTACTGCAGTCGAGCATCACGAGCTTCGTCGACCTGGAAGACTCGCTCGCGCTGGTGGCACCTCCAAACAAGGGTTCCCCGACTATTCGAATGGACCCCGCGTTGCTGTACGCCAGGCTTCCCCGTAATTACAGCGGATTCGTCATGTCTTTTGGCGGATCAGCGAAGACAGAGAAGTACAGTGGATACGGGAGTTGTTCATGGGCGCTGTGGAGCCTTCCGAAGACAGAGAAGTACGGTGGCTACGGGAGTTGTTCATGGGTGCTGTGGAGCCTTCCTGAGTGGGAGATAGTGATAGCTGCAAACGCTTATCTCTCGGCCACCACGGTGAATACGGCAGAGTACACAGGGATGTTTAACGGTGTCAAGGCTGTTATTGCGCACGGTGCCGAGGATTTAGTCATCGTTGGTGACTCGAGGCTCGCGGTTCAACAATCACTAGGGGTGATCGGATGCAGGAAAGAAAACTTTGCTAGCGCTGCTGAATACTCACAAGGAACTCGCGACCAAGCTTCGATCAGTTAAATATCTTCACGTTGTACGAGAATACAACGCTGCCGCGGATTCGTTAGCCACTGAAGCGCTGGAATCAAAGGTCGGTCGTGTCATCTTGTCTGGAACTCGCAAGTCGGAATTGGCGTTGCTGAATCGTATCCAGGAAATGATCTACGAGCCGGATGAAGACTCGATAGATGTTTCGTACTGCTTTCGCAGTGGCATTTGAAGGTGCAGCGCGTGAAGGAGAAAGATGTCGCCTTCGCGCAGCTACTGCAGTCAAGCATCACGGGCTTCGTCGACCTGGAAGACTCGCTCGCGCTGGTGGCACCTCCAAACAAGGGCTCCCCGACTATTCGAATGGACCCCGCGTTGCTGTAATTCAGGTTTCCCCGTAATTACAGCGGATTCGTCATGTCTTTTGGTGGATCAGCGAAGACAGAGAAGTACAGTGGCTACTAAAGTTGTTCATGGGTGGTGTGGAGCCTTCCTGAGTGGGAGATAGTGATTGCTGCAAACGCTTACCTCTCGGCCACCACGGTGAATGAGGCAGAGTACACAGGGATGTTTAACGGTGTCAAGACTGTTATTGCGCACGGTGCCGAGGATTTAGTCATCGTTGGTGACTCGAGGCTCGCGATTCAACAATCACTAGGGGTGATCGGATGCAGGAAAGAAAACTTTGCTAGCGCTGCTGAATACTCACAAGGAACTCGCGACCAAGCTTCGATCAGTTAAATATCTTGCACGTTGTACGAGAATACAACGCTGCCCGCGGATTCGTTAGCCACTGAAGCGCTGGAATCAAAGGTCAGTCGTGTCATCTTGTCTGGAACTCGCAAGTCGGAATTGGCGTCGCTGAATCGTATCCAGGAAATGATCTACGAGCCGGATGAAGACTCGATAGATGTTTCGTACTGCTTTCGCAGTGGCATTTGAAGGTGCAGCGCGTGAAGGAGAAAGATGTCGCCTTCGCGCGACTACTGCAGTCGAGCATCACGGGCTTCGTCGACCTGGAAGACTCGCTCGCGCTGGTGGCACCTCCAAACAAGGGCTCCCCGACTATTCGAATGGACCCCGCGTTGCTGTAATTCAGGTTTCCCCGTAATTACAGCGGATTCGTCATGTCTTTTGGTGGATCAGCGAAGACAGAGAAGTACAGTGGCTACTAAAGTTGTTCATGGGTGGTGTGGAGCCTCCTGAG
>NW_003303747.1:779497-950227 GCF_000142945.1 Phytophthora infestans T30-4
CCCCGGTGAAATGAGCGCAGGAGTACACAGGGATGTTTTCACGGTGTCAAGGCTGTTATTGCGGCACGGTGCCGAGGATTTTAGTCATCCGTTGGTGACTCGACGGCTCGCGATTCAACAAATCACTAGGGGTGATCCGGATGCAGGGAAAGAAAACTTTGCTAGCGCTGCTGAATACTCCACAAGGCACTCGCGACCAAGCTTCGATCAGTTATATATCTTCACGTTGTACGAGAATACCACCGCTGCCCGCGGATTCGTTAGCCACTGAAGCGCTGGAATCAAAGGTCAGTCGTGTCATCTTGTCTGGAACTCGCAAGTCGGAATTGGCGTCGCTGAATCGTATCCAGGAAATGATCTACGAGCCGGATGAAGACTCGATAGATGTTTCGTACTGCTTTCGCAGTGGCATTTGAAGGTGCAGCGCGTGAAGGAGAAAGATGTCGCCTTCGCGCAGCTACTGCAGTCAAGCATCACGAGCTTCGTCGACCTGGATGACTCGCTCGCGCTGGTGGCACCTCCAAACAAGGGTTGCCCGACTATTCGAATGGACCCCGCGTTGCTGTACGCCAGGCTTCCCCGTAATTACAGCGGATTCGTCATGTCTTTTGGCGGATCAGCGAAGACAGAGAAGTACAGTGGATACGGGAGTTGTTCATGGGCGCTGTGGAGCCTTCCGAAGACAGAGAAGTACGGTGGCTACGGGAGTTGTTCATGGGTGCTGTGGAGCCTTCCTGAGTGGGAGATAGTGATTGCTGCAAACGCTTATCTCTCGGCCACCACGGTGAATGAGGCAGAGTACACAGGGATGTTTAACGGTGTCAAGGCTGTTATTGCGCACGGTGCCGAGGATTTAGTCATCGTTGGTGACTCGAGGCTCGCGATTCAACAATCACTAGGGGTGATCGGATGCAGGAAAGAAAACTTTGCTAGCGCTGCTGAATACTCACAAGGCACTCGCGACCAAGCTTCGATCAGTTATATATCTTCACGTTGTACGAGAATACAACGCTGCCGCGGATTCGTTAGCCACTGAAGCGCTGGAGTCAAAGGTCAGTCGTGTCATCTTGTCTGGAACTCGCAAGTCGGAATTGGCGTCGCTGAATCGTATCCAGGAAATGATCTACGAGCCGGATGAAGACTCGATAGATGTTTCGTACTGCTTTCGCAGTGGCATTTGAAGGTGCAGCGCGTGAAGGAGAAAGATGTCGCCTTCGCGCGACTACTGCAGTCGAGCATCACGGGCTTCGTCGACCTGGAAGACTCGCTCGCGCTGGTGGCACCTCCAAACAAGGGCTCCCCGACTATTCGAATGGACCCCGCGTTGCTGTAATTCAGGTTTCCCCGTAATTACAGCGGATTCGTCATGTCTTTTGGTGGATCAGCGAAGACAGAGAAGTACAGTGGATACGGGAGTTGTTCATGGGTGCTGTGGAGCCTTCCTGAGTGGGAGATAGTGATTGCTGCAAACGCTTATCTCTCGGCCACCACGGTGAATACGGCAGAGTACACAGGGATGATTAACGGTGTCAAGGCTGTTATTGCGCACGGTGCCGAGGATTTAGTCATCGTTGGTGACTCGAGGCTCGCGATTCAACAATCACTAGAGGTGATCGGATGCAGGAAAGAAAACTTTGCTAGCGCTGCTGAATACTCACAAGGAACTCGCGACCAAGCTTCGATCAGTTAAATATCTTCACGTTGTACGAGAATAAAACGCTGCCGCGGATTCGTTAGCCACTGAAGCGCTGGAATCAAAGGTCAGTCGTGTCATCTTGTCTGGAACTCGCAAGTCGGAATTGGCGTCGCTGAATCGTATCCAGGAAATGATCTACGAGCCGGATGAAGACTCGATAGATGTTTCGTACTGCTTTCGCAGTGGCATTTGAAGGTGCAGCGCGTGAAGGAGAAAGATGTCGCCTTCGCGCAGCTACTGCAGTCAAGCATCACGAGCTTCGTCGACCTGGAAGACTCGCTCGCGCTGGTGGCACCTCCAAACAAGGGTTGCCCGACTATTCGAATGGACCCCGCGTTGCTGTACGCCAGGCTTCCCCGTAATTACAGCGGATTCGTCATGTCTTTTGGCGGATCAGCGAAGACAGAGAAGTACAGTGGATACGGGAGTTGTTCATGGGCGCTGTGGAGCCTTCCGAAGACAGAGAAGTACGGTGGCTACGAGAGTTGTTCATGGGTGCTGTGGAGCCTTCCCTGAGTGGGAGATAGTGATTGCTGCAAACGCTTATCTCTCGGCCACCACGGTGAATGAGGCAGAGTACACAGGGATGTTTAACGGTGTCAAGGCTGTTATTGCACACGGTGCCGAGAATTTAGTCATCGTTGGTGGACTCGAGGCTCGCGATTCAACAATCACTAGGGGTGATCGGGATGCAGGAAAGAAAACTTTGCTAGCGCTGCTGAATACTCACAAGGAACTCGCGACCAAGCTTCGATCAGTTAAATATCTTCACGTTGTACGAGAATACAACGCTGCCGCGGATTCGTTTGCCACTGAAGCGCTGGAATCAAAGGTCAGTCGTGTCATCTTGTCTGGAACTCGCAAGTCGGAATTGGCGTCGCTGAATCGTATCCAGGAAATGATCTACGAGCCGGATGAAGACTCGATAGATGTTTCGTACTGCTTTCGCAGTGGCATTTGAAGGTGCAGCGCGTGAAGGAGAAAGATGTCGCCTTCGCGCAGCTACTGCAGTCAAGCATCACGAGCTTCGTCGACCTAGAAGACTCGCTCGCGCTGGTGGCACCTCCAAACAAGGGTTGCCCGACTATTCGAATGGACCCCGCGTTGCTGTACGCCAGGCTTCCCCGTAATTACAGCGGATTCGTCATGTCTTTTGGCGGATCAGCGAAGACAGAGAAGTACAGTGGATACGGGAGTTGTTCATGGGCGCTGTGGAGCCTTCCGAAGACAGAGAAGTACGGTGGCTACGGGAGTTGTTCATGGGTGCTGTGGAGCCTTCCTGAGTGGGAGATAGTGATTGCTGCAAACGCTTATCTCTCGGCCACCACGGTGAATGAGGCAGAGTACACAGGGATGTTTAACGGTGTCAAGGCTGTTATTGCGCACGGTGCCGAGGATTTAGTCATCGTTGGTGACTCGAGGCTCGCGATTCAACAATCACTAGGGGTGATCGGATGCAGGAAAGAAAACTTTGCTAGCGCTGCTGAATACTCACAAGGAACTCGCGACCAAGCTTCGATCAGTTAAATATCTTCACGTTGTACGAGAATACAACGCTGCCGCGGATTCGTTAGCCACTGAAGCGCTGGAATCAAAGGTCAGTCGTGTCATCTTGTCTGGAACTCGCAAGTCGGAATTGGCGTCGCTGAATCGTATCCAGGAAATGATCTACGAGCCGGATGAAGACTCGATAGATGTTTCGTACTGCTTTCGCAGTGGCATTTGAAGGTGCAGCGCGTGAAGGAGAAAGATGTCGCCTTCGCGCAGCTACTGCAGTCAGAGAATCACGAGCTTCGTCGACCTGGAAGACTCGCTCGCGCTGGTGGCACCTCCAAACAAGGGTTGCCCGACTATTCGAATGGACCCCGCGTTGCTATACGCCAGGCTTCCTCGTAATTACAGCGGATTCGTCATGTCTTTTGGCGGATCGGCGAAGACAGAGAAGTACAGTGGATACGGGAGTTGTTCATGGGCGCTGTGGAGCCTTCCGAAGACAGAGAAGTACGGTGGCTACGGGAGTTGTTCATGGGTGCTGTGGAGCCTTCCTGAGTGGGAGATGGTGATTGCTGCAAACGCTTATCTCTCGGCCACCACGGTGAATACGGCAGAGTACACAGGGATGTTTAACGGTGTCAAGGCTGTTATTGCGCACGGTGCCGAGGATTTAGTCATCGTTGGTGACTCGAGGCTCGCGATTCAACAATCACTAGAGGTGATCGGATGCAGGAAAGAAAACTTTGCTAGCGCTGCTGAATACTCACAAGGAACTCGCGACCAAGCTTCTATCAGTTAAATATCTTCACGTTGTACGAGAATACAACGCTGCCGCGGATTCGTTAGCCACTGAAGCGCTGGAATCAAAGGTCAGTCGTGTCATCTTGTCTGGAACTCGCAAGTCGGAATTGGCGTTGCTGAATCGTATCCAGGAAATGATCTACGAGCCGGATGAAGACTCGATAGATGTTTCGTACTGCTTTCGCAGTGGCATTTGAAGGTGCAGCGCGTGAAGGAGAAGATGTCGCCTTCGCGCAGCTACTGCAGTCAAGCATCACGAGCTTCGTCGACCTGGAAGACTCGCTCGCGCTGGTGGCACCTCCAAACAAGGGTTGCCCGACTATTCGAATGGACCCCGCGTTGCTGTACGCCAGGCTTCCCCGTAATTACAGCGGATTCGTCATGTCTTTTGGCGGATCAGCGAAGACAGAGAAGTACAGTGGATACGGGAGTTGTTCATGGGCGCTGTGGAGCCTATCGAAGACAGAGAAGTACGGTGGCTACGGGAGTTGTTCATGGGTGCTGTGGAGCCTTCCTGAGTGGGAGATAGTGATTGCTGCAAACGCTTATCTCTCGGCCACCACGGTGAATGAGGCAGAGTACACAGGGATGTTTAACGGCGTCAAGGCTGTTATTGCGCACGGTGCCGAGGATTTAGTCATCGTTGGTGACTCGAGGCTCGCGATTCAACAATCACTAGGGGTGATCGGATGCAGGAAAGAAAACTTTGCTAGCGCTGCTGAATACTCACAAGGAACTCGCGGCCAAGCTTCGATCAGTTAAATATCTTCACGTTGTACGAGAATACAACGCTGCCGCGGATTCGTTAGCCACTGAAGCGCTGGAATCAAAGGTCAGTCGTGTCATCTTGTCTGGAACTCGCAAGTCGGAATTGGCGTTGCTGAATCGTATCCAGGAAATGATCTACGAGCCGGATGAAGACTCGATAGATGTTTCGTACTGCTTTCGCAGTGGCATTTGAAGGTGCAGCGCGTGAAGGAGAAAGATGTCGCCTTCGCGCAGCTACTGCAGTCAAGCATCACGAGCTTCGTCGACCTGGAAGACTCGCTCGCGCTGGTGGCACCTCCAAACAAGGGTTGCCCGACTATTCGAATGGACCCCGCGTTGCTGTACGCCAGGCTTCCCCGTAATTACAGCGGATTCGTCATGTCTTTTGGCGGATCAGCGAAGACAGAGAAGTACAGTGGATACGGGAGTTGTTCATGGGCGCTGTGGAGCCTTCCGAAGACAGAGAAGTACGGTGGCTACGGGAGTTGTTCATGGGCGCTGTGGAGCCTTCCGAAGACAGAGAAGTACGGTGGCTACGGGAGTTGTTCATGGGTGCTGTGGAGCCTTCCTGAGTGGGAGATAGTGATTGCTGCAAACGCTTATCTCTCGGCCACCACGGTGAATACGGCAGAGTACACAGGGATGTTTAACGGTGTCAAGGCTGTTATTGCGCACGGTGCCGAGGATTTAGTCATCGTTGGTGACTCGAGGCTCGCGATTCAACAATCACTAGGGGTGATCGGATGCAGGAAAGAAAACTTTGCTAGCGCTGCTGAATACTCACAAGGAACTCGCGACCAAGCTTCTATCAGTTAAATATCTTCACGTTGTACGAGAATACAACGCTGCCGCGGATTCGTTAGCCACTGAAGCGCTGGAATCAAAGGTCAGTCGTGTCATCTTGTCTGGAACTCGCAAGTCGGAATTGGCGTTGCTGAATCGTATCCAGGAAATGATCTACGAGCCGGATGAAGACTCGATAGATGTTTCGTACTGCTTTCGCAGTGGCATTTGAAGGTGCAGCGCGTGAAGGAGAAAGATGTCGCCTTCGCGCAGCTACTGCAGTCAAGCATCACGAGCTTCGTCGACCTGGGAAGACTCGGCTCGCGCTGGTGGCACCTCCAAACAAGGGTTGCCCGACTATTCGAATGGACCCCGCGTTGCTGTACGCCAGGCTTCCCCGTAATTACAGCGGATCTCTGTCATGTCTTTTGGCGGATCAGCGAAGACAGAGAAGTACGGTGGCTACGGGAGTTGTTCATAGGTGCTGTGGAGCCTTCCGGAGTGGGAGATAGTGATTGCTGCAAACGCTTACCTCTCGGCCACCACGGTGAATGAGGCAGAGTACACAGGGATGATTAACGGTGTCAAGGCTGTTATTGCGCACGGTGCCGAGGATTTAGTCATCGTTGGTGACTCAAGGCTCGTGATTCAACAATCACTAGGGGTGATCGGATGCAGGAAAGAAACTCTGCTAGCGCTGCTGAACACTCACAAGGAACTCGCGGCCAAGCTTCGATTAGTTAAATATCTTCACGTTGTACGAGAATACAACGCTGCCGCGGATTCGTTAGCCACTGAAGCGCTGGAATCAGAGGTCAGTCGTGTCATCTTGTCTGGAACTCGCAAGTCGGAATTGGCGTCGCTGAATCGTATCCAGGAAATGATCTACGAGCCGGATGAAGACTCGATAGATGTTTCGTACTGCTTTCGCAGTGGCATTTGAAGGTGCAGCGCGTGAAGGAGAAAGATGTCGCCTTCGCGCAGCTACTGCAGTCAAGCATCACGAGCTTCGTCGACCTGGAAGACTCGCTCGCGCTGGTTGCACCTCCAAACAAGGGTTCCCTGACTATTCGAATGGACCCGCGTTGCTGTACGCCAGGCTTCCCCGTAATTACAGCGGATTCGTCATGTCTTTTGGCGGATCAGCGAAGACAGAGAAGTACGGTGGATACTAGAGTTGTGCATGGGTGCTGTGGAGCCTTCCTGAGTGGGAGATAGTGATTGCTGCAAACGCTTACCTCTCGGCCACCACGGTGAATGAGGCAGAGTACACAGGGATGATTAACGGTGTCAAGGCTGTTATTGCGCACGGTGCCGAGGATTTAGTCATCGTTGGTGACTCAAGGCTCGCGATTTAACAATCACTAGGGGTGATCGGATGCAGGAAAGAAAACTTTGCTAGCGCTGCTGAATACTCACAAGGAACTTGCGGCCAAGCTTCGATCAGTTAAATATCTTCCCGTTGTACGAGAATACAACGCTGCCGCGGATTCGTTAGCCACTGAAGCGCTGGAATCAAAGGTCAGTCGTGTCATCTTGTCTGGAACTCGCAAGTCGGAATTGGCGTTGCTGAATCGTATCCAGGAAATGATCTACGAGCCGGATGAAGACTCGATAGATGTTTCGTACTGCTTTCGCAGTGGCATTTGAAGGTGCAGCGCGTGAAGGAGAAAGATGTCGCCTTCGCGCAGCTACTGCAGTCAAGCATCACGAGCTTCGTCGACCTGGAAGACTCGCTCGCGCTGGTGGCACCTCCAAACAAGGGTTGCCCGACTATTCGAATGGACCCCGCGTTGCTGTACGCCAGGCTTCCCCGTAATTACAGCGGATTCGTCATGTCTTTTGGCGGATCAGCGAAGACAGAGAAGTACAGTGGATACGGGAGTTGTTCATGGGCGCTGTGGAGCCTTCCGAAGACAGAGAAGTACGGTGGCTACGGGAGTTGTTCATGGGTGCTGTGGAGCCTTCCTGAGTGGGAGATAGTGATTGCTGCAAACGCTTATCTCTCGGCCACCACGGTGAATGAGGCAGAGTACACAGGGATGATTAACGGTGTCAAGGCTGTTATTGCGCACGGTGCCGAGGATTTAGTCATCGTTGGTGACTCAAGGCTCGCGATTCAACAATCACTAGGGGTGATCGGATGCAGGAAAGAAAACTTTGCTAGCGCTGCTGAATACTCACAAGGAACTCGCGACCAAGCTTCGATCAGTTAAATATCTTCACGTTGTACGAGAATACAACGCTGCCGCGGATTCGTTAGCCACTGAAGCGCTGGAATCAAAGGTCGGTCGTGTCATCTTGTCATCTTGTCTGGAACTCGCAAGTCGGAATTGGCGTTGCTGAATCGTATCCAGGAAATGATCTACGAGCCGGATGAAGACTCGATAGATGTTTCGTACTGCTTTCGCAGTGGCATTTGAAGGTGCAGCGCGTGAAGGAGAAAGATGTCGCCTTCGCGCAGCTACTGCAGTCAAGCATCACGAGCTTCGTCGACCTGGAAGACTCGCTCGCGCTGGTGGCACCTCCAAACAAGGGCTCCCCGACTATTCGAATGGACCCCGCGTTGCTATACGCCAGGCTTCCCCGTAATTACAGCGGATTCGTCATGTCTTTTGACGGATCAGCGAAGACAGAGAAGTACAGTGGATACGGGAGTTGTTCATGGGTGCTGTGGAGCCTTCCTGAGTGGGAGATAGTGATTGCTGCAAACGCTTATCTCTCGGCCATCACGGTGAATGAGGCAGAGTACACAGGGATGTTTAACGGTGTCAAGGCTGCTATTGCGCACGGTGCCGAGGATTTAGTCATCGCTGGTGACTCGAGGCTCGCGATTCAACAATCACTAGGGGTGATCGGATGCAGGAAAGAAAACTTTGCTAGCGCTGCTGAATACTCACAAGGCACTCGCGACCAAGCTTCGATCAGTTAAATATCTTCACGTTGTACGAGAATACAACGCTGCCGCGGATTCGTTAGCCACTGAAGCGCTGGAATCAAAGGTCAGTCGTGTCATCTTGTCTGGAACTCGCAAGTCGGAATTGGCGTCGCTGAATCGTATCCAGGAAATGATCTACGAGCCGGATGAAGACTCGATAGATGTTTCGTACTGCTTTCGCAGTGGCATTTGAAGGTGCAGCGCGTGAGGAGAAAGATGTCGCCTTCGCGCGACTACTGCAGTCGAGCATCACGGGCTTCGTCGACCTGGAAGACTCGCTCGCGCTGGTGGCACCTCCAAACAAGGGCTCCCCGATTATTCGAATGGACCCCGCGTTGCTGTAATTCAGGTTTCCCCGTAATTACAGCGGATTCGTCATGTCTTTTGGTGGATCAGCGAAGACAGAGAAGTACGGTGGCTACGGGAGTTGTTCATAGGTGCTGTGGAGCCTTCTTGAGTGGGAGATAGTGATTGCTGCAAACGCTTACCTCTCGGCCACCACGGTGAATGAGGCAGAGTACACAGGGATGATTAACGGTGTCAAGGCTGTTATTGCGCACGGTGCCGAGGATTTAGTCATCGTTGGTGACTCGAGGCTCGCGATTCAACAATCACTAGGGGTGATCGGATGCAGGAAAGAAAACTTTGCTAGCGCTGCTGAATACTCACAAGGAACTCGCGACCAAGCTTCGATCAGTTAAATATCTTCACGTTGTACGAGAATACAACGCTGCCGCGGATTCGTTAGCCACTGAAGCGCTGGAATCAAAGGTCAGTCGTGTCATCTTGTCTGGAACTCGCAAGTCGGAATTGGCGTCGCTGAATCGTATCCAGGAAATGATCTACGAGCCGGATGAAGACTCGATAGATGTTTCGTACTGCTTTCGCAGTGGCATTTGAAGGTGCAGCGCGTGAAGGAGAAAGATGTCGCCTTCGCGCAGCTACTGCAGTCAAGCATCACGAGCTTCGTCGACCTGGAAGACTCGCTCGCGCTTGTGGCACCTCCAAACAAGGGCTCCCAGACTATTCGAATGGACCCCGCGTTGCTGTACGCCAGGCTTCCCCGTAATTACAGCGGATTCGTCATGTCTTTTGGCGGATCAGCGAAGACAGAGAAGTACGGTGGCTACGGGAGTTGTTCATGGGTGCTGTGGAGCCTTCCTGAGTGGGGAGATAGTGATTGCTGCAAACGCTTACTCTCTCGGCCACCACGGTGAATGAGGGCAGAGTACACAGGGATGATTAACGGTGTCAAGGCTGTTATTGCGCACGGTGCCGAGGATATAGTCATCGTTGGTGACTCAAGGCTCGTGATTCAACAATCACTAGGGTGATCGGGATGCAGGAAAGAAACTCTGCTAGCGCTGCTGAACACTCACAAGGAACTCGCGGGCAAGCTTCGATTAGTTAAATATCTTCACGTTGTACGAGAAATACAACGCTGCCGCGGGATTCGTTAGTCACTGAAGCGCTGGAATCAAAAGGTCAGTCGTGTCATCTTGTCTGGAACTCGCAAAGTCGGAATTGGCGTCGCTGAAATCGTATCCAGGAAAATGATCTACGAGCCAGATGAAGACTCGATAGATGTTTCGTACTGCTTTCGCAGTGGCATTTAAAGGTGCAGCGCGTGATGGAGAAAGATGTCGCCTTCGCACAGCTACTGCAGTCAAGCATCACGGGCTTCGTCGACCTGGAAGACTCGCTCGCGCTGGTGGCACCTCCAAACAAGGGCTCCCAGACTATTCGAATGGACCCCGCGTTGCTGTACGCCAGGCTTCCCCGTAATTACAGCGGATTCGTCATGTCTTTTGGCGGATCAGCGAAGACAGAGAAGTACGGTGGCTACGGGAGTTGTTCATGGGTGCTGTGGAGCCTTCCTGAGTGGGAGATAGTGATTGCTGCAAACGCTTACCTCTCGGCCACCACGGTGAATGAGGCAGAGTACACAGGGATGATTAACGGTGTCAAGGCTGTTATTGCGCACGGTGCCGAGGATTTAGTCATCGTTGGTGACTCAAGGCTCGTGATTCAACAATCACTAGGGGTGATCGGATGCAGGAAAGAAACTCTGCTAGCGCTGCTGAATACTCACAAGGAACTCGCGGCCAAGCTTCGATCAGTTAAATATCTTCACGTTGTACGAGAATACAACGCTGCCGCGGATTCGTTAGCCACTGAAGCGCTGGAATCAAAGGTCAGTCGTGTCATCTTGTCTGGAACTCGCAAGTCGGAATTGGCGTCGCTGAATCGTATCCAGGAAATGAAATACGAGCCGGATGAAGACTCGATAGATGTTTCGTACTGCTTTCGCAGTGGCATTTGAAGGTGCAGCGCGTGAAGGAGAAAGATGTCGCCTTCGCGCAGCTACTGCAGTCAAGCATCACGAGCTTCGTCGACCTGGAAGACTCGCTCGCGCTGGTGGCACCTCCATACAAGGCTTCCCCGACTATTCGAATGGACCCCGCGTTGCTGTACGCCAGGCTTCCCCGTAATTACAGCGGATTCGTCATGTCTTTTGGCGGATCAGCGAAGACAGAGAAGTACGGTGGCTACGGGAGCTGTTCATAGGTGCTGTGGAGCCTTCTTGAGTGGGAGATAGTGATTGCTGCAAACGCTTACCTCTCGGCCACCACGGTGAATGAGGCAGAGTACACAGAGATGATTAACGGTGTCAAGGCTGTTATTGCGCACGGTCCTCGGGCAGTCATCGTTGGTGACTCAAGGCTCGCGATTCAACAATCACTAGGGGTGATCGGATGCAGGAAAGAAACTCTGCTAGCGCTGCTGAATACTCACAAGGAACTCACAGCCAAGCTTCGATCAGTTAAATATCTTCACGTTGTACGAGAATACAACGCTGCCGCGGATTCGTTAGCCACTGAAGCGCTGGAATCAAAGGTCAGTCGTGTCATCTTGTCTGGAACTCGCAAGTCGGAATTGGCGTCGCTGAATCGTATCCAGGAAATGATCTACGAGCCGGATGAAGACTCGATAGATGTTTCGTACTGCTTTCGCAGTGGCATTTGAAGGTGCAGCGCGTGAAGGAGAAAGATGTCGCCTTCGCACAGCTACTGTAGTCGAGCATCACGGGCTTTGTCGACCTGGAAGACTCGCTCGCGCTGGTGGCACCTCCATACAAGGCTTCCCCGACTATTCGAATGGACCCCGCGTTGCTGTACGCCAGGCTTCCCCGTAATTACAGCGGATTCGTCATGGCTTTTGGCGGATCAGCGAAGACAGAGAAGTACGGTGGCTACGGGAGTTGTTCATGGGTGCTGTGGAGCCTTCCTGAGTGGGAGATAGTGATTGCTGCAAACGCTTACCTCTCGGCCACCACGGTGAATGAGGCAGAGTACACAGAGATGATTAACGGTGTCAAGGCTGTTATTGCGCACGGTGCCGAGGATTTAGTCATCGTTGGTGACTCAAGGCTCGCGATTCAACAATCACTAGGGGTGATCGGATGCAGGAAAAAAACTTTGCTAGCGCTGCTGAATACTCACAAGGAACTCGCGACCAAGCTTTGATCAGTTAAATATCTTCACGTTGTACGAGAATACAACGCTGCCGCGGATTCGTTAACCACTGAAGCGCTGGAATCAAAGGTCAGTCGTGTCATCTTGTCTGGAACTCGCAAGTCGGAATTGGCGTCGCTGAATCGTATCCAGGAAATGATCTACGAGCCGGATGAAGACTCGATAGATGTTTCGTACTGCTTTCGCAGTGGCATTTGAAGGTGCAGCGCGTGAAGGAGAAAGATGTCGCCTTCGCGCAGCTACTGCAGTCAAGCATCACGAGCTTCGTCGACCTGGAAGACTCGCTCGCGCTGGTGGCACCTCCAAACAAGGGTTGCCCGACTATTCGAATGGACCCCGCGTTGCTATACGCCAGGCTTCCCCGTAATTACAGCGGATTCGTCATGTCTTTTGGCGGATCAGCGAAGACAGAGAAGTACGGTGGCTACGGGAGTTGTTCATGGGTGCTGTGGAGCCTTCCTGAGTGGGAGATAGTGATTGCTGCAAACGCTTACCTCTCGGCCACCACGGTGAATGAGGAAGAGTACACAGGGATGATTAACGGTGTCAAGGCTGTTATTTCGCACGGTGCCGAGGATTTAGTCATCGTTGGTGACTCAAGGCTCGCGATTCAACAATCACTAGGGGTGATCGGATGCAGGAAAGAAACTCTGCTAGCGCTGCTGAATACTCACAAGGAACTCGCGGCCAAGCTTCGATCAGTTAAATATCTTCACGTTGTACGAGAATACAACGCTGCCGCGGATTCGTTAGCCACTGAAGCGCTGAAATCAAAGGTCAGTCGTGTCATCTTGTCTGGAACTCGCAAGTCGGAATTGGCGTCGCTGAATCGTATCCAGGAAATGATCTACGAGCCGGATGAAGACTCGATAGATGTTTCGTACTGTTTTCGCAGTGGCATTTGAAGGTGCAGCGCGTGAAGGAGAAAGATGTCGCCTTCGCGCAGCTACTGCAGTCAAGCATCACGAGCTTCGTCGACCTGGAAGACTCGCTCGCGCTGGTGGCACCTCCAAACAAGGGCTCCCCGACTATTCGAATGGACCCCGCGTTGCTGTACGCCAGGCTTCCCCGTAGTTACAGCGGATTCGTCATGTCTTTTGGCGGATCAGCGAAGACAGAGAAGTACGGTGGCTACGGGAGTTGTTCATGGATGCTGTGGAGCCTTCCTGAGTGGGAGATAGTGATTGCTGCAAACGCTTACCTCTCGGCCACCACGGTGAATGAGGCAGAGTACACAGGGATGATTAACGGTGTCAAGGCTGTTATTGCGCACGGTGCCGAGGATTTAGTCATCGTTGGTGACTCAAGGCTCGCGATTCAACAATCCCTAGGGGTGATCGGATGCAGGAAAGAAACTCTGCTAGCGCTGCTGAATACTCACAAGGAACTCGCGACCAAGCTTCGATCAGTTAAATATCTTCACGTTGTACGAGAATACAACGCTGCCGCGGATTCGTTAGCCACTGAAGCGCTGGAATCAAAGGTCAGTCGTGTCATCTTGTCTGTAACTCGCAAGTCGGAATTGGCGTCGCTGAATCGTATCCAGGAAATGATCTACGAGCCGGATGAAGACTCGATAGATGTTTCGTACTGCTTTCGCAGTGGCATTTGAAGGTGCAGCGGGTGAAGGAGAAGATGTCGCCTTTCGCGCAGCTACTGCAGTCAAGCATCACGAGCTTCGTCGACCTGGAAGACTCGCTCGCGCTGGTGGCACCTCCAAACAAGGGTTCCCCGACTATTCGAATGGACCCCGCGTTGCTGTACGCCAGGCTTCCCCGTAATTACAGCGGATTCGTCATGTCTTTTGGCGGATCAGCGAAGTCAGAGAAGTACGGTGGCTACGGGAGTTGTTCATGGGTGCTGTGGAGCCTTCCTGAGTGGGAGATAGTGATTGCTGCAAACGCTTACCTCTCGGCCACCACGGTGAATGAGGCAGAGTACACAGGGATGATTAACGGTGTCAAGGCTGTTATTGCGCACGGTGCCGAGGATTTAGTCATCGTTGGTGACTCAAGGCTCGTGATTCAACAATCACTAGGGGTGATCGGATGCAGGAAAGAAAACTTTGCTAGCGCTGCTGAATACTCACAAGGAACTCGCGGCCAAGCTTCGATCAGTTAAATATCTTCACGTTGTACGAGAATACAACGCTGCCGC
Source organism: Phytophthora infestans T30-4 (assembly GCF_000142945.1). Taxonomy (NCBI): domain Eukaryota; phylum Oomycota; class Peronosporomycetes; order Peronosporales; family Peronosporaceae; genus Phytophthora; species Phytophthora infestans. Next base: position 793,671 of record NW_003303747.1, read on the forward strand.
GGATTCGTTAGCCACTGAAGCGCTGAAATCAAAGGTCAGTCGTGTCATCTTGTCTGGAACTCGCAAGTCGGAATTGGCGTCGCTGAATCGTATCCAGGAAATGATCTACGAGCCGGATGAAGACTCGATAGATGTTTCGTACTGTTTTCGCAGTGGCATTTGAAGGTGCAGCGCGTGAAGGAGAAAGCTGTCACCTTCGCACAGCTACTGCAGTCGAGCATCACGGGCTCCTCGACCTGAAAGACTCGCTCGCGCTGGTGGCACCTTCCAACCAAGGGCCTCCCCGACTATTCCAATGGACCCCCGCGTTGCTGTACCCAAGGCTTTCCCCTTATTACAGCGGATTCGTCATGTCTTTTGGCGGATCAGCGAAGACAGAGAAGTACGGTGGCTACGGGAGTTGTTCATGGATGCTGTGGAGCCTTCCTGAGTGGGAGATAGTGATTGCTGCAAACGCTTACCTCTCGGCAACCACGGTGAATGAGGCAGAGTACACAGGGATGATTAACGGTGTCAAGGCTGTTATTGCGCACGGTGCCGAGGATTTAGTCATCGTTGGTGACTCAAGGCTCGCGATTCACCAATCACTAGGGGTGATCGGATGCAGGAAAGAAACTCTGCTAGCGCTGCTGAATACTCACAAGGAACTCGCGGCCAAGCTTCGATCAGTTAAATATCCTCACGTTGTACGAGAATACAACGCTGCCGCGGATTCGTTAGCCACTGAAGCGCTGGAATCAAAGGTCAGTCGTGTCATCTTGTCTGGAACTCGCAAGTCGGAATTGGCGTCGCTGAATCGTATCCAGGAAATGATCTACGAGCCGGATGAAGACTCGATAGATGTTTCGTATTGCTTTCGCAGTGGCATTTGAAGGTGCAGCGCGTGAAGGAGAAAGATGTCGCCTTCGCGCAGCTACTGCAGTCAAGCATCACGAGCTTCGTCGACCTGGAAGACTCGCTCGCGCTGGTGGCACCTCCAAACAAGGGTTCCCCGACTATTCGAATGGACCCCGCGTTGCTATACGCCAGGCTTCCCCGTAATTACAGCGAATTCGTCATGTCTTTTGGCGGATCAGCGAAGACAGAGAAGTATGGTGGATACGGGAGTTGTTCATGGGTGCTGTGGAGCCTTCCTGAGTGGGAGATAGTGATTGCTGCAAACGCTTACCTCTCGGCCACCACGGTGAATGAGGCAGAGTACACAGGGATGATTAACGGTGTCAAGGCTGTTATTGCGCACGGTGCCGAGGATTTAGTCATCGTTGGTGACTCAAGGCTCGCGATTCAACAATCACTAGGGGTGATCGGATGCAGGAAAGAAAACTTTGCTAGCGCTGCTGAATACTCACAAGGAACTCGCGGCCAAGCTTCGATCAGTTAAATATCTTCACGTTGTACGAGAATACAACGCTGCCGCGGATTCGTTAGCCACTGAAGCGCTGGAATCAAAGGTCAGTCGTGTCATCTTGTCTGGAACTCGCAAGTCGGAATTGGCGTCGCTGAATCGTATCCAGGAAATGATCTACGAGCCGGATGAAGACTCGATAGATGTTTCGTACTGCTTTCGCAGTGGCATTTGAAGGTGCAGCGCGTGAAGGAGAAAGATGTCGCCTTCGCGCAGCTACTGCAGTCAAGCATCACGAGCTTCGTCGACCTGGAAGACTCGCTCGCGCTGGTGGCACCTCCGAACAAGGGTTCCCCGACTATTCGAATGGACCCCGCGTTGCTATACGACAGGCTGCTTCGTAATTACAGCGGATTCGTCATGTCTTTTGGCGGATCAGCGAAGACAGAGAAGTACGGTGGCTACGGGAGTTGTTCATGGGTGCTGTGGAGCCTTCCTGAGTGGGAGATAGTGATTGCTGCAAACGCTTATCTCTCGGCCACCACGGTGAATGAGGCAGAGTACACAGGGATGATTAACGGTGTCAAGGCTGTTATTGCGCACGGTGCCGAGGATTTAGTCATCGTTGGTGACTCAAGGCTCGCGATTCAACAATCACTAGGGGTGATCGGATGCAGGAAAGAAACTTTGCTAGCGCTGCTGAATACTCACAAGGAAACTCGCGAGCCAGCTTCGATCAGTTAAATATCTTCACGTTGTACGAGAATACAACGCTGCCGCGGATTCGTTAGCCACTGAAGCGCTGGAATCAAAGGTCAGTCGTGTCATCTTGTCTGGAACTCGCAAGTCGGAATTGGCGTCGCTGAATCGTATCCAGGAAATGATCTACGAGCCGGATGAAGACTCGATAGATGTTTCGTACTGCTTTCGCAGTGGCATTTGAAGGTGCAGCGCGTGAAGGAGAAAGATGTCGCCTTCGCGCAGCTACTGCAGTCGAGCATCACGGGCTTCGTCGACCTGGAAGACTCGCTCGCGCTGGTGGCACCTCCAAACAAGGGTTCCCCGACTATTCGAATGGACCCCGCGTTGCTGTACGCCAGGCTTCCCCGTAATTACAGCGGATTCGTCATATCTTTTGACGGATCAGCGAAGACAGAGAAGTACGGTGGATACGGGAGTTGTTCATGGGTGCTGTGGAGCCTTCCTGCGTGGGAGATAGTGATTGCTGCAAACGCTTATCTCTCGGCCACCACGGTGAATGAGGCAGAGTACACAGGAATGATTAACGGTGTCAAGGCTGTTATTGCGCACGGTGCCGAGGATTTAGTCATCGTTGGTGACTCAAGGCTCGCGATTCAACAATCACTAGGGGTGATCGGATGCAGGAAAGAAAACTTTGCTAGCGCTGCTGAATACTCACAAGGAACTCGCGGCCAAGCTTCGATCAGTTAAATATCTTCACGTTGTACGAGAATACAACGCTGCCGCGGATTCGTTAGCCACTGAAGCGCTGGAATCAAAGGTCAGTCGTGTCATCTTGTCTGGAACTCGCAAGTCGGAATTGGCGTCGCTGAATCGTATCCAGGAAATGATCTACGAGCCGGATGAAGACTCGATAGATGTTTCGTACTGCTTTCGCAGTGGCATTTGAAGGTGCAGCGCGTGAAGGAGAAAGATGTCGCCTTCGCGCAGCTACTGCAGTCAAGCATCACGAGCTTCGTCGACCTGGAAGACTCGCTCGCGCTGGTGGCACCTCCAAACAAGGGTTCCCTGACTATTCGAATGGACCCCGCGTTGCTGTACGCCAGGCTTCCCCGTAATTACAGCGGATTCGTCATGTCTTTTGACGGATCAGCGAAGACAGAGAAGTACGGTGGATACGGGAGTTGTTCATGGGTGCTGTGGAGCCTTCCTGCGTGGGAGATAGTGATTGCTGCAAACGCTTATCTCTCGGCCACCACGGTGAATGAGGCAGAGTACACAGGGATGATTAACGGTGTCAAGGCTGTTATTGCGCACGGTGCCGAGGATTTAGTCATCGTTGGTGACTCAAGGCTCGCGATTCAACAATCACTAGGGGTGATCGGATGCAGGAAAGAAAACTTTGCTAGCGCTGCTGAATACTCACAAGGAACTCGCGACCAAGCTTCTATCAGTTAAATATCTTCACGTTGTACGAGAATACAACGCTGCCGCGGATTCGCTAGCCACTGAAGCGCTGGAATCAAAGGTCAGTCGTGTCATCTTGTCTGGAACTCGCAAGTCGGAATTGGCGTCGCTGAATCGTATCCAGGAAATGATCTACGAGCCGGATGAAGACTCGATAGATGTTTCGTACTGCTTTCGCAGTGGCATTTGAAGGTGCAGCGCGTGCAGGAGAAAGATGTCGCCTTCGCGCAGCTACTGCAGTCAAGCATCACGAGCTTCGTCGACCTGGAAGACTCGCTCGCGCTGGTGGCACCTCCAAACAAGGGTTGCCCGACTATTCGAATGGACCCCGCGTTGCTGTACGCCAGGCTTCCCCGTAATTACAGCGGATTCGTCATGTCTTTTGGCGGATCAGCGAAGACAGAGAAGTACAGTGGATACGGGAGTTGTTCATGGGCGCTGTGGAGCCTTCCGAAGACAGAGAAGTACGGTGGCTACGGGAGTTGTTCATGGGTGCTGTGGAGCCTTCCTGAGTGGGAGATAGTGATTGCTGCAAACGCTTATCTCTCGGCCACCACGGTGAATGAGGCAGAGTACACAGGGATGATTAACGGTGTCAAGGCTGTTATTGCGCACGGTGCCGAGGATTTAGTCATCGTTGGTGACTCAAGGCTCGCGATTCAACAATCACTAGGGGTGATCGTATGCAGTAAAGAAAACGTTGCTACCGCTGCTGAATACATCACAAGGAACTCGCGAGCAAGCTTCGATCAGTTGAAATATCTTCCCGTTGTTACGAGAAATACAACGCTGCCGCGGAATCCGTTGGCACTGAAGCGGTGGGAATCAAAGGTCAGTCGAGACATCTTGTCTGGAGATACCTCGCCAGTCCGAAATTGGCGTTCCCTGAATCCTATCCAGGAAATGTATCTACGCAGCCGGATGTAGACTCGATAGATGTTTCGTACTGCTTTCGCAGTGGCATTTGAAGGTGCAGCGCGTGAAGGAGAAAGATGTCGCCTTCGCGCAGCTACTGCAGTCGAGCATCACGAGCTTCGTCGACCTGGAAGACTCGCTCGCGCTGGTGGCACCTCCGAACAAGGGTTCCCCGACTATTCGAATGGACCCCGCGTTGCTATACGCCAGGCTGCTTCGTAATTACAGCGGATTCGTCATGTCTTTTGGCGGATCAGCGAAGACAGAGAAGTACGGTGGCTACGGGAGTTGTTCATGGGTGCTGTGGAGCCTTCCTGAGTGGGAGATAGTGATTGCTGCAAACGCTTACCTGTCGGCCACCACGGTGAATGAGGCAGAGTACACAGAGATGATTAACGGTGTCAAGGCTGTTATTGCGCACGGTGCCAAGGATTTAGCCATCGTTGGTGACTCAAGGCTCGCGATTCAACAATCACTAGGGGTGATCGGATGCAGGAAAGAAACTCTGCTAGCGCTGCTGAATACTCACAAGGAACTCGCGGCCAAGCTTCGATCAGTTAAATATCCTCACGTTGTACGAGAATACAACGCTGCCGCGGATTCGTTAGCCACTGAAGCGCTGGAATCAAAGGTCAGTCGTGTCATCTTGTCTGGAACTCGCAAGTCGGAATTGGCGTCGCTGATCGTATCCAGGAATGATCTACGAGCCGGATGAAGACTCGATAGATGTTTCGTACTGCTTTCGCAGTGGCATTTGAAGGTGCAGCGCGTGAAGGAGAAAGCTGTCGCCTTCGCACAGCTACTGCAGTCGAGCATCACGGGCTCCTCGACCTGGAAGACTCGCTCGCGCTGGTGGCACCTCCAAACAAGGGCTCCCCGACTATTCGAATGGACCCCGCGTTGCTGTACGCAAGGCTTCCCCGTAATTACAGCGGATTCGTCATGGCTTTTGGCGGATCAGCGAAGACAGAGAAGTACGGTGGCTACGGGAGTTGTTCATGGGTGCTGTGGAGCCTTCCTGAGTGGGAGATAGTGATTGCTGCAAACGCTTACCTCTCGGCCACCACGGTGAATGAGGCAGAGTACACAGAGATGATTAACGGTGTCAAGGCTGTTATTGCGCACGGCGCCAAGGATTTAGTCATCCTTGGTGACTCAAGGCTCGCGATTCAACAATCACTAGGGGTGATCGAATGCAGGAAAGAAACTCTGCTAGCGCTGCTGAATACTCACAAGGAACTCGCGACCAAGCTTCGATCAGTTAAATATCTTCACGTTGTACGAGAATACAACGCTGCCGCGGATTCGTTAGCCACTGAAGCGCTGGAATCAAAGGTCAGTCGTGTCATCTTGTCTGGAACTCGCAAGTCGGAATTGGCGTCGCTGAATCGTATCCAGGAAATGATCTACGAGCCGGATGAAGACTCGATAGATGTTTCGTACTGCTTTCGCAGTGGCATTTGAAGGTGCAGCGCGTGAAGGAGAAAGATGTCGCCTTCGCGCAGCTACTGCAGTCAAGCATCACGAGCTTCGTCGACCTGGAAGACTCGCTCGCGCTGGTGGCACCTCCAAACAAGGGCTCCCCGACTATTCGAATGGACCCCGCGTTGCTGTACGCCAGGCTTCCCCGTAATTACAGCGGATTCGTCATGGCTTTTGGCGGATCAGCGAAGACAGAGAAGTACGGTGGCTACGGGAGCTGTTCATAGGTGCTGTGGAGCCTTCTTGAGTGGGAGATAGTGATTGCTGCAAACGCTTACCTCTCGGCCACCACGGTGAATGAGGCAGAGTACACAGGGATGATTAACGGTGTCAAGGCTGTTATTGCGCACGGTGCCGAGGATTCAGTCATCGTTGGTGACTCAAGGCTCGCGATTCAACAATCCCTAGGGGTGATCGGATGCAGGAAAGAAACTCTGCTAGCGCTGCTGAATACTCACAAGGAACTCGCGGCCAAGCTTCGATCAGTTAAATATCTTCACGTTGTACGAGAATACAACGCTGCCGCGGATTCGTTAGTCACTGAAGCGCTGGAATCAAAGGTCAGTCGTGTCATCTTGTCTGGAACTCGCAAGTCGGAATTGGCGTCGCTGAATCGTATCCAGGAAATGATCTACGAGCCGGATGAAGACTCGATAGATGTTTCGTACTGCTTTCGCAGTGGCATTTGAAGGTGCAGCGCGTGAAGGAGAAAGATGTCGCCTTCGCGCAGCTACTGCAGTCAAGCATCACGAGCTTCGTCGACCTGGAAGACTCGCTCGCGCTGGTGGCACCTCCAAACAAGGGCTCCCCGACTATTCGAATGGACCCCGCGTTGCTATACGCCAGGCTTCCCCGTAATTACAGCGGATTCGTCATGTCTTTTGGCGGATCAGCGAAGACAGAGAAGTACGGTGGCTACGGGAGTTGTTCATAGGTGCTGTGGAGCCTTCTTGAGTGGGAGATAGTGATTGCTGCAAACGCTTACCTCTCGGCCACCACGGTGAATGAGGCAGAGTACAACGGGATGAGTAACGGTGTCAAGGCTGTTATTGCGCACGGTGCCGAGGATTTAGTCATCGTTGGTGACTCAAGGCTCGCGATTCAACAATCCCTAGGGGTGATCGGATGCAGGAAAGAAACTCTGCTAGCGCTGCTGAATACTCACAAGGAACTCGCGGCCAAGCTTCGATCAGTTAAATATCTTCACGTTGTACGAGAATACAACGCTGCCGCGGATTCATTAGCCACTGAAGCGCTGAAATCAAAGGTCAGTCGTGTCATCTTGTCTGGAACTCGCAAGTCGGAATTGGCGTCGCTGAATCGTATCCAGGAAATGATCTACGAGCCGGATGAAGACTCGATAGATGTTTCGTACTGCTTTCGCAGTGGCATTTGAAGGTGCAGCGCGTGAAGGAGAAAGATGTCGCCTTCGCGCAGCTACTGCAGTCAAGCATCACGAGCTTCGTCGACCTGGAAGACTCGCTCGCGCTGGTGGCACCTCCAAACAAGGGTTCCCCGACTATTCGAATGGACCCCGCGCTGCTATACGCCAGGCTTCCCCGTAATTACAGCGGATTCGTCATGTCTTTTGGCGGATCAGCGAAGACAGAGAAGTACGGTGGATACGGGAGTTGTTCATGGGTGCTGTGGAGCCTTCCTGAGTGGGAGATAGTGATTGCTGCAAACGCTTACCTCTCGGCCACCACGGTGAATGAGGCAGAGTACACAGGGATGATTAACGGTGTCAAGGCTGTTATTGCGCACGGTGCCGAGGATTTAGTCATCGTTGGTGACTCAAGGCTCGCGATTCAACAATCACTAGGGGTGATCGGATGCAGGAAAGAAACTCTGCTAGCGCTGCTGAATACTCACAAGGAACTCGCGGCCAAGCTTCGATCAGTTAAATACCTTCACGTTGTACGAGAATACAACGCTGCCGCGGATTCGTTAGCCACTGAAGCGCTGAAATCAAAGGTCAGTCGTGTCATCTTGTCTGGAGCTCGCAAGTCGGAATTGGCGTCGCTGAATCGTATCCAGGAAATGATCTACGAGCCGGATGAAGACTCGATAGATGCTTCGTACTGCTTTCGCAGTGGCATTTGAAGGTGCAGCGCGTGAAGGAGAAAGATGTCGCCTTCGCGCAGCTACTGCAGTCAAGCATCACGAGCTTCGTCGACCTGGAAGACTCGCTCGCGCTGGTGGCACCTCCAAACAAGGGTTCCCCGACTATTCGAATGGACCCCGCGTTGCTGTACGCCAGGCTTCCCCGTAATTACAGCGGATTCGTCATGTCTTTTGGCGGATCAGCGAAGACAGAGAAGTACGGTGGCTACGGGAGTTGTTCATGGGTGCTGTGGAGCCTTCCTGAGTGGGAGATAGTGATTGCTGCAAACGCTTACCTCTCGGCCACCACGGTGAATGAGGCAGAGTACACAGGGATGATTAACGGTGTCAAGGCGGTTATTGCGCACGGTGCCGATGATTTAGTCATCGTTGGTGACCCAAGGCTCGCGATTCAACAATCACTAGGGGTGATCGGATGCAGAAAAGAAACTCTGCTAGCGCTGCTGAATACTCACAAGGAACTCGCGGCCAAGCTTCGATCAGTTAAATATCTTCACATTGTACGAGAATACAACGCTGCCGCGGATTCGTTAGCCACTGAAGCGCTGGAATCAAAGGTCAGTCGTGTCATCTTGTCTGGAACTCGCAAGTCGGAATTGGCGTCGCTGAATCGTATCCAGGAAATGATCTACGAGCCGGATGAAGACTCGATAGATGCTTCGTACTGCTTTCGCAGTGGCATTTGAAGGTGCAGCGCGTGAAGGAGAAAGATGTCGCCTTCGCGCAGCTACTGCAGTCAAGCATCACGAGCTTCGTCGACCTGGAAGACTCGCTCGCGCTGGTGGCACCTCCAAACAAGGGTTCCCCGACTATTCGAATGGACCCCGCGTTGCTGTACGCCAGGCTTCCCCGTAATTACAGCGGATTCGTCATGTCTTTTGGCGGATCAGCGAAGACAGAGAAGTACGGTGGCTACGGGAGTTGTTCATGGGTGCTGTGGAGCCTTCCTGAGTGGGAGATAGTGATTGCTGCAAACGCTTACCTCTCGGCCACCACGGTGAATGAGGCAGAGTACACAGGGATGATTAACGGTGTCAAGGCTGTTATTGCGCACGGTGCCGAGGATTTAGTCATCATTGGTGACTCAAGGCTCGCGATTCAACAATCACTAGGGGTGATCGGATGCAGAAAAGAAACTCTGCTAGCGCTGCTGAATACTCACAAGGAACTCGCGGCCAAGCTTCGATCAGTTAAATATCTTCACATTGTACGAGAATACAACGCTGCCGCGGATTCGTTAGCCACTGAAGCGCTGGAATCAAAGGGCAGTCGTGTCATCTTGTCTGGAACTCGCAAGTCGGAATTGGCGTCGCTGAATCGTATCCAGGAAATGATCTACGAGCCGGATGAAGACTCGATAGATGTTTCGTACTGCTTTCGCAGTGGCATTTGAAGGTGCAGCGCTGAAAGAGAAAGAATCGCCTTTCCGCACTACTGCATCTAGAATCCCGAGCTTCGTCGACCTGGAAGACTCGCTCGCGCTGTGGCACCTCTAAACAAGGGTTCCCCGACTATTCGAATAGACCCCGCGTTGCTGTACGCCAAGCTCCCCCGTAATTTCAGCGAATTCGTCATGTCTTTTTGCCGGATCAGCGAAGACAGAGAAGTACGGTGGCTACGGGAGTTGTTCATAGGTGCTGTGGAGCCCTTCTTGAGTGGGAGATAGTGATTGCTGCAAACGCTTACTGTCGGGCCCCCCGGTGGATGAGGCAGAGTACACAGGGATGATTAACGGTGTCAAGGCTGTTATTGCGCACGGTGCCGAGGATTTAGTCATCGTTTGTGACTCAAGGCTCGTGATTCAACAATCACTATGGGTGATCGGATGCAGGAAAGAAACCTTTGCTAGCGCTGCTGAATACTCACAAGGAACGCGTGGCCAAGCTTCGATCAGTTAAATATCTTCACATTGTACGAGAATACAACGCTGCCGCGAATTCGTTAGCCACTGAAGCGCTGGAATCAAAGGTCAGTCGTGTCATCTTGTCTGGAACTCGCAAGTCGGAATTGGCGTCGCTGAATCGTATCCAGGAAATGATCTACGAGCCGGATGAAGACTCGATAGATGTTTCGTACTGCTTTCGCAGTGGCATTTGAAGGTGCAGCGCGTGAAGGAGAAAGATGTCGCCTTCGCACAGCTACTGCAGACGAGCATCACGGGCTTCGTCGACCTGGAAGACTCGCTCGCGCTGGTGGCACCTCCAAACAAGGGTTCCCCGACTATTCGAATGGACCCCGCGTTGCTATACGTCAGGCTGCTTCGTAATTACAGCGGATTCGTCATGTCTTTTGGCGGATCAGCGAAGACAGAGAAGTACGGTGGCTACGGGAGTTGTTCATGGGTGCTGTGGAGCCTTCCTGAGTGGGAGATAGTGATTGCTGCAAACGCTTACCTCTCGGCCACCACGGTGAATGAGGCAGAGTACACAGGGATGATTAACGGTGTCAAGGCTGTTATTGCGCACGGTGCCGAGGATTTAGTCATCGTTGGTGACTCAAGGCTCGTGATTCAACAATCACTATGGGTGATCGGGTGCAGGAAAGAAACTCTGCTAGCGCTGCTGAACACTCACAAGGAACTCGCGGCCAAGCTTCGATCAGTTAAATATCCTCACGTTGTACGAGAATACAACGCTGCCGCGGATTCGTTAGCCACTGAAGCGCTGGAATCAAAGGTCAGTCGTGTCATCTTGTCTGGAACTCGCAAGTCGGAATTGGCGTCGCTGAATAGTATCCAGGAAATGATCTACGAGCCGGATGAAGACTCGATAGATGTTTCGTATTGCTTTCGCAGTGGCATTTGAAGGTGCAGCGCGTGAAGGAGAAAGATGTCGCCTTCGCGCAGCTACTGCAGTCAAGCATCACGAGCTTCGTCGACCTGGAAGACTCGCTCGCGCTGGTGGCACCTCCAAACAAGGGTTCCCCGACTATTCGAATGGACCCCGCGTTGCTATACGCCAGGCTTCCCCGTAATTACAGCGGATTCGTCATGTCTTTTGGCGGATCAGCGAAGACAGAGAAGTACGGTGGCTACGGGAGTTGTTCATGGGTGCTGTGGAGCCTTCCGGAGTGGGAGATAGTGATTGCTGCAAACGCTTACCTCTCGGCCACCACGGTGAATGAGGCAGAGTACACAGGGATGATTAACGGTGTCAAGGCTGTTATTGCGCACGGTGCCGAGGATTTAGTCATCGTTGGTGACTCAAGGCTCGCGATTCAACAATCACTAGGGGTGATCGGATGCAGGAAAGAAACTCTGCTAGCGCTGCTGAATACTCACAAAGAACTCGCGGCCAAGCTTCGATCAGTTAAATATCTTCACGTTGTACGAGAATATAACGCTGCCGCGGATTCGTTAGCCACTGAAGCGCTGGAATCAAAGGTCAGTCGTGTCATCTTGTCTGGAACTCGCAAGTCGGAATTGGCGTCGCTGAATCGTATCCAGGAAATGATCTACGAGCCGGATGAAGACTCGATAGATGTTTCGTACTGCTTTCGCAGTGGCATTTGAAGGTGCAGCGCGTGAAGGAGAAAGATGTCGCCTTCGCGCAGCTACAGCAGTCAAGCATCACGAGCTTCGTCGACCTGGAAGACTCGCTCGCGCTGGTGGCACCTCCAAACAAGGGTTCCCCGACTATTCGAATGGACCCCGCGTTGCTGTACGCCAGGCTTCCCCGTAATTACAGCGGATTCGTCATGTCTTTTGGCGGATCAGCGAAGACAGAGAAGTACGGTGGCTACGGGAGTTGTTCATAGGTGCTGTGGAGCCTTCTTGAGTGGGAGATAGTGATTGCTGCAAACGTTTACCTCTCGGCCACCACGGTGAATGAGGCAGAGTACACACGGATGATTAACGGTGTCAAGGCTGTTATTGCGCACGGTGCCGAGGATTTAGTCATCGTTGGTGACTCAAGGCTCGCGATTCAACAATCACTAGGGGTGATCGGATGCAGGAAAGAAACTCTGCTAGCGCTGCTGAATACTCACAAGGAACTCGCGGCCAAGCTTCGATCAGTTAAATACCTTCACGTTGTACGAGAATACAACGCTGCCGCGGATTCGTTAGCCACTGAAGCGCTGGAATCAAAGGTCAGTCGTGTCATCTTGTCTGGAACTCGCAAGTCGGAATTGGCGTCGCTGAATCGTATCCAGGAAATGATCTACGAGCCGGATGAAGACTCGATAGATGTTTCGTACTGCTTTCGCAGTGGCATTTGAAGGTGCAGCGCGTGAAGGAGAAAGATGTCGCCTTCGCACAGCTACTGCATGTTGAGCATCACGGGCTTCGTCGACCTGGAAGACTCGCTCGCGCTGGTGGCACCTCCAAACAAGGGTTCCCCGACTATTCGAATGGACCCCGCGTTGCTGTACGCCAGGCTTCCCCGTAATTACAGCGGATTCGTCATGTCTTTTGGCGGATCAGCGAAGACAGAGAAGTACGGTGGCTACGGGAGTTGTTCATGGGTGCTGTGGAGCCTTCCTGAGTGGGAGATAGTGATTGCTGCAAACGCTTACCTCTCGGCCACCACGGTGAATGAGGCAGAGTACACACGGATGATTAACGGTGTCAAGACTGTTATTGCGCACGGTGCCGAGGATTCAGTCATCGTTGGTGACTCAAGGCTCGCGATTCAACAATCCCTAGGGGTGATCGGATGCAGGAAAGAAACTCTGCTAGCGCTGCTGAATACTCACAAGGAACTCGCGGGCAAGCTTCGATCAGTTAAATATCTTCACGTTGTACGAGAATACAACGCTGCCGCGGATTCGTTAGCCACTGAAGCGCTGGAATCAAAAGGTCAGTCGTGTCATCTTGTCTGGGACTCGCAAGTCGGAATTGGCGTCGCTGAATCGTATCCAGGAAATGATCTACGAGCCGATGAAGACTCGATAGATGTTTCGTACTCGTTTTCGCAGTGGCATTTGAAGGTGCAGCGCGTGAAGGAGAAAGATGTCGCCTTCGCGCAGCTACTGCAGTCAAGCATCACGAGCTTCGTCGACCTGGAAGACTCGCTCGCGCTGGTGGAACCTCCAAACAAGGGTTCCCCGACTATTCAAATGGACCCCGCGTTGCTGTACGCCAGGCTTCACCGTAATTACAGCGGATTCGTCATGTCTTTTGGCGGATCAGCAAAGACAGAGAAGTACGGTGGCTACGGGAGTTGTTCATGGGTGCTGTGGAGCCTTCCTGAGTGGGAGATAGTGATTGCTGCAAACGCTTACCTCTCGGCCACCACGGTGAATGAGGCAGAGTACACAGGGATGATTAACGGTGTCAAGGCTGTTATTGCGCACGGTGCCGAGGATTTAGTAATCGTTGGTGACTCAAGGCTCGTGATTCAACAATCCCTAGGGGTGATCGGATGCAGGAAAGAAACTCTGCTAGCGCTGCTGAATACTCACAAGGAACTCGCGGGCAAGCTTCGATCAGTTAAATATCTTCACGTTGTACGAGAATACAACGCTGCCGCGGATTCGTTAGCCACTGAAGCGCTGAAATCAAAGGTCAGTCGTGTCATCTTGTCTGGAACTCGCAAGTCGGAATTGGCGTCGCTGAATCGTATCCAGGAAATGATCTACGAGCCGGATGAAGACTCGATAGATGTTTCGTACTGCTTTCGCAGTGGCATTTGAAGGTGCAGCGCGTGAAGGAGAAAGATGTCGCCTTCGCACAGCTACTGCATGTTGAGCATCACGAGCTTCGTCGACCTGGAAGACTCGCTCGCGCTGGTGGCACCTCCAAACAAGGGTTCCCCGACTATTCGAATGGACCCCGCGTTGCTGTACGCCAGGCTTCCCCGTAATTACAGCGGATTCGTCATGTCTTTTGGCGGATCAGCGAAGACAGAGAAGTACGGTGGATACGGGAGTTGTTCATGGGTGCTGTGGAGCCTTCCTGAGTGGGAGATAGTGATTGCTGCAAACGCTTACCTCTCGGCCACCACGGTGAATGAGGCAGAGTACACAGGGATGATTAACGGTGTCAAGGCTGTTATTGCGCACGGTGCCGAGGATTTAGTCATCGTTGGTGACTCAAGGCTCGCGATTCAACAATCACTAGGGGTGATCGGATGCAGGAAAGAAACTCTGCTAGCGCTGCTGAATACTCACAAGGAACCCGCGGGCAAGCTTCGATCAGTTAAATATCTTCACGTTGTACGAGAATACAACGCTGCCGCGGATTCGTTAGCCACTGAAGCGCTGAAATCAAAGGTCAGTCGTGTCATCTTGTCTGGAACTCGCAAGTCGGAATTGGCGTCGCTGAATGGTATCCAGGAAATGATCTACGAGCCGGATGAAGACTCGATAGATGTTTCGTACTGCTTTCGCAGTGGCATTTGAAGGTGCAGCGCGTGAAGGAGAAAGATGTCGCCTTCGCGCAGCTACTGCAGTCAAGCATCACGAGCTTCGTCGACCTGGAAGACTCGCTCGCGCTGGTGGAACCTCCAAACAAGGGCTCCCCGACTATTCGAATGGACCCCGCGTTGCTGTACGCCAGGCTTCCCCGTAATTACAGCGGATTCGTCATGTCTTTTGGCGGATCAGCGAAGACAGAGAAGTACGGTGGCTACGGGAGTTGTTCATGGGTGCTGTGGAGCCTTCCTGAGTGGGAGATAGTGATTGCTGCAAACGCTTACCTCTCGGCCACCACGGTGAATGAGGCAGAGTACACAGGGATGATTAACGGTGTCAAGGCTGTTATTGCGCACGGTGCCGAGGGATTTAGTCATCGTTGGTGACTTCAAGGGCTCGCGATTCAACAATCTCTAGGGGTGATCGGGATGCAGGAGAGAAACTCTGCTAGGCGCTGCTGATACTCACAACGAGTCGCGGGCAAGCTTCGATCAGTAATATCTTCACGTTGTACGAGAATACAACGCTGCCGCGAATTCGTTAGCCACTGAAGCGCTGGAATCAAAGGTCAGTCGTGTCATCTTGTCTGGAACTCGCAAGTCGGAATTGGCGTCGCTGAATCGTATCCAGGAAATGATCTACGAGCCGGATGAAGACTCGATAGATGTTTCGTACTGCTTTCGCAGTGGCATTTGAAGGTGCAGCGCGTGAAGGAGAAAGATGTCGCCTTCGCACAGCTACTGCATGTTGAGCATCACGGGCTTCGTCGACTTGGAAGACTCGCTCGCGCTTGTGGCACCTCCAAACAAGGGTTCCCCGACTATTCGAATGGACCCCGCGTTGCTGTACGCCAGGCTTCCCCGTAATTACAGCGAATTCGTCATGTCTTTTGGCGGATCAGCGAAGACAGAGAAGTACGGTGGCTACGGGAGTTGTTCATAGGTGCTGTGGAGCCTTCTTGAGTGGGAGATAGTGATTGCTGCAAACGCTTACCTCTCGGCCACCACGGTGAATGAGGCAGAGTACACAGGGATGATTAACGGTGTCAAGGCTGTTATTGCGCACGGTGCCGAGGATTTAGTCATCGTTGGTGACTCAAGGCTCGCGATTCAACAATCCCTAGGGGTGATCGGATGCAGGAAAGAAACTCTGCTAGCGCTGCTGAACACTCACAAGGAACTCGCGGGCAAGCTTCGATCAGTTAAACACCTTCACGTTGTACGAGAATACAACGCTGCCGCGAATTCGTTAGCCACTGAAGCGCTGGAATCAAAGGTCAGTCGTGTCATCTTGTCTGGAACTCGCAAGTCGGAATTGGCGTCGCTGAATCGTATCCAGGAAATGATCTACGAGCCGGATGAAGACTCGATAGATGTTTCGTACTGCTTTCGCAGTGGCATTTGAAGGTGCAGCGCGTGAAGGAGAAAGATGTCGCCTTCGCGCAGCTACAGCAGTCAAGCATCACGAGCTTCGTCGACCTGGAAGACTCGCTCGCGCTGGTGGCACCTCCAAACAAGGGTTCCCCGACTATTCGAATGGACCCCGCGTTGCTGTACGCCAGGCTTCCCCGTAATTACAGCGGATTCGTCATGTCTTTTGGCGGATCAGCGAAGACAGAGAAGTACGGTGGCTACGGGAGTTGTTCATGGGTGCTGTGGAGTCTTCCTGAGTAGGAGATAGTGATTACTGCAAACGCTTACCTCTCGGCCACCACGGTGAATGAGGCAGAGTACACAGGGATGATTAACGGTGTCAAGGCTGTTATTGCGCACGGTGCCGAGGATTTAGTCATCGTTGGTGACTCAAGGCTCGCGATTCAACAATCCCTAGGGGTGACCGGATGCAGGAAAGAAACCTTTGCTAGCGCTGCTGAATACTCACAAGGAACGCGTGGCCAAGCTTCGATCAGTTAAATATCTTCACGTTGTACGAGAATACAACGCTGCCGCGGATTCGTTAGCCACTGAAGCGCTGGAATCAAAGGTCAGTCGTGTCATCTTGTCTGGAACTCGCAAGTCGGAATTGGCGTCGCTGAATCGTATCCAGGAAATGATCTACGAGCCGGATGAAGACTCGATAGATGTTTCGTACTGCTTTCGCAGTGGCATTTGAAGGTGCAGCGCGTGAAGGAGAAAGATGTCGCCTTCGCACAGCTACTGCATGTTGAGCATCACGGGCTTCGTCGACCTGGAAGACTCGCTCGCGCTTGTGGCACCTCCAAACAAGGGTTCCCCGACTATTCGAATGGACCCCGCCTTGCTGTACGCCAGGCTTCCCCGTAATTACAGCGAATTCGTCGTGTCTTTTGGCGTATCAGCGAAGACAGAGAAGTACGGTGGCTACGGGAGTTGTTCATAGGTGCTGTGGAGCCTTCCTGAGTGGGGGATAGTGATTGCTGCAAACGCTTACCTCTCGGCCACCACGGTGAATGAGGCAGAGTACACAGGGATGATTAACGGTGTCAAGGCTGTTATTGCGCACGGTGCCGAGGATTTAGTCATCGTTGGTGACTCAAGGCTCGCGATTCAACAATCCCTAGGGGTGATCGGATGCAGGAAAGAAACTCTGCTAGCGCTGCTGAATACTCACAAGGAACTCGCGGCCAAGCTTCGATCAGTTAAATATCTTCACGTTGTACGAGAATACAACGCTGCCGCGGATTCGTTAGCCACTGAAGCGCTGAAATCAAAGGTCAGTCGTGTCATCTTGTCTGGAACTCGCAAGTCGGAATTGGCGTCGCTGAATCGTATCCAGGAAATGATCTACGAGCCGGATGAAGACTCGATAGATGCTTCGTACTGCTTTCGCAGTGGCATTTGAAGGTGCAGCGCGTGAAGGAGAAAGATGTCGCCTTCGCGCAGCTACAGCAGTCAAGCATCACGAGCTTCGTCGACCTGGAAGACTCGCTCGCGCTGGTGGCACCTCCAAACAAGGGCTCCCCGACTATTCGAATGGACCCCGCGTTGCTATACGCCAGGCTTCCCCGTAATTACAGCGAATTCGTCATGTCTTTTGGCGGATCAGCGAAGACAGAGAAGTACGGTGGCTACGGGAGTTGTTCATGGGTGCTGTGGAGCCTTCTTGAGTGGGAGATAGTGATTGCTGCAAACGCTTACCTCTCGGCCACCACGGTGAATGAGGCAGAGTACACAGAGATGATTAACGGTGTCAAGGCTGTTATTGCGCACGGCGCCAAGGATTTAGTCATCGTTGGTGACTCAAGGCTCGCGATTCAACAATCACTAGGGGTGATCGGATGCAGGAAAGAAACTCTGCTAGCGCTGCTGAATACTCACAAGGAACTCGCGGGCAAGCTTCGATCAGTTAAATATCTTCACGCTGTACGAGAATACAACGCTGCCGCGGATTCGTTAGCCACTGAGGCGCTGGAATCAAAGGTCAGTCGTGTCATCTTGTCTGGAACTCGCAAGTCGGAATTGGCGTCGCTGAATCGTATCCAGGAAATGATCTACGAGCCGGATGAAGACTCGATAGATGTTTCGTACTGCTTTCGCAGTGGCATTTGAAGGTGCAGCGCGTGAAGGAGAAAGATGTCGCCTTCGCGCAGCTACTGCAGTCAAGCATCACGAGCTTCGTCGACCTGGAAGACTCGCTCGCGCTGGTGGCACCTCCAAACAAGGGTTCCCCGACTATTCGAATGGACCCCGCGTTGCTGTACGCCAGGCTTCCCCGTAAATACAGCGGATTCGTCATGTCTTTTGGCGGATCAGCGAAGACAGAGAAGTACGGTGGCTACGGGAGTTGTTCATGGGTGCTGTGGAGCCTTCCTGAGTGGGAGATAGTGATTGCTGCAAACGCTTACCTCTCGGCCACCACGGTGAATGAGGCAGAGTACACAGGGATGATTAACGGTGTCAAGGCTGTTATTGCGCACGGTGCCGAGGATTTAGTCATCGTTGGTGACTCAAGGCTCGCGATTCAACAATCACTAGGGGTGATCGGATGCAGGAAAGAAAACTTTGCTAGCGCTGTTGAATACTCACAAGGAACTCGCGGCCAAGCTTCGATCAGTTAAATATCTTCACGTTGTACGAGAATACAACGCTGCCGCGGATTCGTTAGCCACTGAAGCGCTGGAATCAAAGGTCAGTCGTGTCATCTTGTCTGGAACTCGCAAGTCGGAATTGGCGTCGCTGAATCGTATCCAGGAAATGATCTACGAGCCGGATGAAGACTCGATAGATGTTTCGTACTGCTTTCGCAGTGGCATTTGAAGGTGCAGCGCGTGAAGGAGAAAGATGTCGCCTTCGCGCAGCTACTGCAGTCGAGCATCACGGGCTTCGTCGACCTGGAAGACTCGCTCGCGCTGGTGGCACCTCCAAACAAGGGCTCCCCGACTATTCGAATGGACCCGCGTTGCTGTACGCCAGGCTTCCCCGTAATTACAGCGGATTCGTAATGTCTTTTGGCGGATCAGCGAAGACAGAGAAGTACGGTGGCTACTAGAGTTGTTCATGGGTGCTGTGGAGCCTTCCTGAGTGGGAGATAGTGATTGCTGCAAACGCTTACCTCTCGGCCACCACGGTGAATGAGGCAGAGTACACAGGGATGATTAACGGTGTCAAGGCTGTTATTGCGCACGGTGCCGAGGATTTAGTCATCGTTGGTGACGCAAGGCTCGCGATTTAACAATCACTAGGGGTGATCGGATGCAGGAAAGAAAACTTTGCTAGCGGGTGTTGAATACTCACAAGGAACTCGCGGCCAAGCTTCGATCAGTTAAATATCTTCACGTTGTACGAGAATACAACGCTGCCGCGGATTCGTTAGCCACTGAAGCGCTGGAATCAAAGGTCAGTCGTGTCATCTTGTCTGGAACTCGCAAGTCGGAATTGGCGTCGCTGAATCGTATCCAGGAAATGATCTACGAGCCGGATGAAGACTCGATAGATGTTTCGTACTGCTTTCGCAGTGGCATTTGAAGGTGCAGCGCGTGAAGGAGAAAGATGTCGCCTTCGCGCAGCTACTGCAGTCAAGCATCACGAGCTTCGTCGACCTGGAAGACTCGCTCGCGCTGGTGGCACCTCCAAACAAGGGCTCCCCGACTATTCGAATGGACCCCGCGTTGCTGTACGCCAGGCTTCCCCGTAATTACAGCGGATTCGTCATGTCTTTTGGCGGATCAGCGAAGACAGAGAAGTACGGTGGATACGGGAGTTGTTCATGGGTGCTGTGGAGCCTTCCGGAGTGGGAGATAGTGATTGCTGCAAACGCTTACCTCTCGGCCACCACGGTGAATGAGGCAGAGTACACAGGGATGATTAAATGTGTCAAGGCTGTTATTGCGCACGGTGCCGAGGATTTAGTTATCGTGTGTGACTCAAGGCTCGCGATTCAACAATCACTAGGGGTGATCGGATGCAGGAAAAAAACTTTGCTAGCGCTGCTGAATACTCACAAGGAACTCGCGGCCAAGCTTCGATCAGTTAAATATCTTCACGCAGTACGAGAATACAACGCTGCCGCGGATTCGTTAGCCACTGAAGCGCTGGAATCAAAGGTCAGTCGTGTCATCTTGTCTGGAACTCGCAAGTCGGAATTGGCGTCGCTGAAATCGTATCCAGGAAAATGATCTACGAGCCGGATGAAAGACTCGATAGATGTTTCGTACTGCTTTCGCAGTGGCATTTGAAGGTGCAGCGCGTGAAGGAGAAAGCTGTCGCCTTCGCACAGCTACTGCAGTCGAGCATCACGGGCTCCTCGACCTGGAAGACTCGCTCGCGCTGGTGGCACCTCCAAACAAGGGCTCCCCGACTATTCGAATGGACCCCGCGTTGCTGTACGCAAGGCTTCCCCGTAATTACAGCGGATTCGTCATGGCTTTTGGCGGATCAGCGAAGACAGAGAAGTACGGTGGCTACGGGAGTTGTTCATGGGTGCTGTGGAGCCTTCCTGAGTGGGAGATAGTGATTGCTGCAAACGCTTACCTCTCGGCCACCACGGTGAATGAGGCAGAGTACACAGAGATGATTAACGGTGTCAAGGCTGTTATTGCGCACGGCGCCAAGGATTTAGTCATCCTTGGTGACTCAAGGCTCGCGATTCAACAATCACTAGGGGTGATCGGATGCAGGAAAGAAACTCTGCTAGCGCTGCTGAATACTCACAAGGAACTCACAGCCAAGCTTCGATTAGTTAAATATCTTCACGTTGTACGAGAATACAACGCTGCCGCGGATTCGTTAGCCACTGAAGCGCTGGAATCAAAGGTCAGTCGTGTCATCTTGTCTGGAACTCGCAAGTCGGAATTGGCGTCGCTGAATCGTATCCAGAAAATGATCTACGAGCCGGATGAAGACTCGATAGATGTTTCGTACTGCTTTCGCAGTGGCATTTGAAGGTGCAGCGCGTGAAGGAGAAAGATGTCGCCTTCGCGCAGCTACTGCAGTCGAGCATCACGGGCTTCGTCGACCTGGAAGACTCGCTCGCGCTGGTGGCACCTCCAAACAAGGGTTCCCCGACTATTCGAATGGACCCGCGTTGCTGTACGCCAGGCTTCCCCGTAATTACAGCGGATTCGTCATGTCTTTTGACGGATCAGCGAAGACAGAGAAGTACGGTGGCTACGGGAGTTGTTCATGGGTGCTGTGGAGCCTTCCTGCGTGGGAGATAGTGATTGCTGCAAACGCTTATCTCTCGGCCACCACGGTGAATGAGGCAGAGTACACAGGAATGATTAACGGTGTCAAGGCTGTTATTGCGCACGGTGCCGAGGATTTAGTCATCGTTGGTGACTCAAGGCTCGCGATTCAACAATCACTAGGGGTGATCGGATGCAGGAAAGAAAACTTTGCTAGCGCTGCTGAATACTCACAAGGAACTCGCGACCAAGCTTCGATCAGTTAAATATCTTCACGTTGTACGAGAATACAACGCTGCCGCGGATTCGCTAGCCACTGAAGCGCTGGAATCAAAGGTCAGTCGTGTCATCTTGTCTGGAACTCGCAAGTCGGAATTGGCGTCGCTGTATCGTATCCAGGAAATGATCTACGAGCCGGATGAAGACTCGATAGATGTTTCGTACTGCTTTCGCAGTGGCATTTGAAGGTGCATCGCGTGAAGGAGAAAGATGTCGCCTTCGCGCAGCTACTGCAGTCAAGCATCACGAGCTTCGTCGACCTGGAAGACTCGCTCGCGCTGGTGGCACCTCCAAACAAGGGTTGCCCGACTATTCGAATGGACCCCGCGTTGCTGTACGCCAGGCTTCCCCGTAATTACAGCGGATTCGTCATGTCTTTTGACGGATCAGCGAAGACAGAGAAGTACGGTGGCTACGGGAGTTGTTCATGGGTGCTGTGGAGTCTTCCTGAGTGGGAGATAGTGATTGCTGCAAACGCTTACCTCTCGGCCACCACGGTGAATGAGGCAGAGTACACAGGGATGATTAACGGTGTCAAGACTGTTATTGCGCACGGTGCCGAGGATTTAGTCATCGTTGGTGACTCAAGGCTCGCGATTCAACAATCCCTAGGGGTGATCGGATGCAGGAAAGAAACTCTGCTAGCGCTGCTGAATACTCACAAGGAACTCGCGGCCAAGCTTCGATCAGTTAAATACCTTCACGTTGTACGAGAATACAACGCTGCCGCGGATTCGTTAGCCACTGAAGCGCTGGAATCAAAGGTCAGTCGTGTCATCTTGTCTGGAGCTCGCAAGTCGGAATTGGCGTCGCTGAATGGTATCCAGGAAATGATCTACGAGCCGGATGAAGACTCGATAGATGTTTCGTACTGCTTTCGCAGTGGCATTTGAAGGTGCAGCGCGTGAAGGAGAAAGATGTCGCCTTCGCACAGCTACTGCATGTTGAGCATCACGGGCTTCGTCGACCTGGAAGACTCGCTCGCGCTTGTGGCACCTCCAAACAAGGGTTCCCCGACTATTCGAATGGACCCCGCGTTGCTGTACGCCAGGCTTCCCCGTAATTACAGCGAATTCGTCATGTCTTTTGGCGGATCAGCGAAGACAGAGAAGTACGGTGGCTACGGGAGTTGTTCATAGGTGCTGTGGAGCCTTCTTGAGTGGGAGATAGTGATTGCTGCAAACGCTTACCTCTCGGCCACCACGGTGAATGAGGCAGAGTACACAGAGATGATTAACGGTGTCAAGGCTGTTATTGCGCACGGCGCCAAGGATTTAGTCATCCTTGGTGACTCAAGGCTCGCGATTCAACAATCACTAGGGGTGATCGAATGCAGGAAAGAAACTCTGCTAGCGCTGCTGAATACTCACAAGGAACTCACAGCCAAGCTTCGATCAGTTAAATATCTTCACGTTGTACGAGAATACAACGCTGCCGCGAATTCGTTAGCCACTGAAGCGCTGGAATCAAAGGTCAGTCGTGTCATCTTGTCTGGAACTCGCAAGTCGGAATTGGCGTCGCTGAATCGTATCCAGGAAATGATCTACGAGCCGGATGAAGACTCGATAGATGTTTCGTACTGCTTTCGCAGTGGCATTTGAAGGTGCAGCGCGTGAAGGAGAAAGATGTCGCCTTCGCACAGCTACTGCATGTTGAGCATCACGAGCTTCGTCGACCTGGAAGACTCGCTCGCGCTTGTGGCACCTCCAAACAAGGGTTCCCCGACTATTCGAATGGACCCCGCGTTGCTGTACGCCAGGCTTCCCCGTAATTACAGCGGATTCGTCATGTCTTTTGGCGGATCAGCGAAGACAGAGAAGTACGGTGGCTACGGGAGTTGTTCATAGGTGCTGTGGAGCCTTCTTGAGTGGGAGATAGTGATTGCTGCAAACGCTTACCTCTCGGCCACCACGGTGAATGAGGCAGAGTACACAGGGCTGATTAACGGTGTCAAGGCTGTTATTGCGCACGGTGCCGAGGATTTAGTCATCGTTGGTGACTCAAGGCTCGCGATTCAACAATCCCTAGGGGTGATCGGATGCAGGAAAGAAACTCTGCTAGCGCTGCTGAACACTCACAAGGAACTCGCGGGCAAGCTTCGATTAGGTAAATGTCTTCACGTTGTACGAGAATACAACGCTGCCGCGAATTCGTTAGCCACTGAAGCGCTGGAATCAAAGGTCAGTCGTGTCATCTTGTCTGGAACTCGCAAGTCGGAATTGGCGTCGCTGAATCGTATCCAGGAAATGATCTACGAGCCGGATGAAGACTCGATAGATGTTTCGTACTGCTTTCGCAGTGGCATTTGAAGGTGCAGCGCGTGAAGGAGAAAGATGTCGCCTTCGCACAGCTACTGCATGTTGAGCATCACGGGCTTCGTCGACCTGGAAGACTCGCTCGCGCTTGTGGCACCTCCAAACAAGGGTTCCCCGACTATTCGAATGGACCCCGCGTTGCTGTACGCCAGGCTTCCCCGTAATTACAGCGAATTCGTCATGTCTTTTGGCGGATCAGCGAAGACAGAGAAGTACGGTGGCTACGGGAGTTGTTCATAGGTGCTGTGGAGCCTTCTTGAGTGGGAGATAGTGATTGCTGCAAACGCTTACCTCTCGGCCACCACGGTGAATGAGGCAGAGTACACAGGGATGATTAACGGTGTCAAGGCTGTTATTGCGCACGGTGCCGAGGATTTAGTCATCGTTGGTGACTCAAGGCTCGTGATTCAACAATCACTATGGGTGATCGGATGCAGGAAAGAAACTCTGCTAGCGCTGCTGAATACTCACAAGGAACTCGCGGCCAAGCTTCGATCAGTTAAATATCTTCACGTTGTACGAGAATACAACGCTGCCGCGGATTCGTTAGCCACTGAAGCGCTGAAATCAAAGGTCAGTCGTGTCATCTTGTCTGGAACTCGCAAGTCGGAATTGGCGTCGCTGAATCGTATCCAGGAAATGATCTACGAGCCGGATGAAGACTCGATAGATGTTTCGTACTGCTTTCGCAGTGGCATTTGAAGGTGCAGCGCGTGAAGGAGAAAGATGTCGCCTTCGCACAGCTACTGCATGTTGAGCATCACGGGCTTCGTCGACTTGGAAGACTCGCTCGCGCTGGTGGCACCTCCATACAAGGCTTCCCCGACTATTCGAATGGACCCCGCGTTGCTGTACGCCAGGCTTCCCCGTAATTACAGCGAATTCGTCATGTCTTTTGGCGGATCAGCGAAGACAGAGAAGTACGGTGGCTACGGGAGTTGTTCATAGGTGCTGTGGAGCCTTCTTGAGTGGGAGATAGTGATTGCTGCAAACGCTTACCTCTCGGCCACCACGGTGAATGAGGCAGAGTACACAGGGATGATTAACGGTGTCAAGGCTGTTATTGCGCACGGTGCCGAGGATTTAGTCATCGTTGGTGACTCAAGGCTCGCGATTCAACAATCCCTAGGGGTGATCGGATGCAGGAAAGAAACTCTGCTAGCGCTGCTGAATACTCACAAGGAACTCGCGGGCAAGCTTCGATCAGTTAAATATCTTCACGTTGTACGAGAATACAACGCTGCCGCGGATTCGTTAGCCACTGAAGCGCTGGAATCAAAGGTCAGTCGTGTCATCTTGTCTGGAACTCGCAAGTCGGAATTGGCGTCGCTGAATCGTATCCAGGAAATGATCTACGAGCCGGATGAAGACTCGATAGATGTTTCGTACTGCTTTCGCAGTGGCATTTGAAGGTGCAGCGCGTGAAGGAGAAAGATGTCGCCTTCGCACAGCTACTGCATGTTGAGCATCACGGGCTTCGTCGACCTGGAAGACTCGCTCGCGCTTGTGGCACCTCCAAACAAGGGTTCCCCGACTATTCGAATGGACCCCGCGTTGCTGTACGCCAGGCTTCCCCGTAATTACAGCGGATTCGTCATGTCTTTTGGCAGATCAGCGAAGACAGAGAAGTACGGTGGATACGGGAGTTGTTCATGGGTGCTGTGGAGCCTTCCTGAGTGGGAGATAGTGATTGCTGCAAACGCTTACCTCTCGGCCACCACGGTGAATGAGGCAGAGTACACAGGGATGATTAACGGTGTCAAGGCTGTTATTGAACACGGTGCCGAGGATTTAGTCATCGTTGGTGATTCAAGGCTCCGGGATTCCAACAATCCCTAGGGGTGATCCGGATGCAAGAAAAGATAACTCTGCTAGCGCTGCTGAACACTCACAAGGAACTCGCGTCAAGCTTCGATCAGTTTAAATATCTTCACGTTGTACGAGAATACAACGCTGCCGCGGATTCGTTAGCCACTGAAGCGCTGGAATCAAAGGTCAGTCGTGTCATCTTGTCTGGAACTCGCAAGTCGGAATTGGCGTCGCTGAATTGTATCCAGGAAATGATCTACGAGCCGGATGAAGACTCGATAGATGTTTCGTACTGCTTTCGCAGTGGCATTTGAAGGTGCAGCGCGTGAAGGAGAAAGATGTCGCCTTCGCACAGCTACTGCATGTTGAGCATCACGGGCTTCGTCGACCTGGAAGACTCGCTCGCGCTTGTGGCACCTCCAAACAAGGGTTCCCCGACTATTCGAATGGACCCCGCGTTGCTGTACGCCAGGCTTCCCCGTAATTACAGCGAATTCGTCATGTCTTTTGGCGGATCAGCGAAGACAGAGAAGTACGGTGGCTACGGGAGTTGTTCATAGGTGCTGTGGAGCCTTCTTGAGTGGGAGATAGTGATTGCTGCAAACGCTTACCTCTCGGCCACCACGGTGAATGAGGCAGAGTACACAGGGATGATTAACGGTGTCAAGGCTGTTATTGCGCACGGTGCCGAGGATTTAGTCATCGTTGGTGACTCAAGGCTCGTGATTCAACAATCACTAGGGGTGATCGGATGCAGGAAATAAAACTTTGCTAGCGCTGCTGAATACTCACAAGGAACTCGCGGCCAAGCTTCGATCAGTTAAATATCTTCACGTTGTACGAGAATACAACGCTGCCGCGGATTCGTTAGCCACTGAAGCGCTGGAATCAAAGGTCAGTCGTGTCATCTTGTCTGGAACTCGCAAGTCGGAATTGGCGTCGCTGAATCGTATCCAGGAAATGATCTACGAGCCGGATGAAGACTCGATAGATGTTTCGTACTGCTTTCGCAGTGGCATTTGAAGGTGCAGCGCGTGAAGGAGAAAGATGTCGCCTTAGCGCAGCTACTGCATGTTGAGCATCACGAGCTTCGTCGACCTGGAAGACTCGCTCGCGCTTGTGGCACCTCCAAACAAGGGTTCCCCGACTATTCGAATGGACCCCGCGTTGCTGTACGCCAGGCTTCCCCGTAATTACAGCGAATTCGTCATGTCTTTTGGCGGATCAGCGAAGACAGAGAAGTACGGTGGCTACGGGAGTTGTTCATAGGTGCTGTGGAGCCTTCTTGAGTGGGAGATAGTGATTGCTGCAAACGCTTACCTCTCGGCCACCACGGTGAATGAGGCAGAGTACACAGGGATGATTAACGGTGTCAAGGCTGTTATTGCGCACGGCGCGAAGGATTTAGTCATCGTTGGTGACTCAAGGCTCGCGATTCAACAATCACTAGGGGTGATCGGATGCAGGAAAGAAACTCTGCTAGCGCTGCTGAATACTCACAAGGAACTCGCGGCCAAGCTTCGATCAGTTAAATATCCTCACGTTGTACGAGAATACAACGCTGCCGCGGATTCGTTAGCCACTGAAGCGCTGGAATCAAAGGTCAGTCGTGTCATCTTGTCTGGAACTCGCAAGTCGGAATTGGCGTCGCTGAATCGTATCCAGGAAATGATCTACGAGCCGGATGAAGACTCGATAGATGTTTCGTACTGCTTTCGCAGTGGCATTTGAAGGTGCAGCGCGTGAAGGAGAAAGATGTCGCCTTCGCACAGCTACTGCATGTTGAGCATCACGGGCTTCGTCGACCTGGAAGACTCGCTCGCGCTTGTGGCACCTCCAAACAAGGGTTCCCCGACTATTCGAATGGACCCCGCGTTGCTGTACGCCAGGCTTCCCCGTAATTACAGCGGATTCGTCATGTCTTTTGGCGGATCAGCGAAGACAGAGAAGTACGGTGGCTACGGGAATTGTTCATAGGTGCTGTGGAGCCTTCTTGAGTGGGAGATAGTGATTGCTGCAAACGCTTACCTCTCGGCCACCACGGTGAATGAGGCAGAGTACACAGGGATGATTAACGGTGTCAAGGCTGTTATTGCGCACGGTGCCGAGGATTTAGTCATCGTTGGTGACTCAAGGCTCGCGATTCAACAATCCCTAGGGGTGATCGGATGCAGGAAAGAAACTCTGCTAGCGCTGCTGAACACTCACAAGGAACTCGCGGCCAAGCTTCGATTAGTTAAATATCTTCACGTTGTACGAGAATACAACGCTGCCGCGGATTCGTTAGTCACTGAAGCGCTGGAATCAAAGGTCAGTCGTGTCATCTTGTCTGGAACTCGCAAGTCGGAATTGGCGTCGCTGAATCGTATCCAGGAAATGATCTACGAGCCGGATGAAGACTCGATAGATGTTTCGTACTGCTTTCGCAGTGGCATTTGAAGGTGCAGCGCGTGAAGGAGAAAGATGTCGCCTTCGCACAGCTACTGCATGTTGAGCATCACGGGCTTCGTCGACTTGGAAGACTCGCTCGCGCTTGTGGCACCTCCAAACAAGGGTTCCCCGACTATTCGAATGGACCCCGCGTTGCTGTACGCCAGGCTTCCCCGTAATTACAGCGGATTCGTCATGTCTTTTGGCGGATCAGCGAAGACAGAGAAGTACGGTGGCTACGGGAGTTGTTCATAGGTGCTGTGGAGTCTTCCTGAGTGGGAGATAGTGATTGCTGCAAACGCTTACCTCTCGGCCACCACGGTGAATGAGGCAGAGTACACAGGGATGATTAACGGTGTCAAGGCTGTTATTGCGCACGGTGCCGAGGATTTAGTCATCGTTGGTGACTCAAGGCTCGTGATTCAACAATCACTATGGGTGATCGGATGCAAGAAAGAAACTCTGCTAGCGCTGCTGAACACTCACAAGGAACTCGCGGCCAAGCTTCGATTAGTTAAATATCTTCACGTTGTACGAGAATACAACGCTGCCGCGGATTCGTTAGCCACTGAAGCGCTGGAATCAAAGGTCAGTCGTGTCATCTTGTCTGGAACTCGCAAGTCGGAATTGGCGTCGCTGAATCGTATCCAGGAAATGATCTACGAGCCGGATGAAGACTCGATAGATGTTTCGTACTGCTTTCGCAGTGGCATTTGAAGGTGCAGCGCGTGAAGGAGAAAGATGTCGCCTTCGCGCAGCTACTGCAGTCGAGCATCACGGGCTTCGTCGACCTGGAAGACTCGCTCGCGCTGGTGGCACCTCCAAACAAGGGTTCCCCAACTAATTGAATGGACCCGCGTTGCTGTACGCCAGGCTTCCCCGTAATTACAGCGGATTCGTCATGTCTTTTGGCGGATCAGCGAAGACAGAGAAGTACGGTGGCTACTAGAGTTGTTCATGGGTGCTGTGGAGCCTTCCTGAGTGGGAGATAGTGATTGCTGCAAACGCTTACCTCTCGGCCACCACGGTGAATGAGGCAGAGTACACAGGGATGATTAACGGTGTCAAGGCTGTTATTGCGCACGGTGCCGAGGATTTAGTCATCCTTGGTGACTCAAGGCTCGCGATTCAACAATCACTAGGGGTGATCGGATGCAGGAAAGAAAACTTTGCTAGCGCTGCTGAATACTCACAAGGAATTCGCGGCCAAGCTTCGATCAGTTGAATATCTTCACGTTGTACGAGAATACAACGCTGCCGCGGATTCGTTGGCCACTGAAGCGCTGGAATCAAAGGTCAGTCGTGTCATCTTGTCTGGAACTCGCAAGTCGGAATTGGCGTCGCTGAATCGTATCCAGGAAATGATCTACGAGCCGGATGAAGACTCGATAGATGTTTCGTACTGCTTTCGCAGTGGCATTTGAAGGTGCAGCGCGTGAAGGAGAAAGATGTCGCCTTCGCACAGCTACTG
The DNA here is from genome assembly GCF_000142945.1 of Phytophthora infestans T30-4. NCBI lineage: Eukaryota > Oomycota > Peronosporomycetes > Peronosporales > Peronosporaceae > Phytophthora > Phytophthora infestans. The sequence goes on from NW_003303747.1 coordinate 822,965, forward strand.
CAGTCGAGCATCACGGGCTTCTCGACCTGGAAGACTCGCTCGCGCTGGTGGCACCTCCAAACAAGGGTTCCCCAACTAATTGAATGGACCCCGCGTTGCTGTACGCCAGGCTTCCCCGTAATTACAGCGGATTCGTCATGTCTTTTGGCGGATCAGCGAAGACAGAGAAGTACGGTGGCTACTAGAGTTGTTCATGGGTGCTGTGGAGCCTCCCGGATTGGGAAATAGTGCTTGCTGCAAACGCTTACCTCTCGGCCACCACGGTGAATGAGGCAGAGTACACAGGGATGATTAACGGTGTCAAGGCTGTTATTGCGCACGGTGCCGAGGATTTAGTCATCGTTGGTGACTCAAGGCTCGCGATTCAACAATCACTAGGGGTGATCGGATGCAGGAAAGAAAACTTTGCTAGCGCTGTTGAATACTCACAAGGAACTCGCGGCCAAGCTTCGATCAGTTAAATATCTTCACGTTGTACGAGAATACAACGCTGCCGCGGATTCGTTAGCCACTGAAGCGCTGGAATCAAAGGTCAGTCGTGTCATCTTTTCTGGAGCTCGCAAGTCGGAATTGGCGTCGCTGAATCGTATCCAGGAAATGATCTACGAGCCGGATGAAGACTCGATAGTTGTTTCGTACTGCTTTCGCAGTGGCATTTGAAGGTGCAGCGCGTGAAGGAGAAAGATGTCGCCTTCGCGCAGCTAGTGCAGTCGAGCATCACGAGCTTCGTTGACCTGGAAGACTCGCTCGCGCTGGTGGCACCTCCAAACAAGGGTTCCCCAACTAATTGAATGGACCCGCGTTGCTGTACGCCAGGCTTCCCCGTAATTACAGCGGATACGTCATGTCTTTTGGCGGATCAGCGAAGACAGAGAAGTACGGTGGCTACGAGAGTTGTTCATGGGATGCTGTGAAGCCTCCCTGAGTGGGAGATAGTGATTGCTGCAAACGCTTACCTCTCGGCCACCACGGCAGAGTACACAGGGATGATTAACGGTGTCAAGGCTGTTATTGCGCACGGTGCCGAGGATTTAGTCATCGTTGGTGACGCAAGGCTCGCGATTCAACAATCACTAGGGGTGATCGGATGCAGGAAAGAAAACTTTGCTAGCGCTGTTGAATACTCACAAGGAACTCGCGACCAAGCTTCGATCAGTTAAATATCTTCACGTTGTACGAGAATACAACGCTGCCGCGGATTCGTTAGCCACTGAAGCGCTGGAATCAAAGGTCAGTCGTGTCATCTTGTCTGGAACTCGCAAGTCGGAATTGGCGTCGCTGAATCGTATCCAGGAAATGATCTACGAGCCGGATGAAGACTCGATAGTTGTTTCGTACTGCTTTCGCAGTGGCATTTGAAGGTGCAGCGCGTGAAGGAGAAAGATGTCGCCTTCGCGCGGCTACTGCAGTCAAGCACCACGAGCTTCGTCGACCTGGAAGACTCGCTCGCGCTGGTGGCACCTCCAAACAAGGGTTCCCTGACTATTCGAATGGACCCGCGTTGCTGTACGCCAGGCTTCCCCGTAATTACAGCGGATTCGTCATGTCTTTTGGCGGATCAGCGAAGACAGAGAAGTACGGTGGATACGGGAGTTGTTCATGGGTGCTGTGGAGCCTTCCTGAGTGGGAGATAGTGATTGCTGCAAACGCTTACCTCTCGGCCACCACGGTGAATGAGGCAGAGTACACAGGGATGATTAACGGTGTCAAGGCTGTTATTGCGCACGGTGCCGAGGATTTAGTCATCGGTGGTGACGCAAGGCTCGCGATTCAACAATCACTAGGGGTGATCGGATGCAGGAAGAAACTTTGCTAGCGCTGCTGAATACTCACAGGAACTCGCGCCCAAGCTTCGATCAGTAAATATCTTCACGTGTACGAGATTACACGCTGCCGCGATTCGTAGCCACTGAGCGCTGGAATCAAGGTCAGTCGTGTCATCTTGTCTGGAACTCGCAAGTCGGAATTGGCGTCGCTGAATCGTATCCAGGAAATGATCTACGAGCCGGATGAAGACTCGATAGATGTTTCGTACTGCTTTCGCAGTGGCATTTGAAGGTGCAGCGCGTGAAGGAGAAAGATGTCGCCTTCGCGCAGCTACTGCAGTCAAGAATCACGAGCTTCGTCGACCTGGAAGACTCGCTCGCGCTGGTGGCACCTCCAAACAAGGGTTCCCCGACTATTCGAATGGACCCCGCGTTGCTGTACGCCAGGCTTCCCCGTAATTACAGCGGATTCGTCATGTCTTTTGGCGGATCAGCGAAGACAGAGAAGTACGGTGGCTACGGGAGTTGTTCATGGGTGCTGTGGAGCCTTCCTGAGTGGGAGATAGTGATTGCTGCAAACGCTTACCTCTCGGCCACCACGGTGAATGAGGCAGAGTACACAGGGATGATTAACGGTGTCAAGGCTGTTATTGCGCACGGTGCCGAGGATTTAGTCATCGTTGGTGACTCAAGGCTCGCGATTCAACAATCCCTAGGGGTGATCGGATGCAGGAAAGAAACTCTGCTAGCGCTGCTGAATACTCACAAGGAACTCGCGGGCAAGCTTCGATCAGTTAAATATCTTCACGTTGTACGAGAATACAACGCTGCCGCGAATTCGTTAGCCACTGAAGCGCTGGAATCAAAGGTCAGTCGTGTCATCTTGTCTGGAACTCGCAAGTCGGAATTGGCGTCGCTGAATCGTATCCAGGAAATGATCTACGAGCCGGATGAAGACTCGATAGATGTTTCGTACTGCTTTCGCAGTGGCATTTGAAGGTGCAGCGCGTGAAGGAGAAAGATGTCGCCTTCGCACAGCTACTGCATGTTGAGCATCACGGGCTTCGTCGACCTGGAAGACTCGCTCGCGCTTGTGGCACCTCCAAACAAGGGTTCCCCGACTATTCGAATGGACCCCGCGTTGCTGTACGCCAGGCTTCCCCGTAATTACAGCGAATTCGTCATGTCTTTTGGCGGATCAGCGAAGACAGAGAAGTACGGTGGCTACGGGAGTTGTTCATAGGTGCTGTGGAGCCTTCTTGAGTGGGAGATAGTGATTGCTGCAAACGCTTACCTCTCGGCCACCACGGTGAATGAGGCAGAGTACACAGGGATGATTAACGGTGTCAAGGCTGTTGTTGCGCACGGTGCCGAGGATTTAGTCATCGTTGGTGACTCAAGGCTCGTGATTCAACAATCACTATGGGTGATCGGATGCAGGAAAGAAACTCTGCTAGCGCTGCTGAATACTCACAAGGAACTCGCGAGCAAGCTTCGATCAGTTAAATATCTTCACGTTGTACGAGAATACAACGCTGCCGCGAATTCGTTAGCCACTGAAGCGCTGGAATCAAAGGTCAGTCGTGTCATCTTGTCTGGAGCTCGCAAGTCGGAATTGGCGTCGCTGAATCGTATCCAGGAAATGATCTACGAGCCGGATGAAGACTCGATAGATGTTTCGTACTGCTTTCGCAGTGGCATTTGAAGGTGCAGCGCGTGAAGGAGAAAGATGTCGCCTTCGCACAGCTACTGCATGTTGAGCATCACGGGCTTCGTCGACCTGGAAGACTCGCTCGCGCTGGTGGCACCTCCAAACAAGGGTTCCCCGACTATTCGAATGGACCCCGCGTTGCTGTACGCCAGGCTTCCCCGTAATTACAGCGGATTCGTCATGTCTTTTGGCGGATCAGCGAAGACAGAGAAGTACGGTGGCTACGGGAGTTGTTCATAGGTGCTGTGGAGCCTTCTTGAGTGGGAGATAGTGATTGCTGCAAACGCTTACCTCTCGGCCACCACGGTGAATGAGGCAGAGTACACAGGGATGATTAACGGTGTCAAGGCTGTTATTGCGCACGGTGCCGAGGATTTAGTCATCGTTGGTGACTCAAGGCTCGTGATTCAACAATCACTATGGGTGATCGGATGCAGGAAAGAAACTCTGCTAGCGCTGCTGAACACTCACAAGGAACTCGCGGCCAAGCTTCGATCAGTTAAATATCTTCACGTTGTACGAGAATACAACGCTGCCGCGGATTCGTTAGCCACTGAAGCGCTGGAATCAAAGGTCAGTCGTGTCATCTTGTCTGGAACTCGCAAGTCGGAATTGGCGTCGCTGAATCGTATCCAGGAAATGATCTACGAGCCGGATGAAGACTCGATAGATGTTTCGTACTGCTTTCGCAGTGGCATTTGAAGGTGCAGCGCGTGAAGGAGAAAGATGTCGCCTTCGCGCAGCTACTGCAGTCAAGCATCACGAGCTTCGTCGACCTGGAAGACTCGCTCGCGCTGGTGGCACCTCCAAACAAGGGTTCCCCGACTATTCGAATGGACCCCGCGTTGCTATACGCCAGGCTTCCCCGTAATTACAGCGGATTCGTCATGTCTTTTGGCGGATCAGCGAAGACAGAGAAGTACGGTGGCTACGGGAGTTGTTCATAGGTGCTGTGGAGCCTTCTTGAGTGGGAGATAGTGATTGCTGCAAACGCTTACCTGTCGGCCACCACGGTGAATGAGGCAGAGTACACAGGGATGATTAACGGTGTCAAGGCTGTTATTGCGCACGGTGCCGAGGATTTAGTCATCGTTGGTGACTCAAGGCTCGTGATTCAACAATCACTATGGGTGATCGGATGCAGGAAAGAAACTCTGCTAGCGCTGCTGAACACTCACAAGGAACTCGCGGCCAAGCTTCGATTAGTTAAATATCTTCACGTTGTACGAGAATACAACGCTGCCGCGGATTCGTTAGCCACTGAAGCGCTGGAATCAAAGGTCAGTCGTGTCATCTTGTCTGGAACTCGCAAGTCGGAATTGGCGTCGCTGAATCGTATCCAGGAAATGATCTACGAGCCGGATGAAGACTCGATAGATGTTTCGTACTGCTTTCGCAGTGGCATTTGAAGGTGCAGCGCGTGAAGGAGAAAGATGTCGCCTTCGCGAAGCTACTGCAGTCAAGCATCACGAGCTTCGTCGACCTGGAAGACTCGCTCGCGCTGGTGGCACCTCCAAACAAGGGTTCCCCGACTATTCGAATGGACCCGCGTTGCTATACGCCAGGCTTCCCCGTAATTACAGCGGATTCGTCATGTCTTTTGGCGGATCAGCGAAGACAGAGAAGTACGGTGGATACGGGAGTTGTTCATGGGTGCTGTGAAGCCTTCCGGAGTGGGAGATAGTGATTGCTGCAAACGCTTACCTCTCGGCCACCACGGTGAATGAGGCAGAGTACACAGAGATGATTAACGGTGTCAAGGCTGTTATTGCGCACGGTGCCGAGGATTTAGTCATCATTGGTGACTCAAGGCTCGCGATTCAACAATCACTAGGGGTGATCGGATGCAGGAAAGAAACTCTGCTAGCGCTGCTGAATACTCACAAGGAACTCGCGGCCAAGCTTCGATCAGTTAAATATCTTCACGTTGTACGAGAATACAACGCTGCCGCGGATTCGTTAGCCACTGAAGCGCTGGAATCAAAGGTCAGTCGTGTCATCTTGTCTGGAACTCGCAAGTCGGAATTGGCGTCGCTGAATCGTATCCAGGAAATGATCTACGAGCCGGATGAAGACTCGATAGATGCTTCGTACTGCTTTCGCAGTGGCATTTGAAGGTGCAGCGCGTGAAGGAGAAAGATGTTGCCTTCGCGCAGCTACTGCAGTCAAGAATCACGAGCTTCGTCGACCTGGAAGACTCGCTCGCGCTGGTGGCACCTCCAAACAAGGGTTCCCCGACTATTCGAATGGACCCCGCGTTGCTATACGCCAGGCTTCCCCGTAATTACAGCGGATTCGTCATGTCTTTTGGCGGATCAGCGAAGACAGAGAAGTACGGTGGCTACGGGAGTTGTTCATGGGTGCTGTGGAGCCTTCCGGAGTGGGAGATAGTGATTGCTGCAAACGCTTACCTCTCGGCCACCACGGTGAATGAGGCAGAGTACACAGGGATGATTAACGGTGTCAAGGCTGTTATTGCGCACGGCGCCAAGGATTTAGTCATCATTGGTGACTCAAGGCTCGCGATTCAACAATCACTAGGGGTGATCGGATGCAGGAAAGAAACTCTGCTAGCGCTGCTGAATACTCACAAGGAACTCGCGGCCAAGCTTCGATCAGTTAAATACCTTCACGTTGTACGAGAATACAACGCTGCCGCGGATTCGTTAGCCACTGAAGCGCTGAAATCAAAGGTCAGTCGTGTCATCTTGTCTGGAACTCGCAAGTCGGAATTGGCGTCGCTGAATCGTATCCAGAAAATGATCTACGAGCCGGATGAAGACTCGATAGATGTTACGTCACGTGGAGCAGAGCGTCAAGTACATGTACTGTCAGGCAGCGAGTCTTCAAAGTGGAAAACGTTCGAAAATTTCGTGGTTGATTACGCTCACCAGAGTGCGATTATGGTAATATGGCAGTGATGACTAGGCGACAGACGAAAGCCAAGAAACGCGTCAGGTTTGCAGATGAACACTCGGAGGATGTCTCAAAAGCTCAAGAACAGCATGAAGAACGACGAGAGACGTCCACCGAAGATTCATTCGGCGAAGATTTGCCAGACCATCCTCACAAGACTGTACCAGCAGCATTGCCCGATGCGGAGGATGTTGACCCGGTAGTGATACAGCGGGAACGACGCAGACGTTTTATAACGGTGGCACAAGACGAAGAGCAGAAGTGGTCTAACATCAAGAAGGTGCTTCAGGGCCAAGCAGAAGAGCTGAGTTGCAAAGAAGCTCGAGATGCCTGGAAGTATGCTGACCGGTTCGTGTTATCAGAAGACGGCGTGCTTCACTATCTTGGATTAAATCGTCGGTACGACCACGGTTGGCAAGAGGAGACCAAGCAGCGGCTTGTAATACCAACAACGATGATTCAAGAGGTCCTACAGAACTGTCACGACTCGCTGGAAGGTGGACATCAAGGTGTGGTGAGAATGTTTCATCGCGTTAAGTCCGATTATTATTGGATCGGCTTGTACGCTGACGTGGAGAAGCATGTGAAGTCATGTCCAGATTGCAGCTCGAGTAAAAGCCGTCCGCAGCTTCGTGGATACTCGCCTTGCAACGTACTCGCCGGACGACCTTTCCAGATCGTCTCGATGGATTTTGTGATCCCACCGCCGAAATCTCGCAGGCGGAACACGGCGTTGCTCCTATTTCAGTGCTCGTTCACGGGATTCGTTATTGCCAAGGCTATGTCGGATACGATTGCACTGAGTGTTGCCCAAGTGTTCGAAGAATGTGTGTACCGACGGTTCGAAGCCCCATCATTAATAAGGCACGACCGCGACCCACGCTTCATGAGCGAGGTTTTCCAAGCGTTTGCAGCGATGATGCAGTCAAGATCACGAGCAACTTTGAGCTATCAGCCACAGGCTAATGGACAGCAGGAACGCTCGGTGAAGTCGGTGATGGGTTCCGTACGAGTGTACGCGGAAGACCCTCTACAGCAAGATTGGGACGAAATCGCGGAGAATCTGGTATTTGCTATTAATACTTCTCAGGACACTACGAGGAAGGAAACACCGTTCTACCTCGCTCACGGTTGGGATGCTCAGTCGACGTTGAGGGCAATGTCGTCATCACTCAAACGAGGACTCGGCAAGCAGTCTGACGCACTGGCGTGGCGGCGTGAGATCAATCGACAACATGAGGTCGCTCTCACTATGGCCAAAGATTATCAGGCTGTAGAAAAGGAGCGAAGGGCTAAAAAGCATAATGATGCCCTGAGTCGACTGAAAAATCCGTTGTACCTCAACCAAGTGGAAATGAACACTCAGTGGGCCCTCCAGAAGCTTCGAAAGAGACAGATGATCCTGCAAGAGCCCCACCGAGATCTCTTTTTGAGATTGAAAGCCGGGCGTGGTTGTACATGGAACGCGTCAAACCGGGCTTGACGAAGAAATTAGGGCATCGGTGGCATGGAATTTTTCGGATCAAGCGCAAGGTGGACGAGTTTGCATACGAGCTGGAACTGCCAGACCGAAGTGGGTATCGTTTCTACCCAGTGGTGCATGTGTCGAGACTCAAGGCTGTCAACGAATTCAACAGTCGACCGAACACTCGGTTGGTACTAGACGCGACTAATGAAGCAAGACTCGATTTCGATGAGGAACTGTTGCCTGAAGACAGCTGGGAACCAGCATCCAACTTGTCATGTGGAGGTCTGTTGTACGACTATTTGCGATCCAAGAAGAGTGAGAATCGGCTGCAGATGGCGCAAGTGGCGGACGAAGACTAGCGTGACTGGATCACGTGTGAACTGTTCACAGGGCGATGCAGCCTGTGGTAACAGACGAAAAACGTTACTGCAACAACAAATTGTAAATGAATTTGAAGAACAACATGAACATGATTACGCTGTGGAAGTGGATTAAGAATAAGAAAACATGAATGCCGGCCGAGGAGCGACCACTGAAAACGGAACCTCGCGGGACCCCTCAACAGTTAGCTGAGATGCTGGAGAACGTCGTGGAACATGCAGCGATGGTTCAAAGCGATTCCAATTGCCTGGCTGCGGTGGCCAAGAGTGCCAACGAAGTCGAGTCACCACTCTCCTTCTCCTCTTCATCAGGAACCGGAGCCTCAGCAGCTGGAGCTGCAGCCGGACCCTGCGAATCCTCGGCACTAGCTTTAACAGGAGCAGCAGCCAGAGGAGGACGTGGAGTACCCGGTGGCGAGTCAAACAACGAACGCCAAGTTGGAATAAACTCACCGACATCCAGAGACGGATCAACCACCACGCTTCGATACACGTCCACGAAACGCATACCACGAGGATTGAAAAGCTCCGGATCACACTGGCACGGGAATACGTGGTGTTGTACGGGTGCTGATGCGGCGCATTCATCCATCCAGTACGCCAGGGTTGACGAGCATCGAGAGCCGGAACTTTGGAAAGCCAGTCGGAAGTCCGAGGTGCGAACGGCAAGCTCTCGATCGGGTACCATGGCTTCGACGGCTCCAAAAGCAACTCAGGACGAATGAACGGCGCGCCGGAGGTACCAGAGGAAACCGAGTCACGACTCTACGCCATGTACTGCTCACGGTACTTGTTACGAAGACGATCGGCACGACGGTCGCGCTCACTGAAGAGCTTCTTCAACAGAGCTCTCAGCTCCTTCAAGCACTCCTTGTCGTGGCCAACCTTTTTGGCTTCTTCAACGAGACCTCGCTCAATGCCAGCCAACGGAAGCCAGTGGAGACGCTCCCACAACACGAACCCGAGGTCACCTTGCTTACCGCCGTCACCCCGAAGGGTCGCCCAGATCATCTTGAAACGAGTCTCAATCGGGGCACACTTTGAGATGGGGACGCTTGGATCAAAACCGACGGTGTCGAAGAGACACGCTTGAAGAGGGTAAAGCTTCCGAAGTTGCTGGTACGTATGATCAGGATGCGAATAGTCGAAGTACGCTTGGAGACCCTCCAACGTCGTACGAACGGTCACCTCACCAGTTGGTTCGGGGAGGGTCATGCTTTAGAGTCGCTCGAAACACTTCTTGGCATCTGCGTTAGTAAACTCCATGTCCAAGAACGGAAGAGCCCACGGTGGCAAGGTGGACGAAGCCGGCACCGTAGGGCGAGCACCAGGCAGCACTCGGTGAGGCAACGGCTCAACCGACGGTGCACCACCACGACGCGGCACCGAAGTGTAGGTGGCCGTAATCATGCGCCCAGGTCCAGCATCGAGAGTCCAGATAGGCGGACGAGGAGACACCGGAACAGGAGGAGAAGATGCTGGTGCTGAGTGAATTGCCGGTGGCGAAGGAGGCGGACCGCCGACTATGATTGGAGAAGTAACCATCGGCGAAGGATTTGGCCGAGGTGGAATCGGAGGACGAGCTGGGCCAAGATTGCTCCAGTTGCCGTCAAAATCTTCGACATCTTCGTCATGGAGTGTTCTCGAATGATCGGTAGGTGACGGAACATCGCCGCCACCACTGGGGGCATCAGGCGAATTATCCACCGAAAGTTTATTGTCATCCACGTCACCTCCACGATCGTCATCAGCATTTCCATCGTCATCAATCTCCATCGAAAAGTCGGGCGAAGACACGCTGGGTACGGCAGATGTCGAAATAGTCGGAGCCGGCTTTAGAGACACGGAAGCTGGTGGAGCAGCTTCAACAGGGGCAGGCCCTGTTGTTGGAACCACTCCCGAGACTTCAACTGTCTTGGACGTCGCAACAGACGACGACGCAGACTTGGCTTGTGGAACAGTATGGTCCGATTCTTCACCTTCGTCACTTGAGCCGAGCATGAGTCGCATTTCCTCGGCCTCACGCAGAGCTTCTTCAGCGGCACGTATGTCTGCTGGAGAAGGAGAGATCGTTGAAGCTGGGGGCTTGGCCACATAGGGAGGACCCTGAGGCGGGGGCGAAGGCGCATCAGGAAGACCGGGAACATCGTCGTGATCCCCAGGGTCCACGTCTTTACCCGAAGACTCGGTGGCAGTTTTTTGAACCGATGGGACACTGCTTGGACCAGCAGCCACCATGTCCACGTCACTCTGTCGCCCTGTCGCCGCTGAGGTCGACCACGGCGGGAGTGGAAGAAGACGCTGGTGTAGGAGATGGCGACCATGAGCTTGGAGAAGATGGTACAGACTTGGACCGAGTCTTCATATGACGTCGGGGCGACTTGGCGGGAGAGCGAGGACGAGTCTTCTTGCGCTTCTTCTGGGCCGCTTGCTTCCATGCCTTCGGACCGAATAGCGACCTACGAGCCGACTTGGGAGTTGAAGTGTCGGCAGGTGGCGCATCACCGAGACCAGCAGCTGCCATCGAAGTACTGGCCTTGTCCGTCGGGATGGGGGCCTTGTCTTCGTCAGAGTCGTCCGGTTTGTCGTCTAAATCCTCGCCACCTGGTCGAAGGCGCTTGTGGGACTTCCCATGAGCCAGCCTTGGCCAAAGCTGCAGGGAGAGCTTGAGGATCGTCCGAAGCCGCGGCAGCAGACTGTATGCGCTGCAAAGCGACCAACGTCTCTTGATCTAATTCCAGGGCGTCCAGGTCCAGCTCACCCGCTGTCAGACCTATCACGAAGGATTGTGGATGAACGTTAGTTGCTGAACACACGGTGGAAAGAGCAACATTGGGAACGTACTATCAACAGCCAGACGCAGTACCTCGGGATCCATCCCGGCCAGACTCACGTGTGCACGGAGGGTGCGATTCACTTGGAGGAGGCGAGTGTTACGGTCTTGCTGGTTCTCGAGGACCTTGAGGGTTTCGTTGTCAACATACTTGCCCTGGGCAAGCTTGACCAGAAGGAGATGAAGCTTCCGAGTCTGCTCGGTATTCGCTCCAATTGAAGACTTGTACACCTCGCGTTCACGAGCCAGCTTCTTGTTCAACGTGGCGATGAAAACGTCCCGAGCTTGGACCTCGCAGTGCAGACGATTCAAGTCTTCTGCGTGTCGCTCCATGGTGGCTTGAACACTGGCGAGCATGGCGTCGTTCTTGGCGTTCGACTCGCGGAGAATCTTGACGTTCTGGTGAAGGGCTTCGATCTCAGCGTTGGCAGCCTTGGGGAACGCCTCCGCGTTCTCACGAGCCATGATTTTGGGCACCACCGAACGTACGGCGGCAGCAGCCTCGGACTGAGCAAACCGCAACTGACGCTCCAAGTTGGCAACTCGTTCGGGTAATGCCGACAGCGCGTCAGGAAGAGGTTGTACCGCAGCGAGGACATCATCGAAACCAACAGCAGTCTCGAGGCGACGTTGAGCGTGGACATCGCCGTGGAGAGGAGGCGCAACGCTGAGCTGCACTTGGTGACGAGCCATTGCAGTCAAGTACGGAATTATCGAGGTCATCATGTGATCGACCGATGCCTCCGTTCTTTCAGCCAGCATGGCGCGCAGCGAATCCTCGGTGAGTGGTGGTGGACCACCAGCAGGCGCAGGAGGAGCAGCAGGAGCCATCTCCGCGGATTCAGCGGCGACAGGGAGTGCTGCAGGAGCTACCGTAGGGGGTGAAGAGTCCGGGGCAGGAAGCGCCGGAGGACCGGCAGATGACGCTGCTGTCGGGGGAAATGTAGCAGACTGAGGGGCGTTCGAACCCTCGGTCTTGCCCTCCTAAGAAACAAGACGGGTAATGCAGGGTGATGAGCAAGGCGCCGATGATTCAAGGGAAAGATGAGCGGACGTACCTCCAGCTGTTCACGTTCGCGACATCGGCGAGGGTTGAAACGCTGAAACAAATATTGGATATTGGATACAGTCCATATGTTACTGAATCCAGGCTGTCCTTATTATTAATAATGGACTGGCCGGATTCGCATTCAGCGGACCATCTACGGTACGAGCCCTCGGTGGCGGTTGGGATGAGTTCACGGAAGACTCAACGACCCTTGGAAGACACATTCACCGTCTGGGACAGGGCGCGGGCCGTTAAAGATACTCATGCGACGGTGCAGACGACGCTTGGCATGCAAGAAGATCCATAACGGATCATTGTTCACTTGATATTTGTATACTTGATTAGGACTTCTTATTAGGAATAGACCCGAAAGGGTAAGCTTAAATACAGAGCAGAATTTCCACTCAAGCACACAGAGCGACGTTCGGCTTCAAGGTAAGCGTCAGGTCAAGCTTGTTTGAGTGTGTTATGCCTGTCGGTGAACTCGAAGCTCTGTAGCGAGGGTTCATCCGGCAAGGCCAAGAGACTTTGTGTATTGGCCGATTACTATCGGAGGTTTTTACGTGACGGCTTATTGTTGCCTATTTGCACGACTGGGAGTGCTTGGATTGCCTCCCTTTTATTCTTCCAACCGAGTGTTGAACACTCGGTGATCTCGTAAAAGGCCTGGTACCCTTCCGCTGTTGGGACCACGAGGATTCAAAACACCTGCTAGCTTTGCTCGTGCTAGTAGCGTGTTCTTATTTTTACTGGTTGGCCTATATAAGTAGTTTACAAGGTCCAGTTTGTCCCGGTGCAAGGGCAGAACTGGGGTCTTCAGGTCCGCCCGAACGATCGTTTACTATCCTAGTAGACGTATTGTTGTGGCAACGTCCTAGCTACATTTGCAGCTAGAGTTCACGTGGGAATTCCAACACCACAGTGGCTTGTGCTGTAGCCAGTCACACGAGCCATAAATCTCTTTTCTTCTTTGTTCCAGGTCACAGCAGCCTTGATATCGGCCTTGCACTCCGTCGACTTTGCAAAGCAGATCTTCCGCTGACCCGTACTGTGGCTTTTCCTCCTCCACCCATGTGTGCAAATGAGTTTGATCCAAAATGTCTTGAAATCGGGAATTAGCGATAGAGAAGAATCGCCTGTGTCTGCCGATCCTGCGTCATCTGCGGAACGTCGCGCTCAAAAATCTGCGCTACGGCGAATTACCGACGTCGAGCTGCGGAGTCGAAAGAGCTGGTGCGTCCTCGCCTGATACTCATTCATGTATTTGTTAAACGCGTCCCAATTTTCGTGTCATTCCTTGTCCATCGATGAAGCCTCAAACACGCTAGCAAACGGCACGTGAGCCTTCAGGTTGCTCCCGCTCATTGATATTATAACAATCCAGTGTGCCCCAGGTTACATAAAGAGTGACCCGTCAATCTTGTGGACACCTGGTACACGGTACCAGGTGCTCTCGGAGCCAGTCAGAGCATGACTACTTAGCTCCACTATAGGTAACCTCTAGTTTGTATGGAATCCAAGCTAACCATGCTTATAAATACATCAGTCTTAAATCTACTCTTCTAAGTAGCAAACCGTTCCCTTTGAGGCCGGGAACACGTGGACTAACGTTCACTCGGGTAGTTAGTACCCTTAAGCACTTCCTCTGTGCAAGGTGCTGTGTGACCCCGTCACAGATATCCACCTGCTTATTTACAAAACATCAGAAGGAGTAATAAACAGCACAAATATACTTACGACAAATACCAGTCCGAAGTCGACTTGAGGCCTAGTCGCGCAAAAATCCAAATGAGAGGCTCAACCATTAGTTTGGTGCTCTTGACACTCGCTAGCTCACAAGCGTCTATTTTTCGAGTACCTACAAGGTACTTCGAAACGTTAGTAAAAATATGCAATAAGACTTTACATGTATGGTGAAGATTGACAGATAAACACCTGATTCCCAAAATGTACTTTCTATTTAGCCCGACTAGTGTGGAAGAGACAGGCTAATGGTGCCCGTGCCCTTTCTCTAGCCGCTCGGTGGCAGTACAGTCGTGCACCTCCAATTCGGCAGGGCGGACCATATCAACAGTGCCAGAGCATATGTGCACAACGTAAAGCAAAAAACAAACGCAAATCCAGTGCACTGATATTTTATTTGTTAATTCAGTACAACATTTACGCCAATCTTCTGCAAAATCTTGGTGTCAAACGCGCGAATCGCGGGCGCGCAACAGCGCTTCCCACTCCGAACTTGCTCGTTGGGCAACGGAGCGCTTGAAGACCCCCCAAGTAGTAAAGCGCACTACCGTCCAGAGTATTCTTAAGCGGTCCGCGGAAGTTGCCGCCTTGCCGGACGCCTATCGCGACCAGAGCATGCAGGATCTGACTTGTGCTTCTCGCACAAAGACTGCTTTTGTGGGACATGTAGGAGGAAGGGCGATGTCCCATTGCCTTTGGCGGTAAAAATCAAATGTAAGAATACCTCCGATCCAAAATTTAAAATCAGATCGATGCGGCGTGTCATCCCTCGGCGAGGGGGGGAAAACCGTTGAGGTTAATTGCTAGGGTGGTGATGGGCAAAGGTAATCGCGCATCCGATTCGCGTAATCATAAAATCTGGCAGGGTATCGACTGATACCGGTGCCGAATTGGAGGTACGACTGTAGCAGGCTCATTTCAAGACTGCACTGTCCTGTGGACGCGGTACCAATAAGTGCGAACGCGCCCCTTTTCTGTATTTTTGGCTCGGGCTTTAAATAGGAGCGCTGCTAGGGATGCACTGTCATCGTGGACGCCGTACCAAGGCAGTCGTTGTGGATCCAGCAAATCCGATTGGGTCATCTTTCAGCTGACTCTATAGAGTCGGAATGGTTGGTAATATATCAGCGTAATTTACCGATTACCTACCGTATAACTTCTTTAAGGTACGCTCTCACTCAGTGCAGTCTATCTTTTTTTTTTGAGAAAGAAATAGCTATTATAGCGAAATCACGTTTTTCAACTCGAACACGGCCTAAAGTTCTCTAATTCAAGACATGTTGAAATTTGCTCGTTTACCGAACAACACGGTAACCCAGTAAGTCCGTCAAGTGCTTTACGGATTCCCTCGCGCCTTTTGGCTCTATGTGACGACTACCAGTCACACATACATGTCCCCGCGATTCGTTAATTGATCCCTGTGTTTCATAGGCTCGAATAAAAGTGGTGCTGAAATGCTGGGTTCCCACGACCACCCAAGGTTTTTGTGACAGTCCATTTATCTGCATCGCTGGGGCTATTGGTTTATTCCGTCACTCGCAAACTTACCAACTTCCTAGTGGGTTGCCATTGTGCTCGATGAATTACGCCCCACTCGCCCAGTTTCCCTTGGGTCAAGCCCCACCTCTCAGCTTTGCGGCCATCAAGATGCTTCGTCGAGCTGTACCCCAGCAACTCCCACTACAGTTTCGTGTGGAATCAACAACAGCTGAAACGAGTTTCGTTGTCTACACCTGCACCGTATCCAGTGTGACGACCAGCAACTCTTGGGGTGTGTCATACCGTTACTCTGAATTCGCGACTTTCATCAAGAAGATCCAGGAGCAGTGTACGTGCCAGAGTAGCAAGTGTTGTGGATCATGCGCGGCTATTCGAGAGTTTCTCTGGGCCTGCTTTCCTCAAAAGCGCCTTGCGATTCTGTCTAAGTCCCCACGAGCCATCGCAGATCGCAAGAACAAGTTTGAGATCGTAATGCAGTATTTGCTACGCTGCGTTCTACTACCTGGCAGTGCTATGAAATGCGCCCACACTCGCCGGAACCTTCCACCTGAGCTTTTCGAGTTTCTTGGTGTCCAAAACGAAGCGGACAAGCGGTCTCTGCTCCAAGTGTTTGTCGACAACTACCAAGGTGCCGCTCTCTCGACATGCAGCCGAGACAGCTCCCCTTCCAACGCATCAACCGTGGGCACAATAGAAGCGACCCAGTGTACGATTTGCCTGGACGAAGTCGCTTGTGACGACCGCAGTCTTCGCCCCAATTCCTCAATCGTACTCTCGTGCCAGCACGCGTTCCATCGCGAATGTATCTTCGAGTGGCTGCTCTTCCAGTTCCACTGTCCGCTGTGTCGCGCTCGGGTTGGTCCTTCAGCTGTGGCCAGCTACTGTCGAGTGAAGAACCACACGTTCCAGTGGTGGCTCAGCAAATTTGACGAGAATCCCCTCGGCATCAAGCAAGTGTAGCCAGCTTCCTTCTATTTCGACGGATAACTCATGTATTAATATCAACATCACTGATACTTTTTGTGTGTTCTATCGACTAGTACTTGCACTTAAACTTGTCAGCTGCTTTCATAAATCTGAATGATTCGATCGATCTCGTTCGCCATTTCAGCGGCGGTCGGTCGCTTCTTCGGATCAGTGTCCCAACCTCTCCTAATCAGGTCCTGCATTTGCTGAGGGTAGTCGCTCATTGCCTCCAGTGGCGGCCGAACACCAGTCGGTACCTTTTCGTAAACCTCTTCCCTCTCCAACATCCGAAATGGCTTCACACGCGCTCGCAGCGCCCACATCACCAGCGATAAACTGTAGATATCCAGTTTCTCATCTAGCTGTCCATGCTGATATTCCTCGGGGGATCGCCACTTGCCCTTGGCCACCGAGGTCTCAAACGTGCACTTTTCGTTTGTTGGCGCACCGTTCACCAAACGTGGCCCCGTGTACTTGACACGGTTAAAGTCGTTCAGCCTCAAAGTACCGTTGTTATCGATCAGAAACTGTCGGGCCTGTAGATCTGCATGCGCGAAGGGCCCTCCAGGGGCGTTGTGCAATTGGGCGACGCCTCGAGCCGCGTCCCGCGCAAGCTTCAGTGCACGATTAACGGAGACTGACTCCTCGGACTCGAACAACAGCGTGTCGAGCTGGTGCGGTATGTAATCGACCACCACAGTCGTCTTGCACCAGCCCACAAGTCCCACGATATTCGGCTCGTTGCGTATTGAGAAAATGGACGCACACTCCTCTACGTGGCGAGGGATAATGTCAGGGCGACTCAGAAGATCTTCCTTGACGCGTTTCACTGCTACCTCACGACCTGCAGCAACAAGTAAAAACAATAAGAAATAAAAATGCTGAGTCAGTTTGAAATTATCTCACGTGTGATCAGAGAAAACCTCATTTTCACCGTTCCACTTGGTCTTGAACACTTCTCTCCAGAAGCCTTTGCCGACGAACTCTCCTGTGTCTAATTGGTCCATATTGGCGCAATTAAGCTCCAATTCTTCTGGTTTAAACAGCGCCACCGCCGCCGAGAAATCGCAGCCGCTCTGTGACACAAAGCAGCGCCAGCGTCATTTACAGGCCATGCCGTGCTCATATCGCGATGATAGACCTACCTCTTTGCGATAAGCTTGTGGGCGCAGCCACCAGGCCTCTTCGCTGTCCCTGGCCGCCAGGATATCAGTCAAGGCATCGCGTAGCCCCTGCGCGACACCCCGACCCTCGAAACGCAGCGTTGGTGTCCCCGACTGTGCGAGTGTTGCGATGGTTCTCACATTCCAGAAGAAATAGCCAACCACTGAGATGACGAGTAGCAGCTTGGCGACTAGCGGTAGTTGCCATTGCCACGACGAACGCACGGCATGCCAGCGAGCTCCCCGCGGCAATCGAGGCATCTTGGAATGGGACAAATTTGAGGATCGGGCAGTGAAGCAAATAAATTTTGGTCCGACACAAAAGTACCCTTTTTTAGAAAAGGTCATTAAACTGAGGTACTTCTGGTGCTAATTTGCCAAAATTCCATCTTGAAGCCGGCAATTCATTCCACAGAAGCCAGCACCGTCGCCATGGAGGTCGCTCGATCTACGCCGCCCCCGCGTGCGCGCTCTGAGCGCTACTGGAAGTATAGTCACTACCCCGTGGGTCTTTCCCGTCTCATACAAGAGCGTGAGGTGCGTGGAAACGCTCGTGTCATCGACGCCGCCTGTCAGGGCCATGGCAGCTTAGTTCGTCGGCTCCAGTGCGAGGCCGTACTCGACGGTCACGGGGGTTGCGTCAACACGCTTCAGTGGAACGAAACTGGAAAGCTGCTGGCGTCCGGATCGGACGATCATAACGTGATCATATGGAGCTACGACCAACACAAGAAGCAGCAGGTGATCGAGTCCGGCCACACGCTCAATATCTTCGCTGTATGCTTCGTCCCAGGCACAGACGATCACGTTCTAGCCTCTGGAGCTATGGACAACGACGTCCGCATCCACTACGCCCCATTCCGTAAAGACTCGTCCAAACTTTTCCGTGTTCATCGAGATCGAGTCAAAGATATTGGCAGCTCGTGGGCAGTGCCCAAAGTATTCTGGACCGTAGCTGAGGACGGACTGGTGTATCAATTCGATCTACGCGCTCTACCCCGAACCAGTGGGCGATGTGAGTCCCCCGACACGTCTGGCGTTCTTATCAATTTAGGCAGGGACAGGAACGGCCGAGTGTTGAGAGGAATGGGCATGACGGCGCACCCGTTGGACCCGACGAAAATTGTCTTTGCTTGTGGGGATTTCTACACGAGAATGTACGACCGACGCATGCTGAGAGTGCAGCAGCACATCTCGTCGGCCAGAAGCGCAGGAGCGACGAGCCCCGTGGAGGTTTTCGCTCCTCCCCATCTGCACTTGGATGCGTATTGTGATAGTAAAGCGCAGAGATTCCACGATAAAAGTCACGGAACGAGCATCCGATTCAGCAGTGACGGGTCTGAGATCCTCGCGAATTACCACAATGACCACATTTACCTGTTCAGAGTGGGGTCGAACGAGACGGTGGTGTTCAATAGGGACAACAAGACCGAGCCTCAGATCCAACCGCTAGCGTGGCTCAATGGTGCGCACATGGATGAACCGAGTCTGCCGTTGGACTTGCATATGGAGGGAGTGGGGATCTTGCATGAACAAGGCCAAGATGCACTTGGCAGGAGTGAGTACACGCGAGCACTCAAGTCGCTGACTCTGGCGTGTGGTGCTCGTGGAGTAGCAGAACTGACTATGACGCAACGCAAAGAACTGCATCACGACTGTGCCAAGGCCTATCTGGGACGATCGTGGAACGCAGATAGCTATCTGGCCGCGGTGCAGTGCAAGAAGGCGCTGGAGCTCGATCCAAATGATCGCGAGGTTGAGTTGACGTATATTAAGGCGCTGGGTGCAGGGAAACGGCAACGACAAGCCAAGTGGCAGGCTCGACGATACAAGGAGAAGTACCCTGATCACGAAATAGACGTGACCTCGTTCCTGAACGAGACAGCGTCGACCGACCGAGGTGATCGTACAGTAGATCGTTCCTTGCGTTTGTATCGATCCTCGGATGAGGATGATTCGAGTGACAGCGAGGAGGAAGTTCCTCATAGCAACCAGGACAACAACGCTGGAGAGGAGTTACCTGACGACGATGACGGCTTCTGGGAGGGCGATTTAGTGAACAGCACACCGGTGAACTGTGACGTCCTCCGACGCTACATTGGCTATTGCAATGTGCAAACGGACATTAAAGAGGCCGCCTTCTTCGGTAAGAACGACGCCTACATCATAGCTGGAAGCGATGATGGGCGTGCGTTGGTCTGGGATAAAGCTACTGGAGAACTGGTGAACGCTATTGAAGCGGACGCAGATATTGTGAATTGTGTGCAACCTCATCCATTTGATGCTTGTTTGGCAACGAGTGGGATCGAGAATGTGATTCGGCTATGGAGTCCCACGAGTGGCGAGGAGAACACGCCGACGGACGCTGAACTTGAGGAAATCGTATTGAAAAACCAAAGCCAAATGGATGATATCGCCATTTCATTCGAGGGTGCGATGCACAACATGGTTCGTCTCGTCTTCCAGGCGGGCGGTGACCACCAGGCGATCCAAGAGTGCGCCACCAGTTAACTTTACGATTATTACTCGAATGCGTGGAACTGAAGCACTTTGTTTTTTTCTGCGGTGGTGGCGCTTGCATTAATGACAAAGTGCGCCAAGCGTCACTGCTCCAAGGGATTGGCAGCTAACGTGTTCATCTTTCTGTAGGTTTTGAGAGGATTGGTACCGCTTCAAGTAAATAATCATCTGTTCAAGCGCTGCTGAGTATCTCTACCATTCACATAACAATTAAAGAGTCTGCTTTTCTTTTGTTATTTATTTCAACACTGTTCTTAAACAGCCGACTGCGATTCGAACATGCGAGCTTGCTCCACGCTTCCATAACGGACTGGGATAAACTCGTTCAAGCGCTGACGGCGACAACGACGACGACTGTGCTCCTTGACAAGCCACGTGCCCAGAACCAACAACACTACGCCAGCAACGCCGGCTGAAACAGCGGCCATCGCATGCGACACAGGCGAATGATTTTTCAATCCCACCCCATTCTCACTCGACTCGGTTTGAGTATCCGCCACTGTCGTGCTCGTAGTCAGCGTCTTCACTGCAGTACCATAATCAGCAATACGTTGCTGATGGCGCCTGTACTGCTCATTCTCCGCATCAATACGTCGGCATGAGGGGTGCTCAACCTCAAGAGCCACAGTACAATTGCACGTCGCACCCGGTCCTTGAGCACACGAGCCGTAGCCGCTACAGAATGGGGTGAGCTTCTTGTCCTTGACAACCTTCTGCTGTGGATACACGTAACTGCCTGCTGACTGCCAGCAGTAGTCGACCGACGGCTTCTGGTACAGCGTCATCTGCGCTACCATCTCTTCACCGTTGGGAGCATCGGCGTCGAGAGTGACAATCTCATCGCATGATGGGCCCGTGTAAGGCTTCCGAATGGGTGGGAATGTGACGGCATTATAATACTCCTCAGCGTTCTTGAGGCAACCGTCGTCGTTGCCGTCTACCGCGCAATTGAACTTTGGGAGGTTTCCCACACCCGAGCACGTCAATGCATCTAGAGGCTTATAGAGCTGCTCGATCCGCTCGTCCATCCAACGAGCACGGTTCAGCACCGCGTCGCGCATCTCGTTCACACGCTCAGCGTACGTCCCGTTACAAGTCTCCAAGTCGACAACAGCGCACTGCACGACGTCCCTGCGCCAGTCTCCACCGCGGCACTTTGATAGCTGACGGTAAACGGGAGCAGCGCTGGCATCCAGGAACTTGGTAATGGCGTCGTCTCTCCAAGCCCCGAAGACGGGATCGTCAGCCTTCTGCATGTTAGTGCCTCGCAGCGTCTTCCAGCGCTGGATGACAAGCGACGCGAGCTGCGAGTGGCACATGAGACGTTTCCAGTACGTGTACTGCGGGTAGATCCAGTCTTTGAAGTGCCGACGAGCTCCATTTCCGTACGCCAAGTTGAGGTCCCATACGGGTCCGGCGTTTATGGGCTGGTCACGGTCCTTGAAGAAGAAGGTGCTGCGCCGGTACGCGTCCACATTAAGCGACATCTCTGTGTGCAGCAAATAGTCGGCAAAAGACCCGAGATCCAAGTGCTTCGGGAGCTCCAGCGGAGCCGTCATGTTGTTCCAAAGCACCCGGTACATCTGCGGCAAGAATCCCGTGTCTGTGCTGACGAAATAGTCGCGCATCTGCTGCGAGAGTGACGATCCACTCGGATACGCCAGCACGGGGCGTTCACCCATGCCGAACTCGTTCTGATACTGGTCGATGACCATATTGGGCGAGTAAGAACCGTAACTGGGGGGATCGTTCGACCACGCCCATCCACCGTTCAAGACCTTTGGGTTTCGAGCTGCACAGGTAGCGTTAATCGACGCCAGGTTGACGTGGTTCTTGTCATACGTTGGTTTCTCCAACAGCAAAAAGATGCCAGCGTACTCTGGCTTCTCCTGAGTGGGATTGGTGCGCATGTAGACGACTGCGTGTCGAGTTTTGACTGAGTAGCGACCAGTGGAGCGATACAACCAATGGGCCAAGTGGTTCCGCAGTAGAGTACAGTCGAGGAAAGGTCCGTTCATCACGAAGGCCTTGTTCTCCACCATACCCAGAAACGATGTGTCCTCTGGGAATTTGAGGTTGAACTGGTGCTTGGCGAAGAAGAGACTCGACTGGCCGCGGTAGTTGGCCTTGGAGTGCTCGAACACGGCGGTCCGCTCTCCGTTGATACAGTTGAGCTTCCCGTCGGTATTGTCAATCACTTCAACACGGGTCTGTACAGCCTCTTTGAGACAGTCATCTGCGGGATAACGCAGTTGGTTGCAGGTAGAATCCGGAAAGCTCCGGTCCAGCGCCGAGACGATCACCACGGGCATCTCGTAACACTCAGCTTGGCTAGGAGTAGCTTGATGCTGGGCTAATGCCGCCTGCAAAGATGCTAGAAGCGTCAGGAGAGAATAAATTCGCATTGTTGGTACTCTTCAAAGTCGGACGGTGGTGGCGTCTGAGCCAGAGACTAATGTGGCTCGGGGCAAATTGCAGACTGACAACATGAAGAGGGTTGTCGGTCTCGGCAATCCGTTTTCAAGAGTTACCGAAGCTGATCAATGGAGACAGAAGCAGCGGTTTCGGTAGCAGCGTTGAACGTTGAGTGCTGAGCTGGTGCTGCCCAAGATACGTTGCAATTAGACGGCAGCGATGAATGGAGAGAAACGACAGTGGTTGGAGCTGCTTTCCAAGGTGCTGGCCGCCTCTGCTTGGTATCCGTTAGGAACCTGCGCCACCAGACACTCACCTTTTAGATCAGACTTTAGAGGCGTTCAACTGACGTACGGACGTCCTTGCCGCAGATTCGACGAGACACGCGTTTGGCGCATGTAGTCACCAGAAACCACCCACAAGTTGCGAGGCACTGCGTTGACGACGTTGAAGAAACGGATGATAAAATGCTGCTTTGGAGTACGATTGCAGTCTCTATTTTTGGCAAAGATAGAAGAAACAGCCATTGCTGTTTCTTAGTGAGCTTACCTCTCAAAAGGGCTATACCGTTTTGTCTCCCTTGCATCATCATTTCCAGTCACCCGGTTCCAAAAAGTGGACTCGTGTAGTGCGATCAGGGCAGCTCGGTCAGATGCCCAGGGCTCGTATCGGTTAATGTAGATCAACAGGATCTTCTCGAAGCGCGGGTAGTGTGGATAATTTATCTTGAGTTTGGCCCTGATGGTTCCTGCGTCAAATTTCTGCTCAACCCACTTTGAGTACAACTCGCCTCTGAATTCTCAACCCTTTCCAAATCCTTCTCGGCGAAATACAAGCGATATTTCGGTGGGCGCTCTCCTAAACCGAGGAGTGACTTCAGCTTATTTGTCAAGATAAACGCCCGCTCTTCATCGTTCCTTCTCGAATGAAAGTATCTCCTGCTTGCATTGCAAGCTGAAAGGAGCAGAACTGCAACTGCTATTAATAGTAGCAGGACGAAACTTCGTTGCATAATGGCTAGTGTGCGCGTAAGTTCTCGAATCGTAGATTTGGACAAAGATTATGGGGTCGATAAAAGAGCATAAGCGGCATATGATACATGATGGTAAGCCATTTCGATGTCTCGTTTCAGGATACCATGATTCATGGGGAGTTTTATAATTCCTTTGTTCCTTTGTACATGTACTTTATTTTACTGTCAAATTCCAAAATGTTGAAAACGTCTGAATTTTGGCAATCCAACTTAAGCTTTCTGTTAAAAGCTTTTACTACGCCAGCCATGCGTCCCAAACGGGAGCTGCTCGCTTTGCTGCAGCGACTCAACAACTCCGTCGGCATCTCGGCTCGGCATGTGTACACGCGCCAGATCGCAGTCTCGGAGCTCCTGCAGTGCCCGCAGTCCGAAATCCGCCGACAGTTGCCCGAGCTCTGCGACTTCGTGGACTCCCTCAGCAGCCACAACTCTAACGCTACTGGCACTCCGCCCTCCTCGCTGGTACGTCGTGCCTTCCGACACCCAGATGCACAGTGGCTGAGTCGCAGCGCGCGTGAGAGTGGCGTCTCAGCGCTGGTATGTCAGCAACTGGTGCGGTTGGCGAGACAGGACAGCAATGACGAACTCGTGGAAGACAATACAACCAACTGGTCGGCCGCCGAGCTCACCATGCACGTTCTACTAGACGCACTGCTGTCACCGTGCGCACAGCGACTGGGAAAGGCCCCAGACGCCTGTAAGTGGCGTGCGACGCAGCCCAAGCCCAGATTCCATGCTATGACGTGCTTCCCAGTGTGGTCGACCTTGCTGCCGTTCGCAGCGCTGATGGGACTTCGATTCCCGGGCGTGTTCCTGCGAGTGCTACTTGAGTATCGACAAATGGAGACGAAGAAGAAGAAGCAGCAGCAGCAGCGGGTTAATTGTAGTTTTGCTCAAATTACAGGCATCTGGAGATTGGTGGAGGAGTTAAACAGAGGCGACAAGGAGAGCCAGAGCGCCGTGACGGAAGTGATGGTTGGTTTATTGAGACTCGCAAGCGATAAAGTGCTCGCAACGTCTGTGGCTGTGAAGAATGAAAAGAAAACGGTTGGACTGCATCTGGATGACCAACTCATGGAGAAGTTTTCCACTGGACTGCAAGGATTCTCGTTCAAGAGCTGGCGAGCGAACGCGGTGCTCAAGCCGGCGCTATTTGATGCACTGCAGAGCTCTCTAAGTATTCCAGCGGATGAGGCGAAGGGTGTTGAGATACCACAACGAGTTGCTGTGTTTGCGGCAGTAGGGTGCATCTTTGTTAAGGACCTGGCGGCGGATATCGTATCGACACTCATCGAGCGTGCCAGTGATACCGTAACCACGAGTGGAGCAGTCAGAGGACCTCTGCTGAATTTCCTTGTGGGATTCTGTGCGCACGTAGACTTGGTATCGCTGACATCAGTGATAGAAATGTTGGAGTTCCTCGTGGCCGCCTACAAGGCCGTCCCGCAGAATGAAGGCGATCTTGAGCCACGACGAGCACAGCAACTGGAACTGGTGTTTTGTATCGTGTATGTGGCGTTGCATCGTTGTCAGAGTGTCGATACTTTGCGTCAAGAGGTCAGCTCCGACGCTGCAGAGGTCAAGGAACGTCTGGCGCAATTACAAATGCGGTTATGCAGTGACGTTGCGTTCGAGGACTTTTATGTTGCTGCCCCCTTGCACTGGACCGCAAAAGTATTGGGGCACTGGGTGTTTCTCTCGGACGAAGAAGTGCAGGCCTTCTCGTCCGAAGCTGAAGAAAATGACAACGATTCCGAGAAGGAATTCAGAGACCGAGTTGAGGCGTGGCACGCTATAGAAGCGCGCTTTGCCTCCAAACCGGAATCATTCTCGGCGTTCACGCAGATGAAAACGTTGTTGGAGCCGCATTTGAGACCGTCCATTCCACTCGACCAGCCAACCCACGAGCATGGATTGATTCTGCCAGCAGCACGGAAGCGTCGACGGACTGATGAAGTGACGAGAAATTCTGGAGATCCTGACAAGCTCGAGCGCTCTATCGATGTTCTGTTGCTGCCAGACGTCATGGAGCGCGTGTGCTCCTTTATGAGCGCCAAGCGGCTTTGTCGGATGGCTCTCGTGTGCCGCACATTTGCAGATATCAGCCACCGCGCTTCCCTGTGGCGACCACTTTACATGCGAGTTGGTTTTCCCATCTTCAAGACGAATGCTCTACCTCCTGCGTCGGTGGCGTGTCATCATGGCGAGAAGTACGCGCACAACTGGCGCCAACTGTATCAGGAGCGGTTAAAAGCGGTGAAAAGACTGCGACGCGTGCAACGTCGAGTCCTAAAAGCCGGACAGTCCAATGACCAGGAAGATGGCAACGACAGCAGCGCGTCCGGTTCTGCCAGAGCGACCGCATTCATCCCGCAGCTCTGCGCGTATTGCAGTTGTGACCAGGTTCTAAAATCGGCAGTCGATTTAGAAACCCACCAGACGCAGCACAAGCGATTCACTTGCACTGAAGCATCCTGTCGAGCGTCGTTCACGGGTTTGCACAAGTTCAACGCGCACATGAGGGGGCACGCGGTCGAAAGCTCTTGTCGACTTGTGTGCGGCTTCACAGGATGCAAGAAAAGTTACTCGTCGGCCAAGCGACTGGCCTCACACCGCCAGAAAGAGGGACACCAAACTCAAGAGTATTAATAGTGCACGACCAAGATAGAGAATACATTTGAGAATGATGGGGAAAATGTCGATTTTTACGGTGACCTTGAAGTCTCGTTTCTAACAGAAAAAAAGTTCGCTTTATGTCAGCCGTTACTTTTTCGTCATCCAATGAGATCTCAGATCCTATCTTTCAACATCGTTTATTCTGTAATACAGGCTGCATACAGCTCCACTGCTCTCCCTCAGTTGACCACTTTCGCCCAGTCGTACAACATGGCGCAGGCGGGCGACAGCGACAGCGGACCGCTGCCCACGCTCGCGGCGTCGGCTCTAGCGGCCCAGGGCGCCAGCAGTGAGGACAAGACTGTCACATTAGTGGCAACGTGCTCTTTCATGTTGTCTCTAGCTCTCGGGCTGCGATTATTGGGCTTCTACCTGGCCAAGACACGTCGACGACGTAAGCGACTTCGTCTACTGCCCAGACTGGGTATTTCCGTGCCATTCCCAGCCGCTCTGCACGCTTTAGACGTGAGTGTATTCGTGGTGCTCTGGTACGCCGTCAGTATCGGCATGACGCTGTTCAACAAGTGGTTTTTACGGGTCTGGGCGGGCGGAGGCTACCCGTTCGCCACGACCATGACGTGCATCAACATGTTTGTCAAGTGTCTGCTATCCAGAATCATCGATCGGTGCTCCAGTGGAGGCTGCAGTGGCAACGGGACGATGATGGCGCTCCCCTCGACTATCTACTGGAAGCTGGCGGTTCCTATTGGCGTGTGCACTGCCCTGGACATCATGCTGTCCAACCTGTCGCTGTTCTACATCACGGTGACGTTCTACACCATTGTGAAGTCCGGAGGGAACGTGTGGAATTTGCTATTCTCGATCTGTCTCGGACACCAGCGCCCTTCCTGGCCCTTGTTCGGCGTCATCGTGTTGATCTCGAGTGGCATTGGACTCGCGAGCTACGGGTCGGCCCAGTTTGTTTTTTACGGTTTTATACTGGTATTGGCGGCGTCGGTGATCGGAACGCTGAGGTGGGTGCTGACCCAGTCGCTTTTACAGGCGATGGAGGACACGACTGGCGCTCCGAGGAATAAAGTGCTGGCTGTGGTGTACTACGTGTCACCGGCGAGTGCGATCGGCCTGCTCCCGATTGCGTTATTCTCCGAGGGGAGCGACTACGCGACGTCGAGGTTTTTACTGGACTCGCAGCTTTTGATGATGTCGCTGGTGTTTATCTTCATCAGTGGATGCCTGGCCTTTGTGCTGATTTTCATTGAGATTCTGCTGGTCAAGAAAACGTCGGCACTGTCGTTGGGCATTGCCGGTAGCTTCAAAGACGTCACACAGGTGCTGCTGGCAGTCTTCATCTTTGGTGACCAGCTGATCGCGATAAATGTGTTCGGTCTCGTTGTGGCCACTTGCGGAATGCTCTTCTACACGTACATCAAGCACACAATGGCAGAGGCAGCAGGGGGGAAGCTCAAGGGATACCAGCGAGTTCCCACCTTTAATTCGGACCTGGAGGACAGCAGCGATGTCCAATCCTCGGGCTTTGATAGCAAACACAAGGATATCGTCCCGGAGTTTCAGATGAAAGATGAGCGAGTCTCGGCAACAGGAACCAAGACTGTGGCAGGAGTAGAGCTGGTACGACGAGAGAGCAAGGACTTTAACTCATCAGGCATGGTCGCCAATGCCTCTCATGTGTGACGAGAACACGGACGCTTTGTAACATTAGGTCGCAGGTCTGCCAGCTGACAAACTAGCAGCAGTTCTTGTTCTCGTTGCGCTTTGAAATTTTAATAGACCAAACAGAACTCAAAAACGTTTTTTTCTTCTTCTTCTGACTCACTTCAAGTGACGAGATGCGGTTTGTACTCTCGCAAACGCCCGTCACGACACGCACTGAACACGCGACCAGTTTGGCTTCCTACAGCGACTCCACGCACAGCGTCATACTGCGGACCCGTGAGCTCTGTGGACACGTGGGGCTTCTCACCGAGATCGGTCCAGTGGCTGCATGCGCCGTCACCGTGAGCTGTCCAAGCGCTGCTAGTAGAAGCTGAACTATCAGCTGACACTGCAATACTATGAATCGGCGAGGAGCTCCGTGATAAAGCGTGCAGAGGAGTACTGTACCACAAGTATAGATTAGGGTACCGTGGATGCAATGCCCTACGCTGTTGCCAACGTACCTGGTGTGGCGTAGATCCCATACAGTAAATAAACCATCTTCACTTCCGGTATATAACATCGGTAGCGACGCATTTGCAGTAGTAGCACACGATAGGATAGAACCGGCAAGTCCCTCGAGGTTCAACACCTGCAAGTGAAAGGTAAAGACTGTAAGCACTCATTCCTTCATCGCTATCAAAGCAAAGCCAGGAGGCGTACCGCCCCTCGTGCACGGATGTCCACTCCAAGCGTCTCTCCGTTATCAAGCCCTGCAAAGAGCACCTTCCCGTCCGTCTCAGCTTCATTTTCGCTCGTAGTGGGCAGGTAATCGCCCTCCGCCAGCAGCTGAGCGGTGTCATCCATGACCGACAGGCAGTGTACCGGACTCTGATCATCATTCGCCCACTTGGCAATGACGTCCTGGGTCCCGCAGTTCCACAGCTGAATTAACCCGTCAGTTCCGCACGCTACAGTACATCAAAACTCAACTGTCAATACACACGCCGTAAAATAAAATATCTTTCCTGCCTCCTAAACACTTACACAGCACATTTCTGCCTCTGCCAACGATCGCGACGTCCTCAACCCCTCCCACATGCCCCTTCATAACAGCTGCACAACGCCCATGCACGCTCCAGATTCTAAGCGTAAAGTCCAGTGATCCCGTGAGTACAACCTGCGAGCTCGGGAAAAAGCGGGCACTGGTGACGTCTGCTACATGGCCCTGTAATGGCAACATCTGAGCTCTATTCTGGCTGTCCCAGAGCATGCAGACGCCATCCGAGCCTCCAACCACCACGTATCTCTCGTCTTTGGACACATCCACTGTATGCAGCTGAAGTAGCGACGGCGATGGCTTCCCTGGGTCTTCCGAGTTGGCAACTACAGGTACGTCCATCGTCTCATTGGGGGCCTGGAACACTGTGCGCAGCTGCGTCTTGGACTTAAGATCCACTTGGACGTCCACCCACGATGCTTCTCGCTCAAGAATCCGCACAAAAGGCGGCTCTCTAGAGGTCTGGGACGCTGTTGAGAGCAACAACTGATACTGGGAGCTTGGACATGAGTGCACTTCGGCCGTTAAGCGCTCGTCCTCAGCGAGTTCGTTGGCGGTAGACGCCGCAATTTTAACGGTGCGTTCATAGACATCTAGCCAGCAGGATTCGACAGCGTCAGGCCAGTCTGGCTGGATCTGCATGTACATTCGTGTCTCCGTCTCCTTGGGCATGCAAACTAATCTCCAAATCCAAGAATTCTTAATATGGAAAAACTTGTACAATTAGTAAGTACTAAAGTAGTACAATTTTTAGCAAATCAAATTAATTCTTATAGCAATTCAAAAGCAATAAGTTTTAAATATTTTCTAAATTACTTAGAAGAAAGTTCTCAAGTGTTTTTAAGATCATTTCTTTTAAAAGTCATTTATAAAAATTGATTTCAAAGAAGCACTTTAAATTTCAAGAACTAAAAAAAACTTGAAAAATTGCATTTATAAAAATATGCTTGTTTGTGCGCTTTTAATAAAAAGCAAAAAGGGTTTTTGCAAAACATGGTCTCTCACAGCTGATATAAAAAGAATCATCAAATTAAATGACAATTACTAATACATTCTTAAATTTAATTTGGCGAAAGGTCGCGAACGGATCTTGGATTGAGATCAGTGTTAGGTTGTCAACGAGAGCTACAGATGGAGAGTGATGCATCTACTACATCCTCCTCGTCTAGTGACCTAGCTGCATCTGTAGCGAAGCCTATGGCAGGACTAGTCGCGTCGTATTTCCTGCGATCAATGGATTGGAAGACCAAGCGCGTTGAGACGGAAGCAAGAAACGAGGATTTAATGGGAAAAGCAGAATTCAGTGACAACAGTGATGCGAAGTGTCTAGAGCAGCAAAACGGGAATGAAGAGACTCGTATTGAAGTGGAGACAGAGCCGGATGCTCCTGTAGTCCCAGAGGACGAGACTCTTGAGGAGAGAGTGGACGACAAGAAGGAGTTCCAAGTGACGTACCAGTGTCTTCCGGATGTGGAGCAGCAGCAGCACGAGACAGAGGTAGTCCAAGGACTAAGTAAGCGACGACCAATGCAATATATGGACGTGCTGCTGCAGACTGATGAATATGGAGTGGGGCTAAATGTGGGAGCGGAGAGAATGGAGGACGGACAAGTCCTCCTAGTGGTGGAGTCTTTCCGCAGGTTAAGTGGGAAGGACATTGGACCAGCGGAAGCGAGTGGGAAGATTCAAAAAGGGGATATATTGCATTCAATTGATGGAGAGGAAGTGTGTTCACTTCAGCAATTACATGCAAAGCTGCAGGGGAGACTGGGGAAGAGAAGGAAGTTTGTGCTGCTGCGCTTCCTTCGGCCTTTATGTGGAGACTCTGACGCTTCTGTAACGCCAATTGTGGAGCGAAAGAGTGAAGCTGTGGAGGTGAATGAAACAAATTGCTTGGAGGCTGAGACGCTGCTTCACGGTAACCCTCAAGTGGCTGCTCTAGTCCGTCAACTAGCCACTACGAACAAACTTCTGCAAGAGCAACTGCTAGCCAGCCGACTGAAACAGGAAGAGCAGAGTATTCAGCTTGATCAACTGCATGCGCTGTATGCGCGAACACAAGCCGAGGGCTTGCCACTTTTTTCTCTGTCCAAGTCTATCCGCCCATTTTCGCGCAAATCAGGCTCGACCATCGATGGAGTGGAGAAGTCCACTCCCAACAAGATTCAGACAGAACTCATCGAGGCTGTCAATGCAGGGTACACTCGACTGCGACAAGAGTTCCAACTGCAGCATATGATTGATAAGCGGGAGTTGGAGGGCAAGTACGCGAAGAAGGCGCAAGAGCTGGAGGAGGCTACCACAAAGAAAGTAGAGATGCTGGAGCAAGGCTTTCGACAGGCACTACATCATTATACTGTGGATGGTCATTGCACGTGCCAATGTGGAAGGGCTACAGCACCAGGGAGTCCGGACGAAACAAGCGATTGTGAACTGCTGGAAACTACTGCGAAGACTAAAGTTATGGGAGACGAAACATGGCGACAAATCCTGATTTTACTTAGAAGGTATGACGAGATAAAGTGGGAGCGGATTGCAACGCTTCAGACAGGTCTACATGTTAGTAAATGAATTGAGCTGAATTACCGGATACGGTTATTTCCGTAGGAAATATGAAGGCCCTGGCTAAGACGACGCGCTCAGCACTTCTTCTAGCGAGCTCAATAGATACATGTACTATTGCTTGACGTAAGAAAAATACTACATCGAGACTGCGTCGAGCAAAATGATACTTACGAACCAGTTAGAGATAATCGATTGACCAATTGATTTTCGCACTTAAACGGAACTGTGACATTTGGTGTAAACTTCCATCGAAAAAACTGTATTACTACCATTATTCAATTGATTTTAACAAGAGCTTTTAAGAAACCCACAATACTCCTAAATGTATCGTCATTTTGAGGGCCCGAAAATGGAGATAATATTTTTGGCCGACCACAACTTCTTCAATTTTGAACATTTCCGTAGCTTCCAAATGCTCAAGAGATAGAGGAGACGTCCCGCTTTTGCTAAGAGTGTTTAAATCGCGATTCGTACTTAGGTTCGTAGGTATCATTTTGTTTGACAGCAAATCGTTTTTAATTGTGCTAAGGTTTTTCTCAATATGAAGTAAGTGATGAAGTTACAATATTTTCTCACAAAATGAAAGACTTCTAAGTTTGTATGGGTGGCGGATGACTTTGAAGGAGAACGTTTTGCGCAGAAAATAGCGGCGAGGATGAAAGTTATATTCGCGCTTTAAAGCTCAAAGTGTTTGCCTAGTGGCAGCAGAAGGCTCAGTGTCGGAGTGATCGCAAAGAAACTCAAGGTGCCTTGCGCAAACACAATCTACAGTTTCTTTTTAGTAGATCACAGCATGGTTGATTATAGTCCAAGGAACTTACTCACAAAGGTACGATGAAGAGGTATGCAAAACAATAAATGCATGATTTACCGCAAAACCGATTTTCTTGTTGAGGTTGATCGTTCTCTCTTCGGCCAGTTGGCCGTGTCATCATTTGTCGCTCGCAAAAGCTGCGTGGCTTGTTTATCGCGGACGCCTTCTGGGACACAGCTACCGTGTGTCATAATAGGGAGGCACTCGATTTTGGAGCTGGGTAGTTTTCCGTTTGGCCAACATTATTCTTATTGTCCTTTTATACTTTCGGAAATTATGATTGCAAATAAGCTGAATGCTGTATACCATGGCAGTCGCACTGGTTTAATCCTTTATCCTTCAACTGTGCATCCCTCATTTCTCTGCTATTATTAATTAATATGTGGAAAAGAGTTGTACTCAGCTTTTTGCTGCTCCTTACTGGGAGAAGGTCGCCGAATGCTACTCGCTCGTAGGATGCAATTTAAAATAACCTTTATTAAATTTACAAAAGCGGAAAAGTGAAAAATATACTTCGAGTTATATTTTAATTCCAAGCATGACACCATTATTGTAGTACTGTGATAACTTTAAATAATTTACGGTACTACGGTAGGGGTCAGCCCCAAATTATTAAAAAAAATCCCTTTTTTTGCCCGAAACACTCCATGTCTACCACACCAAATATGTCGCCATCTTCGTGGCTTTAACAAATGCAATGGGCCTTGTGGACTCGCCAATGGACCAGAGCGAGAACCTGGAGCTTCTCGCTCGCATCGAGCGTCAACTGCGCGTGCGTCCTGTCTGCGACAACACCAGAGCCAAGGATGTTGATGTTTTTGTTGACGACTGGGCGCCACCGTCCGCTCAGACTTCGCGCGAGCTCTGGACTTTAGTATTGGAAGTGGTCTTCGCCCCATTATGGCTTCGTATTCGAGCAGCCGAGTTGCTGAACGTCTGCTGCGACATGGGCGAAGCAGACTCAGATGAAATCGTCAGAATTAATAGCCAGGAGACGCATAAGCTTCGCGCAATTGTGAGCTCTACGTGCCAGGCGCTGGAAGAGCTCGATGCCACGGACACCAAGCAGGCCGAGCAGCTCTTCACGTGGTTCGGGTTCCTCGAGAGAGTGCTGTTGGCTACACATAGCGACGTCTGCGTCCAGGTCTTCCAGAACAGCATGTACGCGGGCATGCTGACCAAGATGCTGCGACTATTGTCAGCCTGCTCCACAAAGGTCTTTGCAGCGGCGACGGTATGTCTGGGACTCTTCCACGACCACGAGAAGAAATGCAGACGCTCAGTGCTGGTCGGTGAGGTGCTGAGAGATATGAAGGACGGCAGGGAACATCTAAGCGGGGCACTGCTGCACGTCATCAATTCGTGCGGATGTCCGTGTCCAACGGAGAGGACTGTTCACTTGTGGAACGCACTGCAGGTATGGAAAGAGACACAAAGAGAGTTTTGGAGACTTTTGTATGGTCGCTGGCTCGGCTGAGTCTTGTACGTGCTCATTTCTGTACTTGTAGTTGTTTGGGGACATTCTGGCGGACGAGACGGCTTCAGCGTTGGTGTTCGTGAACGACTTTAAAGTGCTGATCGACCTCGTGATTAGAGAATGTACTGACCTTCCGCAGGAGCATGTTACTCGCCTGCATTGCATGCAGTTGCTGGAACGTGTTTTGGGCTCGCAGCTTTATCTTCAGACACAGATGTATCGCAAACGGGAACTGTGGGGACTGTTGGAGTCGCTGCTGGGAGCTGGAGCACGGGAGGATTCGGTTATGCCGAAGGACGTCATGGATAAAATTAAGCAGATTCTCGTGAACTACGTGGACTTGCTGGATTAAAGAGCTGAGTACCGGTAGTATCGATTTGTCTGGCGTTGGTGTACGTAATTTCTGCTTTGTTTAGTTAGGGATGTCATAGAACGAAAATACTGGATTAAAAAAGTACTGTAGTAGTCTTGTAGCAATAAAGATGAGTACATGTATTGTCAGGAATAATTCACTCAAGTTGACGTGGTAATTGCAAATCTGCATCCCCTTGAAACCCTTTTTTAGGATAGAAGCACTCTGCTGAGCATGTCAAGCTCAGGAGTTAAAGTAATAAAGAGCTGATTGATTTTTACTCAAAGGTTTGCTGTGCAGTACTTAAGTAAATGTGCCGGTAGGATGGCAATTGAGTTTCCTGGTGAAACCGACTCGCGCAAAATCTTTGCCTGGCGCGTTGAGATTATGCCGTTTTCAAACAAAGAAAGAAGTTTCCCCTTCGCTAGATCCGACCACGGAATGGTACGTGGACGTGGCTGGAGATGCAAAAGCGCTACTTCAGTTTGTTCCGCTTTCTCTCATGCGAACTTTCAATTTGCATCCACGTATGCGAGCCCTACAGGTCAAAACCGAAGCTTTCACCGCAGAAAATCAAGAGCCAGTGACACTCAACGACATTGCCACCATGGATCTCTTTCACATTCGACATTTCTCCCAAAGTGACGACACGTTCGAGAACTGGCAGCACTACGCAGAAGACGAGTGCAACATTGCCTTCGACTGGTACTCGCAGTTTCCATTTTTCCTCACAGTCTGGGTCAACGATTCGGCAGAGCAAGCGCGCCTAGTGCTTTTCTCGGATCACTACATGTCTGACGGGTATTCCGGAATGGTAGTTTTGAACTTCATTCTGGAGCGAGTCGCTTGTTTGGCAAAGGAAGAAAACGGCCGTGAACAAATGAAATGAGTTCAAGTCCAAGAGTTTCCCCTGCGGTCTTCGTTCAACGGTCAGGAATGTGGATGCTCAAACCAATCATGAAAGGGTTCCTTTTCGTGTTTGGTAAAGCGATTTACCGGGACAACTTCAAGCCTTTGCTGCCTGTTCGGAGCGGCCAGCACGATTTTGTGATTCCGCCCGTCGCAAACCCGACGTCGGCATGTTTTGCAGAGGGAGATCCGGGGTGTATGCGCAAGACTGTAGCCAAATGCAAAACCGAAGGTGTCACCTTTGCAGGAGCGTTAGTGAATGCTGTCGTCGTGGCATTCTACAAAGCTGCCAAGTCCCAACCTGACTTCGACCCCGAGCAACCGTTCAAGTTCATGGTAGATTTGGACTATAATATGCGTCGACGTGTACCTCACGTTGCTGAAGATGACCACGTCGGCGCTATCATAGCCTTCGCTGATCTGGAATGGCTGGTGGGTGAAGGTGTCAACATGAACACAACGTTGTTCTGGGACCTCGCTCGTCGCAGTAAGAAAGAGATCGACGAGAATCTTCAACACAAGAAGATGGTGGCAACTGTGACGGTATCAGTTGACCAGCTCATCAACGCGAAAATGGAACTTTCGTTTGCAGAGGATGTCCAAATGCCAAGCTCGCTAAATTCCGACGCAAACATTTCCGATGTTGGGAAATATCCGTACGCACGAGGATTCTCTTTGACATTTGAGATTGACAAGGACGAGAAGCGAGCGCTGATAGTCAAATGCCTGCACGTGTACGTACAATCCAGGCCTTCCGAATAATATATTGCAGTGAAAATAATTTGGCAATATTTGTATGGAATAATTTATTTTTCAGCTATGATGAAAACTTTCAGTTTGATATTTCCAGCAGTCACAAATTATTTGTAGTCCATGCTTCACAAAGCTACTTAAGCAAAACTGAGAATCAACCATGCTTAGTTGTTTGGCAAGTCCTTGGGAGTGCATCTAGCTCAGTCCTCCTCATTATCCAATTCATGCCTTTGACAATCCCTTCACCAACCAGCAATGTATCTTGGAAGTAGTGATGTGATATTGCTCTTATCAAAACAATAGCGTATTTGTCAATGTCAAATATCTCCCTGCAAGTACTGATTTTATGAAAAAGCAAGAATCGCATTGCAGTTGTATTATCGGAAGCCCTGGTACAATCTGATCCCTACTTTGGCCCCCTCGGCAACTTTCTACGTGTCGTCTGTGGAAGCATTCTGCTACGCTATGGGTCACAAGTGCGAGGAAGACATAGGTCAAGGTCTCTTTGCGGCATGGACTGCAGTTTGCGAGAACATGGTATTGGTTTGGCACTTGCTCGGCAGAAGGTAGAAGTGAAAGTGAGAAATATATTCAAAGGAGTTTTTAGTTGGATTCTACATGCACACTACACAATAACCAGAAAAGACACGCGCCTACACTCGATCTGATTGGTCCCAATAGTGAAACCAAGTCAAAATGTCGTACCTTCAACATTGTCGACTCGACACTTGCGTAAAGGTCCTTGGGGGTCTGGCTTCCGGTCGCCTGCCCGTTGGCTGGTTCTTACATCAATGTCCAGCACTCCTCCCCAGAGCCTCGGGGTTCCTGAATCACTCGATGTCGACGAGTCCGATCTTCTCCCGTAGCTCCTTCACCCGTGGCGCCGGTAGCGCTTTCGTCAGCAGGTCGGCGAGCATTTCCGCGCTAGTCACACACTCTGGCACCACGACGCCCTTCTTGGCGCAGTCTTGGATGAACTTGAGCTTGACGTCCACGTGCTTCGCCTTGGCCGAGCTTTTTTCGCTCTGCACTTGCACGATAGCCGCTTGGTTGTCCATCAGCATGGCCATAGGCAGCTTGGTGGCGATATCCAGCTCACCCAGTAGCTCCTTCAGCCCGAGTAGCTCCTGAGCACCCACTGTCGCAGCGACGTACTCCGCCTCGGTCGTCGATAGTGCCACAGAACTCTGCTTCTTGCACTGCCATGACACAGTCATTCCGTTTACTTGGATGATTGCCGCACTCACAGACTTGCGGTCGCTCTTGTCGGCTGCAAAGTCGGCGTCCGTATACGAGCGCAATTGTAGTGGTAGCCTTTTAGCATTGTCGTCGCCAAACATATCCATCTTGTGCGATCGGGTGCCACTCAGGTACCTGGCGATGCGCTTAGCCAGCTTCCAATCCGCCATCGTTGGTGCATGAGTCCGTCGCGTTGCACAGTGTACAGCGAACATAATGTCAGGACGTGTGCTTCTCGCAATCCACAGCAAACTCCCCACCAGTGACTGAAAATTTGTCACCGTCGGCCCTGCTGACACGGTCTCCTTTGCCGTGTGCGGAAGTTATTCTGCCAAATCTGACTCTACCGCGTCTTCTCCTCCGATCGGCGATCGCACCGAATTTGCTTTGTCCAATCCAAACTTGGTGAGCATCTCGACGATTGCAGCCTCTTGGTCAAACCTGTAACCACAGAGCTCGTCGTACTGCACGCGCATACCAAGAAAATTGCTGGCAACACCGAGATCCTTGAGCTCCAGGACGGACATGTCAGCGAAGAACTAAGAAACCCTGTTCTCGTCCGTGCCAGTAACCAGCAGGTCATCCACGTACGTTCCGACGACCGTCATTCCGCCGCTGTCAGCCTTGAAGTACAGGCACGCGTCCGTAATGCACTGGATGAACCCAAGCTTGCCCAGTTCGCGATGAAGGTGCTCATGCCAAAGGCGTCCTGCTTGTTTCAGACCGTAAAGGCTCTGACCAAGAAGTAGGCTAACTTCATCCACGCTCTCAGCTCCGAACGTCTTCAGCTCTTCCTCCGTGATAACGAGTCCGTCGGGGACGAACAGCAAAATCTCGATACCTCCTCCGTTTTTGCCTTTACATACGAGTTTGGAACGTCGCCGTGTCTGGCAGGCACATTCCATATGATCGCAATGACGAAGATGAACTTGACACCAGTCCTGGTAATCACAGCCGCAAACACGAGAAAGAAGTTAACGCCGAACTTTTGCTCGTTGCCACAGGCGACTAGTCGAGCCTTGTACCGCTCGATCAAACCCGTGCCTGCTCGTTTCTTCTTGTACACCCACTTAGTATGCAAGCGAATGCTACCAGGCTCGAACTTGACCAGCTTCCACGTGTTATTCGCCTGTAGAGCTTCAAGCTCTTCCTTTTCAGCTGCCTCCCAAAGCGCGCTCTCGGCGCACTTCCGCGCCTGCCTGTAGTTCTTCGGTTCCGGGTCATCAGCGTGGGCATTGGCGTCCTTAACTTCGGATACGGTCAAAACCACAGGCTCAGTGTTTAGCTTTGACTCGTCAACCTCCACGTCTCCATCAGCTTCAGCACGGCGGCGCGACTTGCGGTGTGAGCGACGAGATCTTCGTGGTGTGGAACGTGGTGCCGGTGGCGTCGTCGTCGTGGGAGCCTGAACAGTTGGTGTCTTCACATCGGATTTCTCCTCCAACGCGCGGATGTTCTGCACATGCCTCGTGACGATCACCTTGTTCTCCGAAGGCAGGTACACCTTGTACCCCTTGGTCGATTCGTCCTTGCCGACGACGACGCCCTCACACGCCCTCTTCTTCATGGCGCGCTTTCCGGGGTCACGAAACACGGAGTACTATGATCCAAACATGACAATGTCGCGAAGGTTTGGTGCTTCGCCAGTCAGCACTTCGAGCGGCGACTTCCGATCCTCGTTAGCGCGTGACGAGCTCCGGTTCAGCACGTACGTCGCGTACTCAGCCGCGTCACCCCAGAAGCTCAGCGGCAATCCTGCATCGAACACCATACACCGAGCCATGTTGAGAACCGTGCGATGCATTCGCTCCGCCTTGCCGTTTGCAGCTTGGTTGCCGACTTCTGACACCTGACGAGCCACTACGTTTTCTTTGCAGAAGAGATCCACGTTTCGGTACTCTCCTCCACCGTCCGTGCGGAGAACATGCACGCGAACGTCGAACCGTTTTTCGAGCTCGACAAGAAAATTCTCGAACTTCTTTGCAGCCAGGTTCTTCTTCTTTGCCATGAACACCTTGCAGTAGTTCGACTTGTGGTCCACGAAGTTAACCATGTAGCGGTTACCTTGGCGGTCAAGTGGCGTCATGGGACCCTTCAGGTCACTGCAGATGACTCCTCCGACTTTGTCGATCGGTGCGTGCTCCCCGGTGTCCTTAGTCGGTTGATTCGCTCGAGCCTGTTTACCCTCAGCACAAACCATGCAGGGCTTACGGTCACGATTAGATATCTTGATGCCGGATGCGGGGTCATTTGCCATACGCTCAATGGTGTCCAATGACAAGTGACCGAAACGTGCATGGAAGCCCATCAACGTGTCCGTGGCGACGACCGGCGAGGCTGTGTCCGTACTCGTGTCCACCACGTTCATGATCAGCTGCTCCATCTTCGCATTGCTCGTAGCTACCGATTCAAGTCTAGCCACAAGCACGTTGTGCTTTACGTCGACATAGAATACCACTTCGTTGCTTTTCATCAACGCCAACTTTCCGTTGCGCTTGGTGAGAAAGCACCGCTTCGCTATCAGCCGTCCGTATGAGATCAGATTCCGCGCGAGTTTCGGTGCGTAGTCGACCTCACTGAGCTCCACCTCAGCCGCGACTCCGTCGACAATAGCTCTCAAAACCACCGATCTTTTCTTGGCTACGTCCATCGTTCGCCCATCCGATAACATGCAGGTGTCCTCACCAGAGCACTGCACTACGTTAGCCAGTAGCGCAGGATCATTGACAAGATGTCGGCTGGCACCGCTGTCCAGAATCCAGCTCGTAGCGTCCACGGACTTGAAGTCGTTACCGGCGGCAAGTGCGAACTTTACTGGCTGGTCATTGTTGCTTCTAGCGGAACGATCTGGGCAGTTCTTCTCC
This sequence comes from Phytophthora infestans T30-4, assembly GCF_000142945.1. NCBI lineage: Eukaryota > Oomycota > Peronosporomycetes > Peronosporales > Peronosporaceae > Phytophthora > Phytophthora infestans. Next base: position 862,750 of record NW_003303747.1, read on the forward strand.
AGGTGTCCAACCTTCTTGCACTTGTGGCATCGCCGCGTTTCCTCTTGGGACTCAGCCACTGCGTTCACGACCTCCTTACCAAGATGCTTTGGCGCTCGATCTTCATCGGTCATCATCTGCGCCCAAACGAACAGTTCGTTCGCTTGTTGGAGAGGATCCGGCCGCGTGATGTCACACTTGGCCATCAAGGCGTGTCTCAAGTCCGGATCCGCGTACTTGACGATGTTCTCCAGCACTAGCGTTGGTGACGCATTCGTTGCCATCATGAGAGCATTCAAGTACAAGAAGTGCTCATTCCACGATCGCGACGGGTCCTTCTTCGCGCCAAAGAGCTTCATTCCTTGTTGCGTCGAGAGCGCCCGCTTGAACGACAAGTGCATCTGATCCATCACAAACCAGAGCGTCGGCTGCGTGACCCATCAGCGCATGATGTGCTGCTGGAAGAAGAGCTCAGCTTTACCACGTAGATGCTGGCCGAACTTGTTCACCTTGTAGCGCTCAGGGTAGGCGTAGCCACACGCCTGCTCCGCCATCTCGATCTGCTCAATGAATAGCAGCGCCCACTGCTCGAAGCCGCTCCCAAGTCCCTTGTAGACCTCGCTGCCGTCGAAGTTTCGCATGAAAAGCTTCGCATCCTTGGCAGGCGGCACTCTCTCGTTGAGATTCAGCGGCGAAGGTCGATGTGCTTGGTACTGCGCAGCTGGTTGTTGCTGCGGTGGTGCCTGTTGAGCTGCTTATTGGGCCTGGAACGGTGAGCCTCCTGCTTGTTGCGCAGGACCAAGACCACCATACACCCCTGGTGTCTGCGCACCCATGCCAAAGTTCGACGCGCCGAGCTCATGCAGCTGCATGCGCTGCATGCCCAAGCTGCCTCCGTGCTCAGTGCCTGACGGTACACGCTCTGGCCCAGCCCAGCCCCCGCACCGGGTGGCGTGACGGCCGCATGCTGCTGGTGCGTCTCCAGCGACCGCTCTAAGCTGTCCACTTTGGCCGTGAGCTTAGTTATGAGAGCCGCGAGCGCTCCAGCGTTCGGCGTGACCTTCTCTTCGTGATGCTCTTCGCCCCTTTCGTGGGTAGGGGGGGAGGCGGGGACTGCCTCCGTAGCAGCGTCTGCGTCTGAGTTGTTGACCATTGGGCTCAAAACCTATTGGTTTGGCACTTGCTCGGCAGAAGGTAGAAGTGAAAGTGAGAAATATATTCAAAGGAGTTTTTAGTTGGATTCTACATGCACACTACACAATAACCAGAAAAGACACGCGCCTACACTCGATCTGATTGGTTCCAATAGTGAAACCAAGTCAAAATGTCGTACCTTCAACATTGTCGACTCGACACTTGCGTAAAGGTCCTTGGGGGTCTGGCTTCCGGTCGCCTGCCCGTTGGCTGGCTCTTACATCAATGTCCAACACATGGGAAACATCGAAACGAACGATACGGTAGATGTGCTACACCAGCTTCGCTTATAAATTAGCTGGGATTGTACTGTGTTTCTCCAACTAAAATTGGCCACTTCGTCATCGGTATTTTAACTGCCCTCAATCTGTGGGCCACTCCAAATCGCACCTATATGCACCATTCCGGTGGTCTCACCAGCTATCGCACTTAGGCGAGCATTTAAGGGAGAAGGCCAAAATTTGCGGCTCTGAACGCTCTCAGTCTCAAGAAGAGTATGGTCATTGCTAGTGGTCGACACTCGGCGCTCGCTCTGGGCGGGCGTCTGATCCAGCGTCAGTCAGTGGCACTCGTAAAGTCGATGCAGACACGCTCGTTCTACACGGTGTTTGAAAAGTACCTGGAGGCGAACAAGCGCTACGGCTGGAAGGGCGCGTTGTGGAAACTCTACAATCCAGGTGACGTCAAGTTCGGACGCTTTGTGGGCGAAGACGAGAACGGATTCAAGTACTACGAGGACCCTACCGAAGTGTACGGACAGCACCGCTGGACTGAGTACAAGGTGGACTCGTGGGACGAGGTGGAAGGAACGCTCATTGGTCCTCAATGGCACCTGTGGATGCACCACGTGACGGACTCACTTCCAGGTGAGGGCGGTCAACTTCCGGAGAACTGGGAGAAGCGTGAGACCGTGGCGCACTCGGACGCGCCCTATGTTAACCACCTGGGCCAGGATGTGCTGTACTACCCCAACAAGACCCTCTACCGCTCGCGTGGTTACAACGTGGGAAGTGTGGCTATCAATGCGGACGAGCCTGACCAGTACTACATGCAGCCCGGACACCTGCGTCGCACACGCAAGCGTAAGGCGCACTACTTTGCCGACGTGGACTACAACAATCCGGAATACTCGGACGAGAGCCGCGCCGATTCACTGCGTCCCGCCGACATCAACTAAGGAGAGTGACAGACCAGCATAAGGCAATGAAAAAGGCACCCACACGAGAAAGTAGCAGTTGCGGCTGCCATCCAAACGCCAATAACGCAAGCTTTCGCTTCATTTATTATGCCGCTTGACCTTCGTACCAAGCCCCTTTGCATCCAAAAAAAATCATTAAGTAGTCCGACGAAGAAGCCGCGCACTTGTCAGCACAAGCGCACTGCTAAATACATACACTTGCGAGTCGTCATGTTGACCTCTTGAAGCTAAATGGCGATCTCGCTGCAGCCGTCCTTGGCCTCCAAGTTCATTGCGATGAGCGAACCGGAGCGTGCCGTGTTGGCGCTGTCTGAAAACTCAGTCGACGCGCGTTCGGACGAAACATCCTCACCGTAGTCGCTGTCGTCGGCACTTGAAAGCTGTTGCAGCAAGGGCATCGAAGAGACGTACGCCGAGCCTCGAGCTGATGTGGCCACACTGTCTCTGGTCGACGTAGACGAGATCGACGACTCGGACAGGAACGAAGCGGTCGACATGGCGTTCGGGTCTTCCACTGAACTCCGCGTCGACGCAGACGCCGACATCTTCTCTCCCGACAAGTTCGGGATCGTGTCATACACAGATCCTGTCCGCTTGCCACGGCCAGCTACAGGCGAGTCCGGACCCATGCTTTCCTCAGAGGCACGGACAATGGTCGGTGTCGGACGAGATGCCGGCGCAGGTGCCGGTCGTGTCGGAAGTGGCGCCAAGAAACTGTGGTTGTCATTGTCCGGTCCCATGCTGACGTTCATTTCGTTCTGACTGGCGGTGCTCTGTGTGAAGTCTGCGTGCATCGCCAGGGGCGCTTGGTTGTGCGCGTTCATGTCAACTTTGCCGTGTGCATTTGTGGCCGTCACCAATTCTGCGTACTCGTCCGGAGCCGAAAGTTTCCGGCCACGGGTCTGATTGCTGGGTCCCCGGCCACTTGCTGTTGCTCCGTTGCCGATCAAACCCGTAAGATGGAACGTTGTACTGTCATTACTGCGTGCCGATGACGTGTTGGGGTTGACGTTGCCGTTCTCCTCCGACTCGCGGTACTGGTACGAGTAGCTGGCCATCTTGCGGTTGCTAAATGTTGGGCTTACGCCTCCTCTTGTGTTAAAAACGCTACTGTCAGTGCTGCTCGCAAGACTGGAGTTGTACGGCTGACTGGTGGCGCTGGATCTCGTCGAGCTGGCATAGCTCATGTCGAAGCCCTTGGACATGCCTAGCTCTCCCGGTGTGAGCTCGATGGACATTTCCGGTAAGCCCAGTTCCTGTTCCTTCTTGAAGCCTCGATCGGCCGGCACCGCTAAGCATGTGGTTCCTGCCGGAGGGGAAGAAGCCGACTCGCGTTCTTTCTGCGAGCGTTTCCTGCGTGATCTCATGAACAACAAGGCGGCAATCACGAGGGCCAAGACTCCCAGAGCGATACCGATAAAGAGGCCGGCGCCGCTGCCGCCGCCGCCACCTCCGTCGTCGCTGCCTTCTGTCGTGCCTTTTGTTGCTGTCTCGCCTGCACCTGTAGAAGAAGAATCAGCTGGAGAAGGAGCAGTGGTGGCTGGTGCAGTGGTGACCGCACTCGTCGTATCCGGGGCGTCTGTGGCCGGAGACGCATCGTTTGAGGAGGAAGACGCACTTTGCGACGCTGAAGCGGAAGAAAGCGTCGAGGAAGAAACAGACGGAGGTGCTGAAGTCCTTGTTGCCGAGGTGGACGAAGTGGTGGGCGAAGTGCCGGTCGAGGTGGACGGGGTGGTGGATGTGGTTGAGGACGTCGAGGATCCCCCCGTGGTGACGGAGTTAAGGAGACTACTGACCAGGTCGTCGGTGGACACGTCGGCCACCGTCCTCATGGCTGTCTAGATAGGAGAAATTGGCGCTACGCTATCCCACTACCGTCCCTTGTTTTCAATGTCGCCAAATGCCGCGAATGAAAGGAGTCAGTTGCCTAGAGGAGCCCCAGACGGATCTGGGGCATACTGAGGCCAAGTGGCTTTGGCCGTTTACAGATGCGACACATGATTGACAAAAAAGAGTCGCAACTCGCAGGCTCCGATATATGAATGCCATTGAATGGCACCACTGCACTGCAGCTGCAGTCTGCAGCGGTGACGTCCAAGTTCTTGTTTTTGCTGGAACGATGCGATCAGACAAAAGGGCGATACGACGCTCGGCAAGATTACTACATGTAGTATGTATTAATAGTAGGTAGATTAGTTGTACAGTAGCCTCGGCGTGTGAGCGGGTAGGAGCGCTGCGAACACACATGGTGGCCATGTCTGGCTACGAGCACGGGAATCGATGAGTCCGGTCGCTGACAGAACGCCCAGAAACAGTCACGCGCTCGGCAATGCATCGCCATGACGAACTTTGCATCCATCGCAAGGCGTTGTGATGTACGATTGCCCTCCTTCCTACATCGTACTACGTAGTATTACTTTGTATGTTGCAGGAAGTTAAGCTTCCTTTGGCAATCACGCGATGGTTTTACATGTATTACATGTACTAAAAAATAGCTACCGATGCGTCAGGACCAAATGTTGTCAGATTTTACGGAAATGGGTGGCGGGCATCCTTTGCTTGTCGTGGTGATCTGTGGAGGTGGCCACTTCAGTGTATCAATAGTGAATAATGTCCTGGGCAACAAGTTGAGGCATGTGAGATTTCCCACATTCAGGGCTCCCGATAATGGCATTAATCGCATTTCAGATTATGAGGCTCCCATGCATTATGCATTTGAATCCGTACATGTATGGAAACCACATTTGTGATGGCCTTTGCATACAAAAACTAGTACAGTATTAAGGTGTGAAGACATAAATTTCTTCCCATACATTATGCATTTTCAACCGCGCTCGAGCTCCCATATATTATAATAGTGTACATTAATTAATGAGCTAATGCAATGGACGCCTTCCAAAAATGGAGAAATCACCCGGCATAACTGCAGCAGGTATGTCGGGGCTTAACGACCTCTATGCCAACATATCTATTTCTTGGCTCACCAAAAATATAGTAAGAGAGGTTGCTCTGGTCGATGTAGAGTGTCCCCTACGTGCGATTGCACTTGAGTTAGTTATTCATTTTACGTTCTGGGGCTTTTAAAACGGAACAAAAACTCAACAAATCTTTTTGGATTCCGCTTGAGGTTCGCCACTTTCCCTTTTTGGAAGCCATCGTGGGCAAGATGCGCGAGGAAGACGAAGACAGTGACGTTCTACTGCTATTGTGTGATGAGTACTTGAGGCGCGAGGCAAACCTGGGCAGTGTCCGCCGTGAAATACACGAGGCCTTGATGGAGAGCACATGGCGAGCTGCAATGCGCACTCGTCATTACTTGACGGTGGGCTGTTTGGATGCGCCCTGTGTTGCCGCGTGGATGGCTCTCTACAGGAACGGCGTGGACTCAAACTTTCTGAATGCTACTAGTCTGACCAGGTACGTTACGGATGTCCGGTGTGTTATCGGGGGGGGGAGATCTAATTATATACCGTCACGTACTACACAGAGCTGCATTCAAGCACTTACTGCGCCGGTTTGCGCGCTACTACTACATCCCTCCAGCCAGAAGCAGAGGACGGCCGCCAAAATTGCGCTACCATCATCAGGCTCTAGGTCTCGTTCTCTGCTTCTACGTCGGGTCGATGGAAAACGGAACGCTGAGCATGTTGTTTGGGGTGCCTCCGAGCACTTTATCTCGGACGCTGCGCAAAGCCGAAGAGGCGCTGTCGTGTGCACTTCGGGATTTCTCCCCAGCGCGGATTTCATGGCCGTCACCTTCTCGCCAGAGAGAGCTTGCCAGCTTGGTGAACGCACGCGAGCCGTTGCTGGAGCATACGTTCGGGTTTATCGATGGAAAGAACTTCCGTGTAAGTACGACGTTGGATGCCTTGTAATATCTCTTGACTTGTAACGTGATGCTGTTACTATTTACGTTTGCAGGTGCAGCAGCCTTCTAGCTCCGACCTTCAAAACGCAATGTACAATGGATGGCTACACTCGGTTCTAGTTACGGGTACTATTTGTTTTGCCGCAGACGGCTGCATTATCTGGGCCAAGCATAATTGCCCTGGATCCTGGAACGATTCAGATACGTCTCTTGGTTTCCGCATGAAACTTCTGGATCCTGTGTATTGCCCTGACGAACGCATGAACGTTGTGTCAGACTCCGCCTTCCCGTGCTCCACGGCAATGACAGGCAGGATCCTGACTCCGCTGAAAGACGGAGATCTCGAGAGAATTGAACCGTCGCTTCGGAGTTCAGCGCGGACGCTGCACAACGCCATCACTTCGGTGAGGCAGGCTGCAGAGTGGGGAATGGGCAGCGTGCAGAAGGTCTATAGTCGCCTTAATGTGCCGCTACCCTACGATCCGAATCTCCGTGGTCTAAGGCTCAACAACATATTCCGTATGGCGAATTACCGCGTGCGGGCGGTGGGTATCTCGGAGATACGAACAACGTTTATGGGAGCGATGGAGATGACGTTGTAGCTCCAGCTGGGTGGTGGGGATTGGGAGAACTTGGATATGTTCATTTGCATGACTAGCTTTTACCCAAGAACGAATACAAGTGCGGTTATCGGACATTTTCAGCCGTGTCGGTGGTTGCTTGGCTCGCTACGGAGGGCTGGTTTCAAAATGCAACGCTACAAAATACACTTCCTCCCTCTCGGTCCATTCCCGACGGGTGCTTTCGGTTCTGCGAATCTGATCTCTTCACTCCTTCTTCACCAGAGCACTGATGAAGAACATCAGTTCCTGGGAGTGCGCACGGGCCTCCTCTTTATCGCGGCGAGCTCGTTCCTCCGTCTCCAGCTTCTCTTGCCGATGGCGTTCTTCGGCCTCCAGCTTCTCGGCGCGGTAACGCGCCTCGCGCGCCATGGCTTCATCGCGGCGACGCTGCTCTTCTTCCGCCCGGCGAGCTTCACCCCTACGTTCGCTATCCTCACGCATGAGGATCATCAGCTCGACAATATTTGTACCCATGGCCCCGGACGAGCTTTCTAGGTCACCCAAGCGCTTCTTCAGCTGTGTGGCCGCCTTGATAGCCTTCGCCCGCTTCACCTTGGCGTAACTCGCCTCGTGAAGGTCTTGGTCGTCGTCGGCATCTCGCTTGCGGCCAATGGTTCCACGAAACTCGGCAAGATTGCCCCCTCCAAGGCGGTTGGAGTAGCTAAGATAGCGCGTCGATTCCGCAGCACGGCGCGAACGATCGGCTGAGCTCTGCTCTTCGAGGACCGCAGTTGAGGTTGTGTTTTGCGATTGACTGGGCTTCGGTAGACCAGCAGAGCGAAGCTCGCGTTGAGTGGATCGGTCGGGCCCAGATGATGACCTCGGAGTGCTGGCGAATGCCTCCAACCCGTCATGAACAGCGGCAGACTCGAGGATCTTGGCGAAGCTACTGGCTGCGTCCGTGATGTTGATACCCGGCTCGTTGGGCAAACTGGGCAAACTGCTGGATCCCTCACGGTGAGGAGTATCGGTGTTGGAGAGGCTTCCACGGGCAGAGTCAGTCGTGTTGCTCACTGAGCTGGAGTCGTTGCCGATCCCGTCGTCTCCATCAAAGTTAAAGGAGAAATCTGGGTGCTGCTCACCCTCTTTCTCCTGTTGGTCATCTACGTCGGCTCCGTCGTCCATCTCCTCAACACTCGCCTTATCGTCGATACTTTGCTTGAGCTGTTTAGCTTCCTTCACGTGGGGAGGCATGTCAGCGACTTCCGTGGGCTTACGGATACTGTACAGCATCTTGAACTTGCGCCGGAGACTCTCGTAGTCGCGCTCGCCAATGCCCCGACCGCGGTTCGAGTTGTACATGCTGGCAAGACGCTCCCATTCGTCCTTACCAAGCGGCAAGAACTTAGCAACAAGACTCAGCAGGCGTTGCACCTCCGTGAACTTGTAGTTGGTGGATCCAGTTAGTTTAGCCATCTATCATGAATTAAACAGCAATTGATGAGACGTCAGTACGAAGTAGAGGAAGCAATGAAGAGATTGGCAGCGTACCGGGACTGAGCGCAAGAGGCGATCGAAGACAAACACTTGGTCGGGAACGGGGCTTGGACTTGCTCGGATGGGAGTAAAACCAAAAATGAGACTTCGGGGACGTCGTTCGCTGTGTCTGGAGGCCGCACTGTGGCAGCGCGCCCTAGGACGCGTGAGTAGCTAGCTATCACAAGGGTTCGCGCCGAAACGAGCGCGCGCTAACAAAGATCTACGAGCTCACGAACCATACAGTATGGAAGTCGCGTTTTGGCGCGAAACCCGTGCTTGCACAGCTTTCAACGTTGACGCTAAGCTTCGATATGTGAGGGAACCAGCTTTACTTCAACGTCCAAGTAGCATATCGAAGATGAGCATTTGTCTTTACAGTAGGTTTGTATGCACGGGCTACCTACACTCATCACGTCTCCTGACAGCACGTCGGCTACGGATCGCTCTGGTCCTGGATCTCACGATGACGACAGGAGGCGAGACCACAGCGGCACACGAACCAAAAGATCACCGCCATAGTCAACGGTGATCTCCTCTCCTTCACGTACGATCTCTGTAGTGGCGACAATAAACCGTGGCGCGGTGTCCGTTCGCGACCTCGAACAAACTGAGCGACCGGTGAACACGAGTGGTTCACAAAACGCATCAATCCACCCAATTTCAGCTGCGTTGATGGCGACACGAATCGGGTGGCTTGGCCTCTTCGGTCGTTGGGTCATCACCAACCGGAATCCTTCGTTCCCGTGGGGCGACGTGCTGGAATCCATGCTGACGTGCTCGAACTCGCCTAAGTACTGACCCAACACCTCGCCTGCATCAATGTCCTCAGCAGCGACTACAGATAACTGGAGCGTACGCGTGTTTCTCGCCAAGTACACCTTGGTTGATTCCTCCAGACTGTTCCCGCACTTGGCGTCGTATGGACAGCAGCTTGGGGTACAGTACAGCTGCACCAGCGAGTTCCTGCACGCCCCGACACGGCATGGCTCCGGACAGTCACACCAGCCGTAATGGGGCACTCTTGGGAATACCAACCCGGTCGGGTTGTACTGAGTACGGAGGTGAACAACACGTACCGGCCAGTCCGCTGGTACGAAGCGGTCCCGAGAGCGCTTTTCACGCGCACATGGTGGTGGTTGTGACGACTTAGGACTGGTCCTCATCAGCCCTCGAGGGTTCAGCGACGGAGAGGCAGCTTCACGACGGTGATCCTGACGTCGGTGATAGGGTTGAGCAGCTTCTCGACGCTCTCTCCGGGAACTACGACGATCACGCAGGGGGATCCGTGGCAGAGAGCGAGGAAGCGATGCTGGCGGTGTCTCCAGTAGCACTGGAGATGACGTCGTCGGACTGTGCGGCGGCCGCGAGTATGGCGGTGACGCTAGGGCCACCACTTCATCCGCACGCGGTGGAGTCACTTCAGGCTTCGGTTTTCGCGGCGGTGATAGCATCCCTGTAGAGCTGTAGCCATACTGCTCGCTAATAGTGCTCGATTGCGACAGGTTTGGAGGAGCGTTTTCATCCTCGGTCGACGAGTCGGCGATGCGCCGCCCGCTCCAGTATGAAGCCGAGTGAACCATGCTCTGAAAGTACAAAGATCGTCAGCAAGACTTAATGTAAGGCTTAGTGAACGTACCTTCTCAACAGCAGAGGCGCTTTGCTCCCAGCGGCCGATTTTCCAAAGTGAATGCTTCTTCAACTTGGCGCAAAAAATGAGATATGCCAGATACATGCAGTAGGAGTGATTGTGGATTGGGTCAGAGCGATGGTCAGCATTTTCAATACAAAATCAAAGATCTAGCCTTAAGATGGCTACAGAGATTAAACCTAGGGGTAGGGAAGGTTATGGAGACGACTTTTACGCCTCCGCCGGTTTTCGTATAGCAGCTTATATGTCGGGTGGTTTCTCCATTTTTGGAAGGCGTCCAATAATCGGGAGCCCTGCTCACATTGTACCTTCACAACAGGCTTCTTCCGTAGTACCGCGGCGTGAAAAAGCAAAATAAATTTATATTGACCGACGACGTGTTTTTCCTTTGGTACGAATCTGGCTGCTCAGATCGCTCGGAAGTCCTTAAACTTGTTCTCAATGTCCTCTTTGAGCTCTGGGTCCACGGCGTTGCGAACGCCGATGAGTGCCTTTGCTACAGCCTCCGAAGCGCCGATCATGGGGCGCGACACGAGCACAGGCACGGCACGGGATCAGCGAACGCACGAATCCTTGAGATCCCGTCTTCTTTGTACTCGACGAAGGAGAAAGCTACAATAATTTTGTGGCCACGTGCAAGTTCGCGTGACAGACAGACGAAAGCTTGTCCTAACCCTTCCGCAGCACTCGCCGGTTGCTGAGCTAGATACTGACGCCCTCCAATGCCTCCACCCGCGTCTTGCGCATTGCGAATACCACCACCGCCCATCCGTCTCGAGTTCCTTGCAATGCGACTGCCAGCCTGTCGGTACTTGAGCTGCTTGCGACGTAGAGCAGATGACGAGGACACCACATCGTCCGCATGTTCCAGTAACGCCTGGGTGCCTTGAGCCACCTTGGACGCCGTGTTCAGCGTCTCGATCGTCACCGACTTGAGAAAACTGGACGCTCCCTTCTTAATGCCACGCACAAGACGTCGATCGCGTCCATAGTGCTCCATCGGGAGTAAAATCAAGTCTGCAGCACCGGCGCCAATGTTGACGAACGGACGGAGCGGCGGCATCGACACGCTCGCGACGCACTTGTGGATCTGCCGACGTGAAATGTCCTGCACCCACGACACCAGCACATTCTCTCCCAACGCCGCCCACCCGTCCAGGCCACTCATCTGCACACGTCGAAGAACCAGCTCCATGCCTTCGAGAACGAATAAGTTAATCACTTCTAAGTAGTCGCCAGCTCGCAAGGCCGCGTAGTCGACGTGGTTCGGTCGGTAGTCGATCTTGATCTTGCACGGCTTGATGTCGATACTCTGGAAGAACCACGCGCCAATGCTCAAACTGGCCTCAACAGCAGTCGCAGCCTCTCCAATTGGCTTCATCTCCATCCCTCCTTCGTGCATCGTTATTTCCACTTCATCATCAGTCTCATCCGGCATGGCACTGATCTGTCGCGTTAGGCGCTTCTTGGGCGCTGGCGTCTCCTCTGTGGGCACAAACTGCCGCAGGAACTTGACAACCTCCTGGTCTAGATTGATCCGTAGCGGCAGTAAGCGAGCCTTGAGACGATGCTCCTCGCACAGATTGGGGCCCGGTCGTACCGTGATCAACTGCAGCCGCACCATCGAGCTGCCGCTTTCTCGTGGATGACTTGCTTCAGACTTCCAGTAGCAGATAATCTTGCGGATCTGAGACGTCGAAATGTAGTCCAGCAGCTCCACGTCGCCCAATGCCAACACCGTGTGCGATGCCAGCGACTGCGTCTCCGCCTCGTTGAACAGATCAAGCCGTAACTGGATGCGTGTCACCACTAGCTCCAGCATCTCCTCTGTCTTGCGGCCACTTTTCTTCAAGGAGCGCTTGCGAGACGGCGTGCTGTCACTAGATGCCGCTCTTGTCGTTCTCGTGGCCGGGTCACGCTTCATAAACGACGTTGTCGGTGCGCTTTTGGCTGCCGTAAAGAGAGAAGAGCTGCTGTCGTTTACAAAGAGATCTCCGCCATCTGAAGGCACGTAGTTGTCCAGTAGAGCGTCCAATAGTTTCTCCTTCTTCGCTGTAGCACTGTCAGGCTGCTTCTCCTTCGACGTGTCTTCAGCGTGGCTATCCTTTGAAGGGTGAAGACTCACAGCGTCGCTCGCATCACGCGTCCAGTCACATCCACCGAAGAACCGCATGCAAATGTTAAAATTCCGCAGTAGAACGTGCTGTACGACAATCGGAGATGTCGCCTCCACTTTGCGTGCCGCGCTCTCCCGTGCGATGGATCGAATGGCATCTTCGCACTCCTTTTCACCGAACGATAGCGATGTGGCCGAGCCACCCACTGGAATCTCGACGTGATGCGGGTAGATCCGCGACGGAGGGCCAGTCATAGGGGGCCCACCGTCATCAGACCGTTGGTCGTCATAGAACCAGCGTGCTGTCGGCTGATCAGGTGGAGACGCTGTCGGTATACCAAACGAAGACGACGGTGCACCGGGATGGCTTCTGGATGAAGAAAAGGACGCTTGTCGCGTTGGGATAGCACGTGGAGACGACGTCACGGAGGAGTCTTGTTGCATTTGCTGGAGCGTGATCTGATCTCCGTCGTTCTCATCGTCCTCATCGTTCTCATCGTCCAAATCATCAGCCTCCTGGTCGTTAGTCGAGTCCATGTCAAGAATTCGGTTAAATCGCGACTGCAGGTCACCATCAAGTCCAAAATCCAGTTCGATCTCCTTGCCTTGGTCCTCTCCGACATCAATAATCGACATGGACATCGCATTGGGGAACACAGAGTTGCCATGTCCGTCGTCCATCCCCGCCTCGCTGAATGTTTGGTGGGCCACACTTCGGTCTTCCATAAGGTCCATTCGATGCGAGAAGATAGACGCGGTCTCTTCCGTCTGTAGATCGCTAAGCTCCACTTCATCAGGCAAGTTCTGCATGCCCCACCAGTTCTTCGAGGCAGCCGGGAAAGCGCCCATGGGGAAGTGGTTCGCATCGAAATCGTCCACGTCGTCGTCGTCGTCCTCGAGGTCGTACGCGTTGTCACTGCCGTAGTCTACACTCGCCTGGCCAACGCTAGGTGACACACTCGCGGGTTGGGGAGCAGCAGCCTTCTCTTCCACTGGTTCAAAAAGAGGAAAATCTACTTCACTCCTCGGCGTTCTATCCCCAGCGTTGCTAGTCGTTCCACCAGGAGCAAGCCACCGCGCTGCTTGCTCGTTAAACGGCATCGCTGTCTTGTCAGGAGACGAGTCCACACTTGGCGGGTTTGTCGGGGCTGACGAGAACCACGAGTCCTCTCCACTTGTGTTCCCTTGAGCTTGATCCTGGTCACGCTCTGGTTCCATCAAGAAAGCGCCAGCCGACTCGTCTCCATCTAATACTCGACTCTGGGAATAATAGTTCTCAATCACCAGCTCGTTAATACGAACCGGCTTTGCAGACTTCCGTCTTTCCTCTTGTTGGTACCTCAGTCGCAACTCCGATGCAGAGAACTGGTCGTCGTACTCAACACCGTGAACCATACGCTCCTTCTCCCTCTGAATCGAATCCATGCGAGTACGCAACAAGCGAGCTTCTGTATCCGTAGCCACAATTTTCCCCGGGAAGATCTTCTTTCCCCCTCCGAAAGCGTCTTCATCGATTTGTTCCAAGATGTTTATGAGGCCTCGACTGGAACCTCCATTGTTGTCGTCGACAGAAAAACGTTCACTCCGGACACTGCTCGTACTTGAGAAGTCTTGCGCTGAAGGCTCCGAAGCACCAGTTCCTATTGCCCGCATGCCGCCAGCAGGGGCAGGACTCAAGTTCGTGACAACTGACACACTGGACGGGTCGCTCTCTCCATCCAGACCCACATATGCAGTCGTGTCACGTGGCTCCTGTTCAACTGCAAGCTGGTCTGTCCACACTGACAGCACCTCGATCAAAGTGTTGAAAGAATCAAAGCACGCGTAAATATTGGCTGTGCCCAGATTCAGCTCCACTGACAGCTCTGGAGAAGCTGATGCTGTTGACGCTTTCTCTTCAAGCTGACCTCTCGACGCAGATGCGACCTCCAGCGCCGTCGGCGGGACCAGCACGCGCAGGAAAACATCCACAAAATCCATCGTAACAATCTGCAAGAAGCCAAATCTCTCCAAGAACGTTAGCAACGAAGGATACTCTGCGTCCAGACTGCCGCTGCCGGCATACGTAGTTGCAAACTTGAGAGCCTTCCTCTTCGAGCTCTTGGCGTTGCCACGGAGGAAAAGATCATTGCCCAACAAAACCTCGTCAATCTCCTCGTATCCAGCACGCGCTTGCGTCAAGAAGAGCTCCAAGTCGCCCACAGAGATCTTGTAGCCCTGCATTACGGCACCCGTGACGACGTTCGAAGACACGCTAACTTTGCCCAGCACGAGAATCACACGTGACGTCAGTGTGAGTGGAGCGTAATCGACTAGAACGTCGTAGAAGTTGACAAACAGCTTCGTGAACACCGTCTTCGGTGCTGTTGCCAGCGGTACAGCATCGTAGTTTGCTCCACATTTAATCATCTCAAAGAACTTCGTACTCTCGTCATCCGACATACTGGCCGAGTCCAGCGGGATAATCGGGACGGGGTATTCCATGAGCAGCATATCCAGCATCTGAAACAGCCACTTGGAGCGCACATCGTAGCGCAAACTGAGGTGCGAGAGATGCAGTTCAACTTTCATCTCGCGCATCTCGTTCGTCTGGTCTGCAATATCAACTCCCATGAAGAAGATTGGAGCTTTCGAGACTCCAAACGGCGTCTTGTAGAGAATCGGCACAACAGTATTTGAGCGTCCATCTTCTTCCAGTAACGTCGTGTTCTGGGCGAGTACGTGGACACGAGAGACCAGTTGTCCCATCCACTGAGAGACCTGGAAGACCTTCAGAGTCTGGAAAGCGAAGTGGTACGTGAACAGAACCTTCTCCGGCCCATCGAGTGTCTCTTCCTCTGCTATATGCACAGCAGACAGGTTTGCACCTTGAGAAGACGGAGATGGAGGCAAAGAAACGTAGTCACATATCCGGACAGTTCCTTCGCCCAGCGTGAGATTCATACTCATGTAGCTGGGCATCAATCGATTTCGAAGGGCCGCCACAGCAAGCATCTGGTTGTAGCTGTCGACATCGATCGGATTGATCATCAAAAGCGCGTCAAACAGCACCATCAATCGGTCCAGAGACGACTTGAGCAAAACTGCGTTGGCATGTGGGAGTCCAATTTCCACGGAATATAGTGAAGCTGCTGCTGCCGCGTTCTCGTAGGACTCTGCACGCCCCAACGCATCCAAGTTCCAGCCATTTAGTCCCACTCTCCCACCATCATTATCATCCCCACTAACGTCGTCAGGAGAGCTATTAACATACGCACCATCGGGACTTTGACTGGCATCTTGTGACAGATTCTGCTTGCTAGCAACAGCCTCCTTCATTTCTTCACGCGACGGCGCTTGAAGACGCAGACGAAGAGTGCATACGTCTCCTGACCGCTCGTCACTGGAGGCAGTAACAAGTACCGCTTTCTCCAATCGAGAACTTCGTTGATTGCCATCTTCGGGGGTCAATAACGACACCTTCGCACTGTCGAAAGACGCATCAAATTCTGCCAACCACGGGAGCGACGTTCCCTTCCTGTACTGAGGCGGCATCGGGGCTCGTTTGTCAGCTGCTTCATCATCTTTACGCGGAGATACGACACGACCTTGACACTCTCCAACGTCATCACAGTCTATCCTCGCAGAGACCACGCTTCGATGACGGACCAAAGCGATCAGGTCGCTGTTAACCATTGGAGCGCAGCGTCATCTGTACGCACTCCGTTGTCATGTCGAACGTCTTTGCAAGCTCTTTGGCTTCAGCCCGTGCCGTTGACGCTGCTTTTCGCTTTGATGTCGACGTATCGTCTTCCAGAAGAGCTAGAAGACGATGTGCTCGATCTAGCAGATACATGTCCCATTCAACGAGAACGGGTTGAGCATTTACTCGCACTCCAAGTGATGAAATCGTCGACGAGGTGTCATCGTCCGATGCAGGCTTGAAGCCGATCCGCAGCTGGGCTGATACATTCGCCGATAAATTCACTTTTCGACCGGAAACTGGAGAAGTGTCAGCAAATCTCAGCACACACGTCGACAGCATGGCCGATTCATCCTCTTCGGCATCCAACGACATCCGCGGGAGCGTCTTTTCCGTGATTGCGACCTTGCCAATTGTAAAGGCAAGTAAGGAATGCTGAGAATACGCTAGGGTTGAGAAAATAATGTCCTTCAACGAGATCTCCAAGCGCTCGAGACCATCAACCGATGGCAAGGGCTTTGTGGGCCTCACAGGGGCACGGAGGAAGCGGCTGTCAGTCATGGAGCCTTCGGCTTCTCGTTCACTCAGTGAATCTTCGACTTCTTCCTCTTCCTCCTCTTCGTCGTCTGGGAGATCATCGTACAGCAGGACACACTCGCACTCGAGCAGATGGACTTTAACTCGCGACTGGACTCGACGTGCTGCTCGATTCTGCGCAGTTGTGGACCACGTCAACTGAGATCGATCGTCACGCCTGCTTTCCGACTCGTTCTCGTCAAAGCTGTATCGCGCCGACGCGTACATCGATTGGCCCAACTTACTGGAGCTTGCAAGCGATCCAAATGGAGCAATGGAGCTAGCGAGTCCTGTTTCACACTCGAAAAAACCGTCCTCCTCGTCATCCAAGTCCGACAATCCAATGCTCTCGACACTCTCTGCTGCCGAGAGCTTCCGTGTCTTGAAAAGTGCTCGTCTCTCTGTTGTTGCCGTGTCCTCTTCAGTTGAGCTACGGCGTCGCTGCGCAGTCTTCAGTTCATCTTGGGTCTGTCGGTACTGTAAAAGCAGCTGCTCAATGCGCTGGAATTCCCTAAACGACAGGTTGAGAGCTCCTCCCTCGTCATCGTCCTCACCGTCATCACCCCCAGTCAACCACGCAGGTCGGTCAGCACAAATGGACTGGAACATCGCTGTCGACGTATAACGATCATCCAACTGGTGGCCGTTCAGCTTGACAGGGTCCGTCGAGAACGCATCAACGATTTTGCCAAGCTCTGGGAAGTATTGAGGCTGCAACACGATGCGAATCGAGTGGAAGAACACGTCTGCGTCCATCGCGGGCGCCTCTAATGCCTCGTAATGGGACAGCTTGACCTTAATGTAGTTCTGTTTGTTGGAGTCACTCGCCAGGAACGGATGCAGCACCATCTCGCTGTATTCCGTGCGTCGTCGCTCCGTCCACCGTTCTTCCTCGTCTTTTTCCTCACTGCTGAGGTGTAAATCCATGCTGATACCGCGAAACATAATTCCTTTCTGAGAGATACCGAACAACGTACTGGCCGCCATGGACTGCACTCCGGCTCCCATCGTCTGAGACCCATACATTCCTGCAGAATGGTCCAAGCTACTTCGTCCGTAAACACTCTGCATTTCCGCCGCCGACTCGTCCGTAAACTGCGCCCACTGCAGCTTACACAGCAGCGCCACATCGCGTCCATTGTGCTGTTCTCCCGTCTCCAGCCGCAGACAAATATTCGACAAGGTGACTTTGATCTTGGACGTGACCTGTTCGATCCAGCTGGCCACAAAGTCGAGTCCTTCCTGCGAGATCTCGTCCACTGGCTCCGGCGCCAAGGGTTTCTTCTCTTGCTTGTCTTGTTTCTGCTCCTTCTCCTCTGGTTCTGTGCAGCTCGGTCTTGTCTGGGCCTCGTCCTTCTCCAAAGGCACCAGAATGATCTCGATATCGTCGATCTCCACTAAGCAGCTCTCGCTCATAATGTTCGCGTACGAGATAGCCCACTCGGACAGACCCCAGATAGCCCTTTTTGACCTTAAAGGGCAGCCCTTGGGCCTCACAGAGCTCGGCATTCCAGCACCTCGGCATTAAGCAGCAGATCACACAGCTCCAGCCGGCCAGAGCGAAGATGCACGTCCAATTGGTCCAAATCCAGCTCATCTGCCGCCAGGAAGCGGCCGATCATGCGCTTGAGCACGAACTTGTACAGTCGCTTGAGCGCCGGGTCCGTCAGCTGCTTGAAGAATTGCATCGTGGAGTTCGCCGCTACAAAATAGTTGATTCTAAACTTCTAGCTGCAAATTAAGGGCTCTCGCACTGACGAAATAAGCCTGGCAGGTTAATAATAGACGCAATTGTTAGTGCCACTAAGGGAACAAGTTGCTTCTGCAAGTTTGCGACAACATTGCCGTCTCTGGAGCGCAGAAAAGCTGGTGCCATACGGAGGATACTTTACCTTCTTGCCGTCGCTGTCGAGAGCTGATCGTAGCGCCCACAGGAGCTGCTCGTGCCGCGTCTTCCTGCCTGCCCGCCTCCTCCTCGCGGCCAGTTTTGGGTTGTTCTCACTGTCTAATTGGAAGAAGAACAAGGGGTGGGTTTTCGACCAATGGAAACGAAATTTCACTTTCGCCTGTCCACGATTGGCAAAAAAGAGGGCCACACTGAACGTTGGTCTCGTGAGTGTAGGGCTCTTCTCCATGACGACGTGTTGAAGAAAGAAGGCAGCAGCGGCAGTGCTGAAATAACAAATCAAGTGAGATCTGACCAGACAAGGTCAGATCTAGACAAGATTAATATTTCGAGCAAATTCTGGAAAGAACTTTTCAAGCATAGATACCGGTATGCTAGTAATTGATGAAATGATTTAGTAGAGCTAATTATCTTTGCTTCTTACGAGCTTGCCTTGGTCTTCAGCCCCGAGCTCCCCAAGAACGAGTCCAAGGTGGCGTGGATGGCATCGTGATGTGGTAGCTTCTTCATGCGCTCCATCCAGGCGGAAACGTTCGGATACTTGGAGAAGTCGAAGATGCCCATGAGTTCAATCTGAACAAACTCGCAGTAGGCAGCGAAGTCTGCGACCGTCGGGTGGTCGGTCTCGGCCACAAATTCCTTCACAAGGAATATCTCCATTAGCGTCGCCAGTTTGGTGAGGAGAGCGGGCGTGTCCTTCACGAACTCAGCCTCCTCCGGTGTTGCAATGTTCTGCTTGGCGTGCATGATCGGCACCAGCACTTTGGACGTGATGAGACGCGTGTTCGTATGGTGCCAGTGCAAATACTGGTTCACCTTAGCGTGAGCCTGAACGTCGGTTGGATACAGATCCGACCAGCCCAACTTCTCAGCCAGGTAAGGCATGATAGCATTGCCCTCAAATAACGAAAATTCTCCATCTTGTAGAACCGGGATGAGACCGTTAGGGTTCATCGCCAAGAACTCCGGCGACTTGAACGTAGGGCTGCCAAACTCCGTCATCACCAGCTCGTGGTCCTGCTTCTTTAGTCGCAGGACCCACTCTGCCGCGCGACTCGGCTGGCTAATCAGATTCGCATACAGTTTGATGGTCATCTCTTCTTCGTTTCTTTGGGCAAAGAAGTCGAATTAACCCTTATTGATCTTCAATAAAATCAAGATGGCTATAGTTCTTTTAAGTACGACTGCAGATTTGAAATGGTGGTGGATTTAGCCGCCGTCCAGCCAACGCAGCATCACTCGAATTCATCTGGTCCGAGCCAACATCCGTCCCAAGACTCGCAGTATTGCTGCTTAATGCGTCACACGGCTCGTGGTGCGTCACTGAACAGGGCGTAGGTTTGCATAGCTCCGAACTCTTCTGGAACTTGTGGAGCAATGCAGAGCTCACGGTGTGTGCAGATGGAGGCGCTAATAGACTGTACGATCGCGGTGTGGAGCTTGAAGTGCAGCACCGAGTAACTCCGCATTTCATCAAAGGCGATCTGGACTCACTACGTGCCGACGTACGCGAGTTCTTCTCAGCCAAAGGGACGACAGTGTTGAGAGATCCTGATCAGAATACGAACGACCTGGACAAGTGTCTGCAGTTGATCTACCAGGAGCAGGAGAAGGAGGACGAGAAGTTCTCCGTCATGATCTTTGGAGCCATGGGCGGACGGTTTGACCAGGAGATGCAGAACATCAACGCGCTCTTCAGGTGGAAGGACAAGTTCGAGCAGATGGTGTTGCTGTCCGACGAGACCACCGCCAGGCTGCTAGAGCCCAATGTTCGACATGTGATCACACCCAATTTCTACTTCGAAACGCGGACTTGTGGACTGATTCCGGTGGCGGGAACATGTGAGGAGACGATGACAAGGGGGCTCAAGTGGAATTTGAGCTCAGGGATGGAGACAGGCTTTGGTGGGCTTATAAGCAGCTCCAATCTCGTGGATGATGCATGCAACCAGGTGGAGGTTGTGGCATCGCGTTCACTTATCTGGACTACCGAGCTTAAGAAAGAGTAAAGGTAATAAATTTCTCCAGGCTCGAGTCAATACATCTTTGTGTGTTGGGAACAGGGATTACTATTTCCTTGCTTGCTGCGAGAGTAAAATATTACGTAAGCTTAGTACTTCAAAGTAGTAATTAATTAACTGGAGCCGACGCCTGAAGACTACAATGACGCGACTGTGACGTGGTAGCCGACGCTCATTTTCTGCAGGAGCTCTCTTGACAGGGCTAGTCCTTGGATATCGGCACGAATGCTCATAACTAGGGCTGGAGCGTAGGCTGGGATAGCAATAAATCGACGGTACGTGCAAATCCTGGTCCCTTTGCTCGATCGACAGTCTTATAATGCACATGTATACAATGTATATTGTAGTATTTAAATATATAAATTGTAGACCGTTGCATATTGACGCACATGACTGTAAATGCATTAACAATATAGAGGGGAGCCCTAAGCCGAGACGAGAGGTGAGAATCGTTCGTCGGATCTCGTGAGGCGTGGTCTGGCCAGCGGAAAAGATACGCGGCATTGTAAACGATTCCGCCCGACGACGTGTACAAGTGGTTGGCGGCATCAATAACGTCTTTCAAGAAGAGAGCATTCAAATTGTCGATACGCGCATCGCGCCAAGTTTCGGCCGTGTCGCCGCCCTCTCAAACGGCGAGAACGGGACGCTATCTCCCACCAAAGAAAGCAGCCTTAGTAGCCCTGCGTTAAGGCGTTTTGCCTCCGTCGATTCCGGAGGGATGGTTATCGGCCATCCCAGTAATGCAGAAAGTGTTCGGAGTAACGTTGGGAAAAAGGCCCGGACGGAAGACGGCGCCGAAGCCCGTACGAAAACATATCTGGAAACCCTATCTAATAGCTTCTGCATCTCTCGACCCATCCCCACAAATGCGGACCTACCGCGTTTTATGGGAATTCCGGCGCCCTCATTGTCCTTCCCCGGGCCGTGTGTCTCCGAAAGTAGCAGCCATAGCATCTTTTACTCTCGTGAACAACCGCCGGATCGCTTTACCTAATATTCGGGAGAACAGCCGACGAGCGAACAATCACTGTGTCGTCCACACCGCTCAAACTGTCATCGCGTCCGCCGCTATCACCCTCTGTCTCTTCGTCAATAGCAGATACAACGGCAGACTCAGAAATATGAACACAGGCTCTGACGGAGGAAGCCATCGCCCTCAGAATCTCCCGCCGCTTGGGGGTATCGACAACCTGAATGCCCTCTTCTCGAAAGACGTTATTGATGCCGCTCAACACAGCCAACCACAAGTACACTTCGTCGGGCGGAATCGTATACAATACCGAGTTTCTTTTCCGCTGGCCAGACCACGCCTCACGAGACCCGACGAACGTCACACGAGGTATGCCGCTAGAATGCACATTTGGTAGCTCCCGGGCAAGCTCAAAAAGTCCATTTGTGGGGGAGCAGATCGCGTGGCCCCTGAACTGTCTACCGGACAACGAAAGCTCGAGCCTGAAGCATCGAGCAGGAGATATGCACCACAGTGCGTCGTCAGTCAAAACCGGAAGCATCGCGATACGCCCATAATCGTGACCAGCCGCGACGCTAAATTTGTTCTTACGTGGATCGCTTTTGCATTTGTGACAAAGAGGATTTTTTTCTCGATCTCGCACCAGCTCGGGTATCAAATAATAGATGTCTTCTTCGAAAAAAATTAAGCTGTTGATAACATCGTAATGCCGGCTCCGGTATTTCTTTAAACAATAACTCCCGCTCGGTAGTAGGCAAGAGAACAGTATCCAGTTGCGACAGCGATGAAAACGGGACACCGTCCGAATCTGTTTGCAGCAAAATCCGTCCACACGCCACACAAGCCCAAACGGAAGTTGCTTCGGACCCGCATTGACGCGACTAATTGCTGACACTCAGCAATATCGCGGGGACCGGGGAAAGTCACCGAGCATCGGCCGAAAACCCGCTCTCGCGCCGCCACTCCGGCTTCCCCGCGGAGATTCTCGTCCTCGAAAACAAAAGACGCAGGGTCGACGCCATAGCAATGATAGTAGGCCAGTGCTAGACGCGGATCTCGCAAATAATGCTGGCTCTCAGCGAGCCATTCGATCTCGCTCATAGTCAGGGAGGGGGCATCCAGTACACGCTCGCTTAAGTCTCGCGAGACGTCTGTCTGTGTTGTATTCTCGGTCACGTTGGCGAGGCCGTCTCTCCCTTTGTTGAGTATTTCTTCTTAAACGTCTTTCCTCGGCGAGACATCAGCTACCAGATATTCCAGCATCTGCACTGTTTTCCTGGTTGCGCTGGCGAGCTCGCCTCTCTCTCTGCTGAGCGTTTCTCCTCACAAGTCTTTCCTCTGCCAAAGCCTCGGTGTATTGTCGCTCGTGCCGGTGAGCACGCCACCCCCTCGGCCGAGAAGCCCCCTCTCCTTCGTCAGCACCAACAGACCGTTGATCAGCCGCGCAGTCTCCATGGTCTTCGTGATCCAGCCACGCTCGTCTCCGCTCCATACGCTTTGTCGCATGGGGCTTGCTCGAGCCTGCACCGACGCGACGGACTGAAAATGACGACCTTTTACGCCATCAATCCTGGGGCAAGCATCCATGCTTCCCTCAATTCACGGGATTGACAGCTCTAAGTATTCACCGGATTGACAGCTCTAAGCAATTTTGAGATACTGGTATTCTACCGCAGTCTGAAAACCGGCTTCAGTAACCGGTTTCACATTAATCCGGCTTGGCTATTCAGGCTATCCCAGTAAAATATACTACAGTATTACTGTAGTACTACGGATAATAAATAAATGAAAATTTATACCACAGTTTTATTGTTTTCTGTCAAATACTTAGTAGGAAGTAAATTATTGATATTCACCGACACTTTCAGTGAAATCAAGAGATCATTTTTTAATTAAATCAAAGTCACAAAACAGCTTGCGTTTCTATAGAATAGTGGGCACAAGGCATTTTTTGGTAACGCTGTCCATTGAGCTCTCCACTTTGAATTTACTAGACACTAACTAACAGTTAGTTCAAAAACTGCACATGCTAGTATTAACTCACCATAAAGAGTTAGTTAAGCCATCTATTGTTCTCCGATCCCCCACGTCGTTCTGGAGCGCCTAGAATTTTAGCGTAGCTTGGTCAAGCTTCCCGATACTCTTCTCTCTCAAGCCAAGTCAATTACAGATTTGCGCCATTGTGTGCGCGTTCATTCAAAGAACCGCGCACGGAAATTTTAAGTAGAGCGCACAATATTTCTTTCGTTTCGACCATGGTGCTCACAGCCAACGTTCCATTCAGCTTCTGCGAGTCGAAGGCCGCTGCCGACTGCGTGAGCATCGACGCTCTGTCGACCGACAGTCTCGTGAAGTACATGACGCTACTAACTCGTAAGGTCGAGATCGTAATTGCCGATATCCTCCCTAAATCGTTTGGTATCATTTTTGACGGGTGGGCTTTTCGGTCGGAGCACTTCGTCGCGATCTTCGCCTCCTTTCACCACGACGGGCAGAGTGAAAACGTGCTGCTCGCCATGGCCCCATTGGTGTGTGATGATGTGGACGACCATACGGCCCCTGCACATGTGTCTTTCATAGGGGCTATACTAAAGTTCTTCAACAAGTCAACCGACAGCATCGCGTACATCGTTGGTGACAATTGCAGTGTAAACTGTAAAATTGCTGAGGAACTTAATGTCCCTTTGGTGGGTTGCGCCAGTCACCGCCTCAACCTGGCCGTGAACCTCATGCTCGCTGAGCACGATCACCTTCTTGATCAAGTCCAGGCCATCATGATCAAGCTAAAGAACTCCCTGATCGCCGCTGCTCATTTACGGTAAGTCCCCTTCTAACCTTACACTACTCTGCGATTGAATTCTAATATTATATATATATATATGTTTTGTATTCAGCCGAGTGACCACCTTGCGTCCGGTACTTCGTCAGGGACTCGCTGGTCGTCTGCATTTGCGATGGGCCGCCGCTATGTAGAGCTCAAGGAAGTAATGAATAAGATTGATGACGATGAGATAACGTCGATGCTGCTCTCCCGTCGTGACGAGAAGGCTCTTGTGGTGCTCTAGAGAGCCTCAAGAAGTTCGAGTCAACTTCGAAGCAGCTTCAACAGACTGATAGTGTGACGCTGCTGGATGTGCGCGACCTGTTTGACGTCTCAATCAAGTTGGCACCAGACGTCAAGAAGTACCTCGCGCCTGACGCATCGATCGTCAAGCGCCCCGCGTTCGAGAAAGCTTGCGTCCAGGGACATCTCGGCAACGAGGCAGCCATCCCAGAGGAATCGTCGGACGTGCTTGTCAAGCTCGTGTCTGGTGGTACCCGACCCACAGATAAAGAGCCCCCAGCCAAGGCTGCGAGAGAGGATTTCGCGAAGGACACACTTGTGGAGGCACGTCGCCAGCGGGATAAAGTACCACGCTTCAACGACCACGTAGCCTGCATCGCGCCGACGTCTAGCCTTGTAAAGCGCTTTTTCAGCCAGGCGAAGGCTGTGCTGGGAATATACCGCCAGAGCATGACCCCGCTGCACCTGGAGTCGATTCTATTCCTCAAGGTGAACCGAGCCTACTGGAACGCTGCCACAGTCCGGAAGGTTGTGCGTGGTGAGGCTCCCACCAACTAGATGAGTATCAGCCCACTGTATATTGCATGCAATAACACCAATAATTTTTGCAGCCGTGGTGCTCCAAGCACTTAAGTTATTTTTATTGCTGTTTTGCCAGTCTCAATAAAAATAACATTCTCGGAACCCCTGCTGATGACTTCGCCAAATGATGGATAGCACTTTGTAAATTCATCTGGCTATTCGACTAAGTACGGAGGGTTGGATACATGTACCTACAGTGAAACAGGCCGACTGGGTAAAACAAATCCTCAATTTTGCCATAATTATGAATACTTTTGATTCCTTATTGGTCTAAATCGGTGTTGGGTGCGCCGTTTTTGCTACCACCCCTGATTTGCTGGTACCAGTTAGATTCTGTCCACCCTGCTATGAAGGTCAACTAGTGCATTTCTTTGTTGCAATGTCCGAGCACTGATTGGCACGACTGAAAGCACCTCTCTCTGTGAAGGCTCGACCGTCGGGCCGACCTGTCTAGCTCTCTATCAAAAACGCTTAAGCTATGCGATCGACAAACGTTGGTGGCTTGGTTCAAGGCGTGATATGCTAAGAAATCAATATAAGAATACAAATAAAAAATTGAGTAATAACTATTGCATTGCCCTTTATCTGCATCATTGACACTAATTATCATCCGTGTCCTCCACGTCGAGTCTCATCAGCGTACTCGCGTCCCACCTTACGGTTAGCCCGGCGATATACGATCATCTCCAAGTTTATCGGCAGGGGAAAGCACGATGCGTCATTATCAAGGAACTTGCATTGCGAGAGCAGCCTCTTGAAGAGGATGCTGGGATGGCTACGACGATTGGGTATATCGCGGCGTCACCTGCTGGGGGTCGTGAAGCAACGCAGTTGCGAAGTCGTCAGTGCCGCACGCGTGCGTGCGATCACATGGTATTGGGAGCAGCAGCCTTCAGCCGGAACGGCCGGAGGGCCTCCGACTCTTCTGGCGTCAAGTCAGCTTCAGAACGCGAGAATTTAAATTGTTATTTTGTAACATAGGTCGGCAATGGGACATATGTAGCAGAAGCATTACGCCAAAGCAACAGCGGTTAGCACGATTCGTGCGGACGGTAAAAAGTACTGCTGTTGTCTATTGTTCAAGGTCAGTCTAGCGGCAACGTCGAGCAGGAAGACCTCGATCCAAAGGTGCGCACAACTAAATATTTTATTAGTTTTTCTTAGAGTTATTTAAAAATGTTTGTACAGGCCACTTCTACACGGCGTAAGGCTGAGGCGGAGGAGGCGCCGGCGAGCTGTGACGAGGACCAGCAGCAGTGGGAGACTTCGGGTTCGCATAACGCCGAAGTCGTTGCATAGGTGTCAGGGCGGCCAACGGAGCACGATGAAGCTGAGCGAGAGTCGGCGTGGTTTGACTCACAGCCGCTATTGGGTTCGCAAGAGCCGCAGCCGAGTTCACCGAAGGAGTCATAGAAGAAGCCGGAGCCTCGGAAGACGCGGAACTCTGTGGTTGAACACGGGGATCAACAGCTGGTCCGGCAGCAGAAACCATAAGTACCGTCCCGAAGTGGATGGACAATCAACCCTAGCTGTCGGGTCTCGCCAGCAGGGATGCTGAGAACTTCGGGGATGAGAGACTCCAAGATGCGACACAACCGGGCGTTTAGACAAAAGCCGGACTGATCGAGTTCTGGAGCGTCCAACCCAGCGCCACCAGCAGCTGCTATATGAGGATCATGCATCGGAAGAGTCCCGTTTCGGCGGATGATCCGCTTTTGCCGCAAAATCACTGCCAGCTGACCAGCGATCACCAACTGAGTGTGCTGCAAAGGTTAATTTCCGGTCAAACTGTACAGCTGCACCGACTCCTGCAGCTGCTCGAAATGTTTGGCAGCAATGCCCTGAAGAGTTGCATACGCTGCGACCTTCTCGGTGATGGTTTGGAGGAGAGTCGCAATATCAGCGTCTCGATTCAAGACTTGCTGATGGTGGATCCGAGCCTGACTCAGCGCAGCCTCAGCCTTGCCCTGCTCGGCTTCGACAGCCCGAGCGAGTTTTGCTTCACTCAGAGCTACGGCTTTTCGCAGTGAGGCAAGGTGATTAACAGACTATGTGGCTGCATCATCCAGTTGAGATACCTGCCGCTGTGCCGATGATAGTTGGGTCGCCAAGTCTACGTTGTCAAGAGCGAGGGTGTCTAACCGCGGAGCTAACGCGCGACTCTCAACTCTGGTGGCCTGAAGGTCAGCTCTGAGGTTCCAGTGACCGCTCAAGAGTTTCAGCAGCTTCTCAGCTGTAGAAGCGTGCAGAACCGCCCGCCGTTGTGCTGGATCAGAAGGCCCCACGGGACAAATGAACCCGTTGGCCATGAGCCTCGCCAAGAAGGCCAATTCTTCCCGGCGTTCGTACCCTTGCTGGGTGGCCAGTGTCATGAGGGAGTCAAGACTCACTGGAGCAGCCGAGCTCGACTGATTGCTAGAGCCCAAAGTGGTGTCGCCCGGCAAGCTCGATGGACCAGGAAGGCGCGTGCGAGAAGACTCTCCCGGCTCCGCGTCAGACCCATGAGAAGTTGTCAGGTCGACCAACCCAGCATCGTGGCGGTCGTTGACCCCACGAGTACTAACGGGCAGAGGAATCGACTCAGCGGACGCGCTTTCATCTCGACGGGGAGTCGGTGGAGAAGAGTGGCGCCGTGGGAGGTGCTGGAGAAACAGATGAGGAGTATGAACAGATGCCAGGTGAGCAACAGCAAGAGTCCGGTGACTTCTCCAAAAGAATGGTGGGTGAGAGACCGCCGAGACCGTCATTAGCCGAGTCAGGGATCAAACCGGTGTAGAACCCAATTGAAGGGATTAAGGACACTCACGTATCATACCCGGGGCCAGTTGTGGTGTAAAGAATTTCCAGATTCGGCCATACGTCCACCTACTTTAGACCAAAGAATCAGCTCGGGTCGGTAGCCCCAGAGCTTAGGAACAAAAGGGTCACGGTAAGTACTCAGCGATTTGTCCGGTGATGTTATCCGGATGGTCCGCTGAGCTTATCGGTCGCGTGAAATCAGCGAAAGGGTCAGTAGAGATCTGAAATAGGTAAATTTTACTAGATATTTGTAAAAAGAAGCATAGGATTAAATAGGGGGAGCCGAAAAGGCTCCCAGGAGATAACAGAGCAGAATTTTTCTAGTCCAAGACACGTGTACACTCTTCCGGTAAGTCCCTGCATAGGGCTGGATTATGCCTGCCGTTGGTACCCGAGAGGCATAGCTTGTAGAGTATTGACTGGTAGCGCCAAGAGATTAGGTCGGTCCGGGTAGGACAAAAGTCTCGCTACGCGCAAAAGAAAGCCCCGCACACTCACGCGGGCACGGTACGTCGGATAGCCCGGGTGCCGTAACACTTCTAGCATGCAGCATCTGCGCTTGGTGACCTGTAAAAGCGCTCGCGCGCCGTTGTCCATCCTTTGGTGGAAGGCACAGACTTTGTGAGCGAGCTCCGCCGAGCCAAACTCGGCGGAGCCTCGGAAGTGCTCTGACTTGGTTAGTCGAAGCTCAGTGGAAGCGATCCAGCTGGGCCGAACCGCAAGGGGACCACCCTTTGCGCAGGCCATACAAGCGCCGACCTAGCTCGGCGATTTGTTGTGGTTTGTGTAAGGAGCCCACATCTGACGGTACTTGTGTGTTCTACTACACCATTCAATCACGTTAACAATCTAGTGGCTTAGCCAGGTATGGGTCCTTCTGTCTATTTATGGCATGAACGGCTCGGTCATCCTAACTTTCGTGTGATGCAGACCATGTCTAGAGCTCAAGAGGCTTCAGAGCTGGTGCTCACTCAAGCAACTACAATTCGAAAGCATTTCTACCCTTCGTGCATCTTTGGTGTAGGACCATCGTGCTCCTTTTCAAAAAACAACAATAGATCCTCACCCTCCTTGAAAAGAAGTGCAATCTGATTATATCAATGACCCCCCTCTAAGTTGAGCTCGTTCCTTTTTTCTCGTTCATCGAGGAGTGATCGCGCTCCATCCATCCAAAACGTCGCTATACGCAAGTTAGGAGTTGTTGTTTTTTTTGTGAGACGTTCCGCAAAAAAGACAAAGCGACCAACCCCCGTCTTATTTCGGAGGTGGGGTACCCTCGAATACCAAATTAGTCAGTATGACCCCAGAGGGTCAGCGACTTCAAAAGCGACAAAGAAAAGGTGTATGAGAAGCTAGGCCAGAATATCCTTGTTTTTTTTGAAAAAAGACGACAGCTCACGAGTGCATTCACCCCTCAACGGAACGGCTTTACAGAACGCCGAATGCGCCTATTCTTGAGCGTGTGCATGCTCTTCTAATAGATGGCGACTTACCACCCCAGCTTAGGGGAGAGCGTTGCCAGTTTGTCACTCACCTCATTAGTGTGACAGCGAATAGCGCACTCCCGAACAGTCATCTCTGGCACGAGATAAAATCATCTTTAACATACGTCAAAGCTTTCGGCTGTGCAGCGATGCTCTCACATCGCAACAGCCTTCAGACGCGATCTAACTTGTACCGCAAAAGTCGGATAGATGCAGCAACGTTTTCTGATAAAAAAAAAAGTATTTGGCAGCATCTTTGTTTTTATGTGTGTGATATATGTGAAAGCCAATTCCGATAACGATTGTGTGCACGACTAAACACAATTACGCCTCTCAGGTGGCCACTAATGCTGACATATATATCTACCCCATCTCATAAGAAAGTCAAGCACTAATTCGCTAATACCGTGTACTCTAAGGAACCTTCGATCAACGAACTAATTGACTTGGAGGGTTAAAACCTCAGATCTACAAGGAACCCACGCGCTCAGCGCATGCATGTGACTGATATCGCGTTACTCGCTAGTGTAAAGCAAGACAGGGACTCTTGTACCTCGCCCGAACGACCGTACGGTTCTCGAGTGCCGACAAGTTTTCGCGCGCACACGCGATGCAGCTTGAAGCATTGTGCGCTTTAAAGCTCGTCTGGTCATCAAATGATACCAGCTGAAGTATGGCATCGACTTCATCGAGATATTCTTAGCTAGTGTACGGATAGAAGTCCTTCTTGCTGCATCCCTTGACGATTGCATTGTACGGATGGACTTTAAACTGCTGTTCTCAGCGAATCCCTGGATATCGAAATCCTAATGGAAGAGCCTGAAGGATTAAAGTCGCAAGCTAAACCTGAGCTCGGCTACAGCCTTGATAAGGGTCTCTACGCTCTCAAGCAGGCACCCAGCGTCTGGTACTATACTTTCGCGAAATGCATCGAGCGTCTGAGTTTCACTAGTCTAATTATCACTCAATGCATGCCCTCTAAGTTTATTCTTCATGTACCGCGCTACATCTCGATTTTCGCTGACGACCTTTTGACCATTTCACCGTCCAGGCAAGCCATTGCACAGGTGATATTGGTCCTGAGGCCAGTGTTCCACATGACCGATGTAGGAGGAGAACCCTTTGATGTAGTGTTTATCTTAAAAGACGCGGAATATCATCATCGGATATGGATGCACCACGTTCAAGCCACGAACGCACGGTCATGTGACCGGAAGTGACTTCGGTGTCACTAGCGAATGGTCGTTGGGCGTCAATTATGACCGAGAAATCACTCAGTCCAGGCCGTCCTTATTGATAACAATGGGACTGGCCGGATTCACTTTCAGTGACACTAAACTGGAGAGCCGACGGTACGAACGGTCGGTGGCCGTTGAGAGCGACTTTTACGAAGACAAGGCGATGGTTTGAATCGTTTGGGAAGGTGCGGCGACGGTTCAAGCGTCGATTGGCATACGAAGAGGTATATAATGCATCGTAGTTCACTTGATACTAGTATACATGTTTAGGATTACTTATTGGAAATAGGCCCGAAAGGGCAACACAAATACAGAACATAATTTTCACTCAAAAGCACAAGCGACGTCTTGCTTCGAGGTAAGCGTCTGGTCAAGCTTACTTGTGTGAGTTATGCCTGCTGGTGGACTCGAAGCTCACTAGCGAGGCTTCATTTGGCAAGGCCAAGAGACTGTGTGCGTATTGGCCGATTATATATTAAAAGATTTACGTGACGGCTTTATTTTGCCTATTTACACGACAGGGAGTGCGTGTTGTCTCCCATATATTCTCCAGCTGAGTGTTGAACACTTGGTGTCCTCGTATAGGCTTACCCGTGCCTGGTACCCTCCCGCTGTTGGGACCACGATAATTAAAAAACCCTGCTAGCTTTGCTCGTTCTAGTAGCGTGTTTTCAGTTTCACTGGCTGGCCCATATAAGCGATTTGCAAGGTATAATCTGTCCGGTGCTAGGGCAGATCCTAAGTTTTCCACGGTTCGTCCGAAACGATTCGTCTGCCGTTTTTGGTAGGACGTGTTGTTGTGACAAACGACCTATCTACACTAGTGTTTAGAGTTCACGTGATATTTACAGCACCACTATCCTGCCTCCTAGAATAAACGATAACGAAAAACGTGCCGCTCGCCCTTTTTTCATTCATTAAAAAGAGCGTCACCAAAGTGATTGATTGCTGTACCATGGTTGGAGAGCCCTCCTAAGAGCACACCTATTTCACAGGCACTGAGAGCCGCGTGTTGTCCCGAGAATGAAGTGACAAAGCTCACATGGTAGTCACATGTCCTACAGGAACGTTGCTGGTACCGAATGGCAGGAACAAATCCTGGTCTTGCTTACTGTATCCGGGAAGCAATCTAAGAAAGCCTCACTAGAATTATATAAAACAGGCTCTACGCTACCTAAATCGTACCATGGAGTTTGACATAACACCCGAAGGCGTTGAAAACCTTAGATCCTGCCATGGCATACACGAGTCAGACTAAGCATCATATCAAGACACACACCGCTGCATCGATGACAATGTTACCATGCTCCCCAATAATTCCATTTTCTGGGTGCCACGCCGTCACCACACGGTGGTGCTGTATACAGCAGCGGCAAGTACATTGCATTCTGCTTCTAAAAACATGAGCTAATATGTATAGCGTTATTGCGGGAGAACGAGACTATGACATTCCAAAGGCGCGATATTGGTATTTGAAAACAACCACAGCTGTTTCACAGCTCAGAGCCGCATGACAGGAGCAGGCACATTGACATCAAGTACTTTTTCGTACAAGTGACGGTAGTGAGAAAATAATTTGTCATCAGCTACTATAACACTCTTTGTGCAGACATCTCCACCATACCACAGACCAAACTGGCCTTTCCAAAATTAGAGAGCTTCTGCGGGCCACTCCTCCAAGATCCAAACTAAAATTAAAAAAGAAGGCAATATGTATATTACTTAAAACTAAAAGTTTTTTCAACGTAAGAGTGCCCCTTGTTCATACCGCTTACAGTGACTTGTCAATTCTGCGAGCCAGTCCTTGCACCACACATCTCGTCAGATTAGCTTTCAGAGCATGAGATTTATTGTTAATAGAATCAGTCATGTTCTTCAAAGTAGTGTGTAAAGGCACCCTTCCTCGCTGCAGCTGGTGGCATCACCTTAAGATTATCCGGTACTTAATGTACCATTAAGCTTGCAGTATAAAGCGGATTTCATGGTGAGTTTAAATCATTTAGACAATATGCATAACGCTCTCGGCGAGATTGAATGAGCTGGATCGTGATGACCAACAATTTGTGGGAAGACAGGACACGACGTCTAACATAGATTGTATTTGTAAAAAGCGTGGTGAAGCAAAATTGTTAGCCTACGAGGTCCCATTGAATAGAATGGCAGCGCAAGACCAATGAGATTCTTGATACCATGCCTTTGCCAAGATCACATTTTTTTTTTAAATGATAATGTGCCAGCGTTGGCTATATGCGGCCCATAATTGAGCAAATATCGACAAAACGAGCGCCTATTGGCCCGATATTGTGGATATTTTAAAGAAAACAAATTTTTATTGGCACTCGTTATTTTGCCCGAATAGGCAACACGCGACAGGACATCCGTGCCAGAATTGACCCGACAGGCATGCCCGAATATGCCCGACTTAGCTAGAGCCGGAGGGTCATCTTATGAAGTGTCCTCGAAAATATACGTATAGCCGGAAGCTCAATGAGAGTCCAGAGCAGCATGTAGAGAGAAGAACACACATGTGTGGCATTCTGACATTTTGCTATAGCATGCATAACATCCAGGTATCCATCAAATGAAATTGTTGCGAGCATCCAGCACTAGTCTGCATTAGAAAAATGAGCTAATAAAAAATTTGTTATCGTTAAATGCACATGCACAGATATCTAAAGCGCAGATACTGAATCTCCTTTTTACTCAGCAAACTAAGACATTCGGCGCCACAAAATATCTCGAAGGCTACTAGCATGTAAATCCCACAGTTGTAGTTATCGACTTGCACTCCGAGATCACTTTGGTAGGCACGGGTTCGATATTTTCTTGGGACGAAATCAGGTAGCATCGCCACCAACTTCTCGGCAAGTGGTCGAATGTTGACCCCGTAGGTGGAATTCATCGGGTCGTAGATAAAGACTTCTTTTCGTGAAAGATCCATCATGATTGAGCACCAGTGATTCTTTCCACATATCACTGGGATCAAAATTTTCTCCGTGGTCACGTCAAGAAAAATATTGTGCATGGTTTCAACAGAAGCGTAGCCATTCATGACGTTCCCAGTGAGGCCTGTGTGTACCGCAATCACTTCGGCCCTTGATGCGAACAGATTCGACATCAACATGTCAACTGAGTTGTCGCCCAGCGCAGATTTCCCAACCAGTTCCAGTGCTTCTGCCTGCGTCAGTAAACAAATGCACGTCTTAGTAAATAAAATTAATAACGGCGTGTCATACAGAACATTCATACCTGAGTCGAAAGAAGCGGGATGGACTTCAGCTTCTCAATAAGATTGGGGTCTTGATTGACTTTGAAGCACGAGGGCATATGGAGAGGGAAGTCGACCGTTTCGATCCAGCTAACGGCCTTCTCCACAAGTATAGTCATCATCTTTGCCTTATGCCACATTTTCATTACACCCAGTGTCTTTGTAGAGAAGGTGCCGACACCAATAACTTCCACCACCACCATTTTTTCACCCAAGTTACCCGCACCCTTGTCCGACCTGCTTTTTTTTGGAAGAGCGGGAAAACTTGTTCGAAACACTTCTTAATATAATCGGCACGAAAATATTGCGCATGATCGACTCGTTTTGGTGTCACCTCTTTAGCTGGAGGTAGCGTCGCTAACATTCGAGCAATCGGGGCTTTAGGACTTTTGGTAAACTCGAACAACTTGAATCTGGATATAAGTGCTGCTGCTGAATCGTATGATGGCTGGTTGTCAAATGTGTACTGTAAGTTTGCCAGGCTAAGCTGTGATGCGTACATTTCCGAGTCATCTTGGACACGCGCGACCGCCTTACTTATTGCACCCTTCTTAGCTTTCGCTGACTGTTTTGCGCGTCCACGTGATCTAGGAGGACTTGCAATTTCAAAGTCGCTATCTTGAGCAAGTTGCAGTGTTGCCGATGGTTCGTTTGAAGCAGCTTCTGAAACTGGTAATTGAGTGCTCATATCACCCGTCTGGTTACCCGACTGATTACCCGACTCACCCGACTGATTACCCGACTCACCCGAATGGTTACCCGACTCTGTGACTTGGCCTGATTGACTGAGATCATCCCACTCACTATCCAACTCGACATTTGGCAAGACAGACGAGCTGTTAACTCTCGGTTCAGGCGTATGGTTGGTTTGTCGAACCTGCAGCCCCGCCAGTTGGGTAGAGGACTGCGACGAAACAGACGTTAAGCTTCGGGTACACATCTTCTGGTCCTGACGGAAATCGCCGCAGTTTCAATAACTGAACTGGAAATCAAAATCGTGGAATCCCCCCTTTTAAAAGCGCCGAGCCACCTCCAATAAGTCCGCCATCGCTTCTCGATATTGACGCATCCCTAGCCCTGCCATCGAATCACATATCTCGCTTGCAATAGGAAAATCCCTCGCGATATTTACGGTTTGAATCCCAGGGACGCTCATCGACAATCATTACCCGACGCACAGCAAATGATTCCACAGGAGACGCACTGTCATTGGTGCTTTCGAAATCAATTGCTGACCGTACAGACGAAAGTAACCAACGCTGATGCATTATCTGCGTCGAGATAACTGTTTCCGTCTGTAGAGCTCTACGAAAAAAAAAACGTGGCGACATGGTAAAAGGCGCGTACTTATGAACAAACATGAGCACGTCCAATCACGCTTTGATACAGAGTACTCCGTGTATAGTTCATCAAGCGCGTCGTCATCTTTGCAAGTGCTCTTCACGAAGTATACACCAGAGCACCCTTCGTAGAACGTGTACGAGGCACGACCAAGCGCGTACGAATACTGAGTATATATCAACTCACACGCGTGCTCGCTGACGAGATTCGCAACCAAACTCATCTCATTGTCGTAACCGACGTGCTGCACATTGACTTTCTTGTCGACCTCGTCCATGTATCTCCTCTCTTGCAGGCTCTGATAGTACATGATCGAGGCAATGCACTCATCCACAGCCATGAATGAATTCACCCACTCTTTCAGCTGTTTCCAGGACGCCTCCAACCTATTGTTGGTATTATTTCCAAGCGTCACCGTGTTTTGCCGCTTATGAGCACACCACAAATCTCGGCATTCGTCCCGAGTCTTGACAAAGTAGGCAATAAACGGGTGTCGGTCACGCCTCGGTAGTGTTTCAGCATCGTTTGACTGCATACCATGCTCTTCCAGGTCTAATCCCGACTCTTGCTCAAGTTGCCCGTCTAAACCCGACCTGTGCCCGACTTGCCCGACTTGCCCAACAGAATTTGGCGCCGCATAGTCTGAAATCTGCTTCCCCATTTCGACTAGATGATCCATATACTGGAAATGTTTCACGTACTCGGTCTCCGTCTTTGCGTAAACCAGTAGGCTTATAACACCTCGTAGCTGCTCCTTCTGCCATGAACTGAATCCGTAGTCGGACGATGCGATTTCTTCTCGCAAATATTTAAGAACGTGAAACTGGCAGGGCAAAATAGCAACGTTGGGGAAGGCCTTCTTCAACACTGACAACTCGGTGAAGTCCTTGTCAATAAGGATACACTGCAACTTTGTCCATGCAGGGTTGTTAGCCTTAAATTCCTCGAGCGCTGTTAGCAACGTCGGCCATCGCTCGTTCTGTAGCAGAGAGTGCTGCACAAATTGACCTTTTCCGAACGTATCGTGGGCCATGAAGGAGAAGACCTTGTACTTCGAGCGATTTGTCCCGTGCGGTGCGTCAATCAGAAGGACTTCTGGAAATTGTTTGAAGAGAGACCGCATGTGTTTCGTTTGAAGAGTAATGCACGTAGCAATTTTCTATCATGACAATTGCACAATTTTCAGACAATAGTTAAAACCAATTATAAATGTAATAGTACCTTTCCATCCACTTCATCAACGAATATACGACCGACATTCCCGGGCCGGTCACCAAACTCTGACATCCACGTCTTCATCCGTTTTGCGCTGGAAGATGGCTTCTTTCCGTTTTCACGATCCTTCAATTTGCGAACTAGATTTTGGACGTCCTGAGCAGTTGGGTTGCTGTCCGAATTTTCCTTAATAAATGTCAAAATACTCGTCTTCTTAGCGCCCGCCTTTCGGAGTTCATCGACGGTTTGCAAGGTTTTGTTGGGGATGGAAACGCGAGTAGAAGAGTGCCCCGTGAATGCATATTCAGATAGCCGGTGGTTATGCTCCAGACGACACTTCGTTATCTTGACAGCAAACCTCTTCGAAACTTTGTCGACCACTTGGACGCACGTATTGATCTGTGGGACGTTAAAGACACGAGATGAGTCATTAGCGCTTAGTGCAATGATTATGATTGCAAACGTGGCCAACCAATTCCCAGCATGCCCAACTGAGCCGAAACTTGCCCGACTCAGCCAGAATTGCCCAACTCAGACAGAAATTGCCCGATTCAGCCAAAATGAGAGTGTTTTAGAGAGTTAAGCCAAGGCTTGGGCCCGAGTTTCTTGCCGTGGTCGTTTGCTAGTCGCTGTCGAGAAATATTTGCCATGATGAGTACAAACAAAAGTCCGAGCGTACTGTACCCACTCAACGGGAATTCGAGGTGCCTTAGATCTCTGTACGCCCATTGTTGCGTTTCGATCAGCCGCAGTGGTGTTTGTCCGCATCCGAAAGATCTACAAAATATAGTGAGTATTTATGTGCTTTAAAGATGGCTGTTAAATGTGCAAAGTTACCTGGAACGATTGCGCTTGGTACACCCTGAGATAGTCATCAAAAGCTTTCCACGACTCGAATTGGGTCTGTTCTGGAGGTGGAGCGATAACAAGCTGTTGCCCAGCTCCATCACTCGCGCTACTAGATGTGCCGAGCATCTCGGATCCATTGG
This sequence comes from Phytophthora infestans T30-4, assembly GCF_000142945.1. Lineage (NCBI taxonomy): Eukaryota > Oomycota > Peronosporomycetes > Peronosporales > Peronosporaceae > Phytophthora > Phytophthora infestans. The sequence continues at coordinate 899,993 of NW_003303747.1, forward strand.
GACCTGGAGACGGCTGCCACTCACTCAAGAATCCGCTTGACTCATTCCCCTCGCTGCTGTCACTCTCGTCCGCAGATCCCAGTGGGCGCTTTTGCGGCTACGTGCCTGCGCCGCCATATTCCTCCCGCTGGTGCCGCGCGTTTTGACTGGGGGGATTTGTGGTTCTGAGAGGCTTTGGTATTTACCAGGTATACGCTATACGCTCGACGGATGTGAAAAAAAATCAGCACATCGGAGAGGAGCAAAAGATCGGCTAGGTGTAGGTTTGAAGACAGTCCCCATTCGGGCAAAATACTCACTTCCATTTTTATTTGGCTTCAGTGGACTTATATTTCAAAGAAATAATTTAACCCCTTAGTTCCCGGCCTCAAATATGAGGGTATATTTTGACCTCGTCCCATATACAGATATAAAGGAATTTGTATGGGGTTTCAATTAAGTCCGGATATCTTGGCGCGGGATCGGGGTGGTAACAACGACTTGCCAGTGTGTATAGTACGGATTCTCCAACATAAAGGAGGTTTATGTAGTACATTGAGACGATCATATACAACTATGCTGTATAAATAAACATAAGATATGTACTGTTTATTGATTTCCCCCTATCTTGGTGCTGGTGGCATACCAGCCACGCAGGCGGTGAGTTTCATTTTCTTAACCCAATAACAAGGAAGGATCAAGGTGCCGTATCAAATGATTGCCCCCCTGGCATAGAACATGTACGGACCAGTCGGCGGCAACCATTACGCCTTCTTCCTTCCATCGTCTTCATCATCTTCTTTCGCTCGACTCCCCCAGCACCCAGCAACCAGCACTTTCTCCGCTCTCGCCTACCTGCTGTCTGCGTCTCCGCTTCTTGCCTGGACGCTCCGCTGGCGCTCGGTCGCGTATCTTGTGGTCGCGTAGCAAGCGGCTCGGGATGTCATTCCCGTTCTTCCAGTCGAGGTGCCATATCTGAAAGCACGTGCGCTCCCTTTCCTCCCTAACAACGTTGCAGAGATACTTCCTGCGGCACAACCTACAGTCAGCGCTATCACCGTGTTAGTATCAAGCATGAACAGCATGTACGTACCTCTTTGGCCCTGCAGAGCATTCTGGACAGTAATACTTCGTATACTTCCGCGGCACCACCTTGTAGATAGCACACACTTTGCAGGTTCTGTGGCGACGCTTCTTTCCGGTTTCAGTGTCGGCCTTGTCTGGGTTCTCCGCCAGTTCGTGGCCATCATCAATGCGGTCTGAGCCACGTCGCTGCTCCTCCCGTCTTGGCGACGCTCCTCGTGCAGGTGAAGCGGCTGTACGCTCCTCAGCGGAGGTGGATTTCTAGAATAGGAAACATAACCAACATAACCCATATTAGTAAATGCATTTATGTTGCCAAACCCATCATAGCAACTTACCTCAATCTCAGCGAAAGAGTTTTCATCAACAGCAAGTAGTTGTTCCATGAGTGTCTCGAAGAATGCGGAATGCTTCGGGGATTTGTGCCCATTGGCACGCTGGTTGTGTCGATACACAATAAAGGCGTTCACCAACGCCATGTCCAGCAATCCGAGAAACAAGGTCTTGTAGTACTTTCGTGATTTGTACGAAAGCTGCACGCTGTAGCGTTGCATCCGGAGCTGGTCGTGCACATCAACACCTCCCATGTATCGGTGATAGTCACGAACCAGCTCCGGTGCCGGTAGCTCTTTCATCTGGCCTTTGATACGCCGCACTACAATAAAAAAGCACAATAGTGAGCAATGATACATATATATAAACACACAGGCTTACTTACTGACACTGACTGTTTCTCTGCTGCCACCACTGCTCAGCATGTGGACGGGATTGCGGTCCATCCACATTGCTGCGGTTATCTGCGGAAAAAGCTTATTTTCAGCCAGCTTGATTGTCCCCTGTGGTGGTACTAGCTCTCTCACACCATTCACGGTTCTGTAAGACTTGTCAGTCTTCACATCCTTCGCGTACCCTGCCATACGCATCTGGATCGTACCCGTAATGTACATCCGTCGCTGCAACAGCTCCAACGCCAGCTTCACCGACGTGTAAAACCGGTCTGTGATTACCAAACGCCACGGGGAGGTCGGTGATGGCGGGCACAGCGCGTTCATGTTCCTTAGTACGGCAGCCTCGCCGCAATTATTAGCAGCAGGAATCGGAGTCCGGAGATTACTCTTAGCACCACAGTACACCTCGAATCTGAACAGTCGCACAAACGCACACGATATTAGTAAAAGTAATAAATATGTTGGGATTAGGAAATTCTCCACAATGTGGATGTTTGCCCGTCCAACATAAGCACTTAGACCAAAAAAAAGGTGGCAAGCATTAGCTTGCCACCTTGGAACGCACCTCATGCAATAAGCTGTATCTGCACACGCTGCCACGAACACCTTGGTCCCCCACTTGTGCGGTTTGTCCTTGTTGAACTGTCTGGTAGGATTGTAGCGGGATCTTGAAGGCAGCGTAGCTTCGTCAAAGCTAATGACAGGAGGAATCTTGTAGCCGCGCGCAAATGTACGCTGTAAAACCTCGATAACCGGCCGAATCTTCCATACACGATCCGTGCTAGCTTGAGGCGACTTGTTGTTGGAGAAGTGCAAGTATCCCATTATGTGGAAGAACCGGTTGCGGGACATGTACTTGCCGAAGCGTGGCGTTGGCAACGCACCAGCCGGTGTCAACTCCCAGTGAGCAGCAATCCCCTTTCGCACTGGAGACAGCATCCTTGCAATGAGAAGCGCGATGACGCGCAAAACCTCCCACGATTCTATCGGCTTCACACGTGCTAGTCGCCGACGAATATCTGCGAGGTTCTCTACTTCTCCACCACCACGACGCTGCTTCGCTTGAATCGCCTGCGCACGACCCGGTATCGACTGCGTGTGGTAGCGATTGCTCTCGACGGCAATCTGTCTCCACAAGTTTGGCGGTAGGTAGTAGAAGAACAGCGCCAGTGGGTCTTCAGCCACTCTAAGGACGCTCTCAGATGGTCCATAAGGCCCGTCGTAAAGGTCTTCATACGTAGGATTGTCTCCAAATTTGGACTGGTCTACAAATAGCACATCAAAGTGAGTTAGATAATGTTAACATTATGTTAGACAACGACGGAATAATAGTTGCGTATGTTGGATAGCGTTCAACATAACTTACCATACTCCCAGCCAGAATGTTTCATCTCCGCCAAACGCGCCGCATTCATCGCCACCGACTTGCAGAACGTGTCCGGTAGTTCAGTTCCAACGCAATCGGCTAACTCCTCATCAGAGAGTTCTCCAAGCTCCCAATCTCCTTCCACTCACTGTCCGCGTCGTCATCGTCTGAATCAGGACCAGATTCCTCTTCTGATCCGAGGGCCAGTGCACTCACGTGCACCAGCCGCCATGATGTTAGGATCACCGTCGACTACGCAGGCGACAGGGAGATGCGGGGCAGCTGACGCAGCACCGGTGTCTGTGGTGTCACTTATGGTGCCTTCAGCTTGAGCTTCGCGTTCTGGACTGTCTTGTAGGACGCGGCGGCGTCGTTTCGAAGATCTTTGCGTAACCGGCGCCTGCTTGTTCGTCCGAGGGGGGCGCAAGGTCTCCACAGCGCCTTGAGCATCTCGCACAGGCGTTAGAAGCGCATTTGAAGCCACAGTTGAAGCCACAGCCATCACCACGTTTGCTACAAACTTTCTGCACCTCTTGGTTCCACAGAATCTTTCCTCATTTTCTGCAACAGGGTATTACCTCTTTAGGCTTCCGTCCGTACTTCGCTGTTGCTTCTGTCTCTTTTGGGTGCTGCCGGGCTCAAATATGTGGACCTCTAGACTCTGCTATCTCCCATGGCTGTCGTCGTAAGTTTCACCGCCCTCTTCCTAGACTGCTTCTTTCAACGCACGCCCCTCAGCGCCATGCTTTTGGCTCTGCTGCTGACTGCCTCTCGTCGTCTCGACGAAGGCGACGCTTGTGGCGGTCACTGAGGGCTGCCTTGCACAACCGGGTCTCTTCCGCTGTCAGCGTCCGTCGTGGCATCTTGCCAGACGTCGCCACCATTCTGGTCTGCTGCCCCCGCGGTCGTTTTGAAGTATGAGAGAGTTTTGTGACTGTCGGCCACCCGTTGGTGGTGGGTGACACCGCCTCTCTTTATCTCGTTTAATCAGGAATCCGGTCCAGCTACCCTAAGCCTGTGCATCCGGCCGTTTTAGGCTCCCACTTTTGTCTTGACTTCAGTATTGAGCTTTCCTGCGCTCTCTTGAGATCTGTTCAATACAAACTCCAAGTCAGTTTTTCGCTTATGTTTAGCCGCTAAACATAACATAGATGCCGAAAAAAACTGAAAGAAGCTATACACCTCTTATGTTTAGCGGCTAAACATACGGGAACTAAGGGGTTAAACAAAAGCCAAGTGAAAACATTTTTGTTGCTGGAGCTACGAATTTCTACCGCTCAATCGTCGAAACCTGCAGGAGATGATTTCTCATTTCGTATCGGTTTCCAATTTCCAGATGTGTAGTTTACCTCAATTTGGCTAAAAACGATCCATTCAAAATGATTGGTGCAGGCGTTGCACGAAACGGGAGCCGCTCAACTTGTCATTCCGATATTTGCGCTCCATCGAAGGAGGCCTCCGTCGACCTGTGTAATTTTCAAAACTGGGAATGCAATGATGATCCAACCTATTAATTTCAGACTAGAGTTTCTGAATCCGGGGGGTAGTAGCCCTGGTTGTTGAGAATTTTACTCCGAGCATTCCCGTATCCAGCTATGGTAATTGTGCGCTTAACTAATGTCGTGAGGAAAGGAATGATGATTTTTATTTTCTGTCAACCATCTTTCGGGGCTGATATTCCAAGTATTTGATGCATAACAAGAAATACTGACCTTTCCCTCATCAAAACCATCGTGCAGTCTTCTTCCATGGTCGTTAACGATTGCTAATGTACACGTCACGTAGTCTGCTACGGCAAATCAACCGCCTTCTGTATGTTAACGCGGTCGAGGCGACAGCAGCCGAGCACCTGTTCGGGCAGTTCCTCATCCGTCTCGCCCTGGATGACAAAGGCGACGTCGATCACCAGGCGCGCCGTCTTATCGATCAGCGAGTGGATGCCGCGACGCGCGATGTACGAGAACGCATGAACATCGACAACGATCTCCGTTGTGCCGTTCTTAAAGTGGTAAATGCGGTGCTGAGGCCGTGTGAGCACTGGGGTTGCGTTGTGGCTCACCAGTAGCTTCTTGGCCATGCCTGTGATGCCACACTCGTCTTGGTTGGTCACTTGCGCGATGACTTTGAAGCGATCGGTTAGCGACGTGTCATCACCAGCCTCCAAGAACCGCTTAAAGAGCTTTAGAGTTGTCGTCGTCGGGTTCTTTAACTCCTGCAAACAGCAAGCAGAAACCAAATGGTTAAGTGGCAGATATGTTAGTGTATTTCAGTGTTGACGCCGCCTCACCTCGACGATTTCGTCTGGGATCTTCCAGTAGAGAGCCAAGCTGTAGCCTGGTCCATCGTAGGAGCCATCTCCCCACACGCTCGGCCCGTACGACGGGAGCTACAGTCACAACAAAACCAAGTTACTGTAAAATTTGCCGCTTTACTGGGTTCAAACACGCAAGACCCACTGTACCTGAGCGTTGATGATGAAGAGTCGACTGTTCTCATGTTCGGGCGGAAACTCGACGCGCTGGGAGATGAGATCCACTTTGCTCTCGGTGCAAACGAGATCTGCGCCGATAAACTCGAAGAGCGCTGCCTTCGAAGGCTACAAGAACAATGGGCACCGTCAGGTCAGAAGAACCACACACACGCTCGAGTAGTACTACGTAGTATCAGCATACCTCTTTCTTCCGCGACTTCTTGTAGTCGGAGCTGCGAACTGTGAACATTTCAGCACTTGTGGTCGTCCACGAATGTTCCACGTTACTCGACCGTCCGTTTGGCTGCATCTTGCATTGACTCATGGTGCTGCCCATAGCGAACTTGGCAAAGCGTCGATTGCCGACGCCACTGCAACGTCGTCTGCCCTCGCCTGCTCCTTCTGCACAGTTACTCTCATTGCTGTCTCTCTCTGACCCCGTCGGACTCGAATCCTTGTGTAGACAACAGTTCTCTGGATTGCTGCATTGCGCAATGTCCGTCCCAAGTAAAGCAGTATCGATGCCACCAGTCAAGTCTGAGAAGCTTCCTGCCATGCTCCCGTGACGAGGACGATGCGCTGGCCTCGGGTTGTAGATGCTGGCGATGAACATCCCCGAGACAGCGAGACAGACGAACACCTTCCACAACACATGCTCGCTGGCAAGGCAACGTATCGCCACGATGTTCAGCATAAAGCCCACAATGAGACACTGCTTGGTTCCATCCACGTGAATGTGCAGATGCCAACATGAAGCGTCCGGCACTCTACTGTCGGTTGCAGAGGAGAACTGTGTCACGATTCGAGGAGGGATCTTCTGCTTTGGGTGGGACACAGGAGAAGAATCACTCGGACCTTTGAGAGTTCTGCTCTTGTTTCATTGTGAAGAGCTGGAGAGACTCGTCCGAGCGTTGGAGGTGGAGAGTCATGCTCATTATCCGCCTCTGCTCTCTCCGATTCGCGTTGCTGCGCTGCTTGCTCCTCCATTTGTTTCTGAAGAAGACGCTGTCGATAGAGCTGTTGGTGTGAGAGGACCGGGGCGCCACTACTCGCTTTCCCGTCGTGCGAGTCTTTCCGGTTAATGGCCTCGGCTATCGCAGACGTCCAGAGATCAAAATCTGTCTCGGTGTCTGCACACAACTGGAGCATGTCACAACAAAGAGTTAGTGTAGTCTCAACACCCACAACCACTTCTCTTCTTCTCGTACCTTGTACTGCACACCACGCTTCGAATCGATATCGTGCAGAGAAAGCGTCGAGCCCTGGAAGAAATAGCGAGTCGGGGCATTTCTCGCGAGATTCTTCTCGAACAGCAGCGACACGTTGTCCATGTTTAGATCCAACGCACCGCGATACCATGGATGGGCTTCACTCAGATACAGCAGCGTCTGTTCGTCCCGGTGTGTTCTACTTTCTCATGGCTCTTCCGGTCTCTCCAACACTTCCCGCACTTCGGTCACCCAGATTCTGCTTCCTCCATTCGAACCGCTTCAGACCGCCAGCATTTGTCGCAGGTTGTCATTCTCGCCTGGAGCTTGACAAGTCCTGTGTAAGGAACCCAAAATGATTGTCTTTTCGTCTCCGTATGTTGCTGACTGGAGGAGGAAGCAGCGACACCTTTTCCTGTTGGGACGGGGGGAGTCCGCCATGTGCACGATATTGCCTTGAGATGACGTAGGCATGTGATTGGCTGGGTTGTGTCGGTAGTACGAGAGCACACCACGCTGGCGATCCAGAACGAACCATCTTCGGTGCCACGATCGCTTCTTGCCCCATTTACTGTCACTGATCTTGTGCAAGTAGCCACAAACATACTTTTTGGTGCTTTGAGACTCGGACGAGAAGGAGTAACCAGCGGAAAGCAGCTCGACTGCTGCAGGATCGTCGTTATGGTGATCTCCAGAGTGCTGATTGTTGGCTTGGGACTTGCCAACGTGCAAGATGCTCCTCCCCACATGACCGACTTTAGAGATACCGCCACCGACAGCTTTGCCCATGTATCTTCCCATCTTCTGAACGCCACGCGAGCGAGAGACTCCAGCGCGACCTTGGCCTCGGCTTGACGGTCTAGCTGAGTCATGGGGGCGAGCAGATACCGGTAACGATGCCGACTCTGCCGCACGTTGGCCACTTTGACTCACGTCACTTGTACGCTCAGTATTCTCATCCTGTACGGCTCCAACCTCCTTCAAAATACTCGTCAGTTCATCGTTCCCGTTCAGCGAACTGGAGCTATCGCGATAGGAGCTCTGAGACATCTCCATCTCAGTTAGATGATCGGAGTCGTAGAGTCCATCCGAGTCTTCGTCACCGCTGTCTTCGCCTCCAATAAAGTCGAAAGAACTTCTAAACGGATTCCGATTCGGATCATTTCGACACGACGGACTGTTGTTCAAGGGATCTCTGAAATACCACACACCCTCTCTGTTAGAAACGTGTTGATACGACAACTACAAACAGTAGTTAAACTTACGAGTTTGCCAGAAACTCTTCGCTTGTGCGGATTGAGCTAATGGGACTCCCTGGTAGTGGAGAAGACGGGAGATGAATGGCAAGGAACTGCATCATAGCTGTTAGAATAAAACCCACTCGCGTGATACTGTAGCTGCTTCACTAAGTTCTCTCACCTCCATGACGTCTGGGTACTGACGCACCCACGTGATAAACTGCGAGTTCGACAGCAGTCCCGCCATCGGAATCATGCATTCCTCAAACGCAGCGTAGAGTTGCTTGGGCAACGGCATATACTCCTCCAGGTAGTTCAACAAGTACAGATAATCCTTCTCTGCGATGAAGCCCTCTTCATTGTTGCTACTAGCAACAAACAACCGAGTCAGCACCCAGCAATCTTTTACCACCCTTAGAAGCCACAGCGACGTACTTCTTCTCTGAAAAAATGATGTTGTACATGCTGAAGATGTAGCTGATTCTGGCGCGTGTATTGCCTCTGTGCATCGCAACACAACAACGTAATAAAATCAGTAATCCTTATTTCCCCCTCGGAAAAAAAAAAATAAACACATAGCTGTAGCGTCCACGTACTCGTAGAACATGCCAAGATGCAGACGAATGCTGCTTGTAATGTGTCCCCAGGCATCTCCTCGAAGCACTGCATTGTCGTATCTATATGCCAGTCAGCACACCATCAGCTGCACAGCAGACCCTTTTGCTGTCTCCAATAGCTGCTCACCGCCGAAGAGTCCGCGCAGAAGCTTGGAACGCTAGCAGTCCTCCTTCTTGGGCACATAGGGGTGCTCCTCGTCTCCACAGATTCACCCTGCAACATCAACCACATTACCCTAAATCGATTACCCATTTGAAACTTTTTGCGGCATCGTATCGCACCTTGAATGTGAGCCATGCGACTGTGAACTCGCCGGCGTTGACTGCGCATCCAAGTAACCCGGTTAAAGTCAGCGGAATAAGTCTAACGAAAGGGAGGTTCCAATGGTGTTGTGCTCCCCTAAGGATGCAGAGCTAGAGACGCGGAGAAAGCGAGCAGAGAGCCACGTACACGGACGATAGATTCGACGCTGTTTGGAAGGCGACGCTCCCATGACGACTGTTTCAAACTGGGCTCTAGTGGGCTCAAGTACGTCGCGCGTTGTGTGCGATCAACATAAATATGTGTAAAGCCACATCTTGAATTGTACAAGTCTACAAATACTTACCCCATGATTTAAAGGATACTTACGCACTTCCTTAAATATACAGATCAGTTGTGGTGCTAGCAATTCGGATGTAACTTTTCGGGCTGGAAACGTCACAATGAGACGTGGTGCTGCATGAGGGTGTGGACACGTACTTGAGCTTGGATGCTGGACGCCAAGAAGCTATGATCAATCGATCGCCGCAGTTGCAATAGGCAGCGTGCTCGGAGCAGCTTCAATAGCGGCGAAGAAGCAACACCACGATCATTTTCTTGCTCCTGCTTCTCGTCGCTACAGTCGTCAAGCAGATGCTGCGGCACTGTGAAGTCTTGCAGCGCGATTTCCAGCTGCTGTTGTGGTCTGTGAGCCAGATGACAACAGTGTCAGCAAGAGAGAAGCTAGACATTTGTTCCAATTGAACGAACGGGAACGTACAATAGAGCCGCACTGTGCAACAAGTAGAGCGGGCACATGGCGAGGCAGTTTGCCTGCTCGCTCCACTCGTCTTCAGCTTTATCACCATCAGCCAAAATGTCGTACACGCAAGGGTAGCAAAGTAGTAAGCCTGCTAATGCGGTCGCATTAAGTGTCGACGGTCGCTTCAGCTCCAACACTTGAGAGTCTGATGACAACAATTCCTGGCAGGCTTGGATAGTCCACACAGCGAGTGCGTGCATTCGTGAAGCATCGGCCGTTGAAGTACTACGGAGGCGTTTAGGCCGATCGAGGCTGGCGCTGACGTCCACGTACAATTGAAAGTGCAAACCCGTCGCCATCTTCTCACGAACAAAAGCGTCTACGTTCACAAAGAAGATGTTGCCGTCCAACAGCACCGCACGGACCTGCCCACCTTCGAGCCATTGACGATACAGCTCGTGTTCATCAGCTAGACACCTCAGCAGAAGCCTCACCAGCGCCTTCGTCAACGCACAGCAGTCCACCAGACACGACGGGCGCAGTCCAGACGCCACTAGCAATAAGTCGCGGAGCAGCACGCGCGCTTGAGTCACACTTAGTCTCAGCTTCGTTCTCTTCTCGTGGATGTAACGTCCCCTTCTTGCCATCCGAGCATGAAGACGCTGCGCTAGAGCATTGAATGCCTGGCCCGTGGGCCACAAACCCGCGTGTCCAGGACTTCTAGGCGAGTGATACAGCCACCATGACGCCCTTGACAGGCTACACTGGTCCGACGACACCACGAAGGCACGGATCTCCCGCTGGAAGCCAAGCAACACACTTAGCGCCTTCGAGCCATTCGGATATGCGCTCATCGATCGGAGACCAACCAGCAGCAGTACCGTAGACATCAAGTGGCGGGCCCGTCTCTTGTTTTTTAGAGTTCAAGCATCAGGAACATCTCCACATCTCTCGTGCATTCCTCATCAGCTGAAAGGTGGCGCCACCTGTAAGAACGGAGAATGGCAAGGTGCGAGTTCAGCTCCGTGGCTTCGAACGGGTGTACACTGCGGTGGATGAATCATCGACGAAAGTTGCGCATGTGATGGCTGTCAAAGGACCAGTAGGTATCTTAGTGCAGCACCTCCCGACTGCGTTGATGCACACGTTCAATCTCCATCCGAGGATGCGGGCGCTGCAGGTGAGAGGTGCTTTCCACGAGGCGGAGATTCAGCCTCCGATCACTGCCGGCGACGTTGTTTCTCGTCGGTTGGTGCGTGTTCGATCGACGGGTGAAGTGGAAGAGCAAGCAGAAGTGTGGAAACGCCACGTACAGGAAGAGTGCGAGAAGTCTGTGAATCGCTACACGGAGTTCGCGTCGTTCCTTGAGGTCTGGACTCATGAATCGAACGGCATGGGCAGACTCTTCCTGTTTTTCTGAATCACTATAATATATGTGCGACGGCACTTCATGGTTTGACTTTCTTCAATGGATATTTTGGAGCTCGCTGAATTGCTCGCTGCCCAGACGAACATTGAGCCGAGGCAACATCCTGTTCGAGCATCGCCCTACAATCTCTGGCTGGGCAACTACACGTTCACTACGCCACTCACCAAGATGACTGTACGACTGCTGGCCCCAGTGATCAAGAGCATTCTTATATCTCACACGAAGCCACTGCTACCTGCTCGTTCGGACCAGGCAGATCTGGTGTACCCCTTCAAGAACAACCCAAGTTACGCGCTGTTCGAGTCAGGAGCCCCAGAGACTGTGAAGAAAGTGCTTACCCGCTGCAAGCAGGAAGGAGTCACGTACTCGGGCGCTCTTAGTGCCGCCGTCATCTTGGCTTACTACTACGCTTCCCAGACTCATCACTCAGTGGCGCTTACTGAGCGCTTCAAAGTCACGCTAACCATGAGCACGAATCTGCGAACCCGCCTTTCCACGCCTGTACCAGAAGATGTTGTAGGCAGCTATGCGTCGCTGGTGCCATTGGATAGTGTGAAAAGCCCCGGAACTCCGCCAAATTCTGGGATGTTGCTCGCTCCTGCAGACAAGACATCAAGAATGGACTGAAATCCCCGGCTGTGGCCTTCACGGACATCTTTATGGACCAAAACTTTAACTCTGCATCCGTGTCCACAGCCTTTTTAAAACACGTCATCAAGAACTCGTGCAGTGGAGACGTCAACATCTCCAACATCGGTCGATATCCGTATCCGACAGTTCACGAGCTCGGCAATGCTGGCGAGCTTTCTGTTGAGAATCTGTTTCTGTATGAGTCTGTGCCGTTCTTCTCGATGGGGACTCTCATGTACGTGTCGACGGTCAAGAGTTTCAACTACTCGATGCTGCACAAATACGAGGACGACGATGCCAAGCGGCTGTTCCAAGCTTATGTGGCTTTCGGCGAGTGTATCGGTGATGTAGATCGACATTCCACTATGGCTGATGTACTCGCCAAAGTGGTGCCGCTGTTGGAGTAAAGTAGCTTGTAGCTGTAAAGGCAAAAATCTATGGTACCTTTGCATGGTGAACATGTGTTGAAAGCAGCCAAATGCTCAAACGAACACGCACGAGATGCGTCGGAACAGGAAGTCCCGTGGTAGCTACGGTGGTTGGGACCCTGAAGCTTTACAGGTGAAAAGATTTTGTTTAATTCCAGAGCTGACTCGTGTTCATGAAAGGAATAATATCACGGTCTCTCACCCAAGACTGCCTTACAAAATTCGATGCAGTCTTAACAACACGTTCGCCAACGTGTCGTCAGATCCAATGCTACCGACGTTCTCGCAGATGTCGACCCACGCACTGAAAAGCGATTGTGCCGCCGCATTCTCACACTTGTACCCCATTGAATAGCAAAACGAGTCCACCGACGAGACAAAGAAGACTGCAGAAGGACCCAAGTGAGGAATCGGGTTGTACACGTGAAGGCTTTTCACTGCAAGAGCGCTCTGGTTGCCATCCCTAGAGGTCAGTCGATGTTCCTTCGCAAAAGGATACCGTCCGACATTTGAGATGTTGGCGTCTGAGGTCTGTGAGTGGCGGATGCTGACAGATTTTGCCAGAGACGGCTTCATCTGAGCATTGAGCTTTTGGTCCATGATAATAGTCATCGCGGCCATGGTTCTGCTGTTTAGGAGATTTGCGTCAATCTCACTTTTGGCTTTGCGCGCAAGATCCCAGAACCGCATAGCTTCAAAGTCGATACCTTCGTTGGCCAGCCACCCTAGATCTGCGAACGTTATGTAAGCCCCGACCGCGTCATCTTCAACGGGGTAAGACACGCGCTGGCGCATGTTGTAGTCGATGTCTGCCGCGATTTTGAACGGTTTTCCTGGTTCAGAGCCTGGTTGTTTCTCTACTGCATAGTAGAACGCGAGAGTGATAGCAGCCACCAATGCTCCACCAAAAGTGACGCCCTCTTCCTTGCATCTCTGAAGCAGGGTTTCCTAAAAATATATTGTAATAAGCAATAATTGGCATATTATGCCATACCATTATGTATTTCGAGGGGGACGACTCCCCCGTCAATAACTTATTTCGGTAGATTTAGTCCAGAGTAACATATTTTGTCATTTTGAAATCAAAAATTTACTTATCATAACCCTATTGTATTACTTAGTAACCAATAAGAAAGCGGCCGCTGGAGCTACTCGACAACCAACCGTTCATGCTGCTGCTCTGAGCTGAGGCCAGGCTCATTTGTAAATTCCGTGCTGGCATGGATAATCTTCTCTCCCCAACGCGATCACCAGTTTCTCGCTACACCAGAAAGCAGATCTGCGATGTATTTTTCAAGCCAATCCGTGACGAGAATGACGACTGTATGGGTTTCTATCGATGTCGCTGCGGCGTACAGCGGAAACAGGACGCCAAACGTGGCTACACGAGGTAGGAGCTTTTTAAATGTCGTTGTCATGTCAATTTGACCAATTCCTTTTGTATATGAACAGATACGAGTTGGTGCAATACATTCCACCGACGTCTAATATTGCCGAACGTTTTTTTTAGCCAAGCTGGAAATCGTGTTGTCTCCTCAGCGGCAAGCCATGGCGCCGGGCCCCAACTGGAAAACCATCCTATTTCTCAAGACAAATCGCCGATATTGGAACGTGGCAATGGTGCAGATGGTTGGTAAGCAGAATTGAATTTGAGGTATGCATAATGTATTTCATCTTTGTCAAGGGTGCAATAATGTATTTCATGTCGGCTCTACCATGCTCACCATTATATATTTCATCAGTTGTTTACCATATAATTGCAATACTATTCTAGGAAACCCTGCTCTGAAGGGTCTTGCGCATGCAGTCAGGATCCCCTTCCTTGAAGAATGCTGAAGTTGGATTCTTGACAGGAGGGACTTCGAAATCGTGTTGATCGTCTCGTGCAGGTAGAAGAGACTTGAACTTCTTCATTTCACTGCGATAGATCACCTCTCCAAACAGACTCATGACACCTTTTAGTATTTCTTTGAAGAAAAAATGCTTCGAGAACCACATTTCGTAGAGCGAAGGGCGTAAAGGGATTTCTTGCACTGGCAGTCTGTCTTCTGTTTGGTCGCCGAGTTCGGTGAGAGCAGATACTTGCTCAAGGACGCAGTTGAGCACAGCCATTCCCGAGCGACCGTCCGACATGTAGTGATCGGAGAAGAGCATGAGTCGAGCTTGTTCGCTTGCACTGTCCACCCACACCACCAGGAAAAACGGAAACTGCGTGTAGCGATCGAAACCGATGTTGCATTCTTGTTCCGCGTAGTGCTGCCAGTTGTCAAAAGTATCTTTGGGACATGTAGAATCGAGCGGAGTGAATCGTCGAATGCGTAGGAGATCTTTACCGTATTCCTTATGTGATTGGCGACAGTCAAATTCTTGAGGTGGTCCAGCCTTTCTGCCAGCATAAAAGATACCTGCATAGAAAAAACTATATGACATGCTCAAAAATATATTGGTCGCCAAGCACATAAAGCGCGACGACACGAAATTTAAATCAATTTGATTGGCTGCTGGATTTGTCGCTAATGACCGAGCGTCGCCAATCACATAAGGAATACGGTACTACATGTCGAGACACCGTCAAGGGACGCCGAATCTTGGATCTCCGCCATGAAGTCCTCATTGCGTACCTGAACAGCTCGCATTCGCGGGTGCATGTTGAAAGTTTGCATGAGAGCGACCGGCAGGAATCGGAGTAGCGTTTGGACGTCGCCTACTAGAAGCATCGAGTGCACGATCTTCATGGAAACGCCGTCTACCATTGTCACCATACGTTCCAGGCCTCGCAGCTTCACTAGCCGTGGCATTGTCGGACCAAGTACGACAGCAATTCGTAAATGGTCGACTGGAACTTCCAGTCTGGAAGTGTGCAGTTACAGACCCGGCCCTCTGGACCTGCAGTTTGATTGAACTTCAAGCAGAAGTGATTCAGTATTTTGCCGACGGCAAAGCACCGTAGAATCAAAGGACAGTCATTAGAAATTGGAAGTGCCTACAGTACGTGGACCAACTGGCCGCAAAGTCACACAGAGATATTGCGTATCTCCCCCGGCCCGCCAATTTCTGAAAATTTGAAAACCCTTAAAAATCTTCTAACTCTGTTCTTTCCATTCGCAACCCCCCCCTCCCGAAGGGGGGAATAGCAGCCAAGAAAATGTCCAGGGTGGTCAGCCGCTCGAAGGATCGAAGCACGCTCAGACAGCGAGACGCGCTGCTGTACTCCACGCTCTCTCCACCGGCCACCGTCACAGAAGATGCCAGAGCCCACTTCCCAGCCAAACGAAGAAGAGCAGCCCGGCTTCGTCCGTGAGCCATGGAGCGACGATAACACTCCTCCTGCTGTCACTTTGTCCTCGGTCCATGGGGTATTCAACTCATGGAAATGCTCTGGAAGCTGCATTTTGCAAGGTAAGGAGTGTCTACTCCTTAATTTTGCTTCTGTCTATCTAAGGGACGCTACTTGGATCAGCAGTCCCCATGTCCACGTCACTCTGGTCGCCGCTGAGGTCGACTACGGCGGGAGTAGAAGAAGACGTTGATGTAGGAGGTGGCGTCCATGAGCTTGGAGAAGACGGTACAGACTGGGACCGAGTCTTCATATGACGTCGGGGCGACTTAGCAGGAGAATGAGGGCGAGATTTCTTGCGTTTCTTCTGGGCCGCCTTCTTCCACGCCTTCGGGCCGAACAGCGATCTACGAGTAGACTTGGGCGTTGAAGTATCGATAGGTGGCGCATCACCGAGACCGGCAGCTGCCATCGAAGTACTGGCCTTGTCCGTTGGGATTGGAGCCTTGTCCTCGTCAGAGTCCTCCGACTCGTCGTCTGAATCCTCGCCACCTGGTCTAAGACACTTATGGGACTTCCCATGGGCCACTTGGTGAGCGGCTTTGGCCAAAGCTGCAGGAAGGGCTTGAGGATCGTCCGAAGACGCGGTGGCAGACTGAATGCGACGCAAAGCGACTAACGTCTCTTGATCCAAGTCCAGCGCGTCCAGGTCCAGCTCACCCGCAGTCAGATCTATCACGAAGGATTGTGAACGAACGTTAGTTGCTGAACACACGATGGAAGGAGCGACATTAAGAGCGTACCTTCAACAGCCAGACGAAGTACCTCGGGATCCATCCCTGCCAGACTCACGTGTGCACGGAGGGTACGATTCGCTTGGAGGAGGCGAGTGTTACGGTCTTGCTGGTTCTCGAGGACCTTGAGCGTGTCGTTATCAACGTACTTGCCTTGGGCAAGCTTTACCAGAAGGAGGTGAAGCTTCCGAGTCTGCTCGGTATTCGCTCCAATAGAAGACTTGTACACCTCGCGTTCGCGAGCCAGCTTCTTTTGCAAAGTGCTGATGAAAACGTCCCGAGCTTGGACCTCGCAGTGAAGACGATTCAAATCCTCTGCGTGTCGCTCCATAGTGGCTTGAACACTTGCGAGCATGGCGTCGTTCTTGGCGTTCGACTCGCGGAGAATCTTGACGTCGTGGTGTAAGGCTTCAATCTCAGCGTTGGCAGCCTTGAGGAATGTTTCCGCGTTCTCACGAGCCATGATGTGGGGTGCCACCGAACGTACGGCGGTAGCAGCCTCGGACTGAGCAAACCGCAACTGACGCTCCAAGTCGGTAACTCGTTCTGGTAATGCCGACAACGCGTCAGGAACAGGTTGTATCGCAGCGAGGACATCATCGAAACCAACGGCAGTCTCGAGGCGACGCTGAGTGTGTATATCGCCGTGGAGAGGAGGCGCAACGCTGAGCTTCACTTGGTGACGAGCCATTGCAGTCAAGTACGGGATTATCGAGGTCATCATGTGATCGACCGATGCCTCCGTACTTTCAGCCAGCATGGCGCGCAGCGAATCTTCGGTGAGTGGTGGCGGACCACCAGCTGGGGCAGGAGGAACAGCAGGAGCCATCTCCGCGGGTTCAGCGACGACGGGGAGTGCTGCAGAAGCTACCACAGGGAGTGAAGAGTCCGGGGCAGCGGGCGCCGGAGGATCGGTTGATGACGCTGCTGTCGGAGGAAGTGCAGCAGACTGAGGGGCGTTCGAACCCTCAGTCTTGCCCTCCTAAGAAACAAGTCGAGTAATGCGAGGTGATGAGCAAGGTACCGATGATTCAGGAGAAGGATGGGCTTACGTACCTTCAGCTGCTCACGTTCGCGACGTCTACGAGGATTGAGACGCTGAAAAGCGTCGGACACGGCTCGATTCAGACGCTTGGACATACGGTGGCGAGATGGTGAATTGAAGAATGAGGAAATGTCACAACGGGCACCAGTACCGTGGCTTCCATTGCGACAGGGGCAGTTGTGGTGTAGTGATTTCTCCGTAGTTGCGGATTATCACCCGTCGACAAAGACGTGACACCGCCCAAGTTGTTCAAGCGACGAACCCTTGGTCAGGTGATGTACGGAGACGCCAAGGTGCAAGGGACTCGACGGCGTCACCTCCGAACGTTCAACGAGTATTGGATACGGGCGTATGTCACTGAATCCAGGCTGTCCTTATTATTAATAATGGACTGGCCGGATTCGCATTCAGCGGACCATCTACGGTACGAACCCTCAGCGGCGGTTGGGATGAGTTCGCAGAAGACTCAGCGACCTTTGGAAGGCACGTTCACCGTCTGAGACAGGGCGCGGACCGTTAAAGATGCTCATGCGACGGTGCAGACGACGCTTGGCATGCAAGAAGATCCATAACGGATCATTGTTCACTTGATATTTGTATACTTGATTAGGACTTCTTATTAGGAATAGACCCGAAAGGGTAAGCTTAAATAAGAACAGAATTTCCACTCAAGCACACAGAGCGACGTCCGGCTTCAAGGTAAGCGTCAGGTCAAGCTTGTTTGAGTGTGTTATGCCTGTCGGTGAATTCGAAGCTCTGTAGCGAGGGTTCATCCGGCAAGGCCAAGAGACTTTGTGTATTGGCCGATTATTATCGGGAGGTTTTACGTGACGGCTTATTGTTGCCTATTTGCACGACTGGGAGTGCTTGAATTGCCTCCCTTTTATTCTTCCTACCGAGTGTTGAACACTCGGTGATCTCGTAAAAGGCTTACCCGTGCCTGGTACCCTTCCGCTGTTGGGACCACGAGGATTCAAAACACCTGCTAGCTTTGCTCGTGCTAGTAGCGTGTTCTTATTTTTACTGGTTGGCCTATATAAGTAGTTTTCAAGGTCCAGTTTGTCCCGGTGCAAGGGCAGAACTGGGGTCTTCAGGTCCGCCCGAACGATCGTTTACTATCCTAGTAGACGTATTGTTGTGGGAACATCCTAACTACATTTGTAGCTAGAGTTCACGTGGGATTTCCAACACCACAGCTGCTTGACCACAGCGCTTGCGAACAAAATACCACGTAGCTTTAACAGCTTTGCAATAGCAAGAAACGACGCCTTGGAACACCGAAGATGCTGTGGAAACCACCCCTCACAAGTAGAGTCACAGAGCAACCTCTCGAAATGTAACACAGTCACAGTACGTCGCTGTAGTACCTCATCCCCGTGCCGACTGCATGCGACCAGAGCGACTACGTTGGCAATGAGTGCTGCGATAAGGAGAAGCACATCCTCTCTGTCCATTTTTCTCTAGAAACTCGATGTTTATCCAGCCTCCTCCACCTTCCAAAGGTGGAGGAAAATAATGACATAATCCTCCTGTTGTGCTATCGAGAGGTAATTTCACCAGCCAATCCGAAACCTCTAAAATTCTCCTGTCGAGCATCTCCGATGAAGACTGACGCGACCACGCCCTAGTAATGATAACTCACTCTCATGTGACGTGCGAACCATCATCGTAAGAAAGTTTCTGATGTGCAGCTCTCAAATCCTGTAAATCCATAGTATCGCTTGCCAACTGAATGTTTAAGCTAGTCGATAATATGAAGATGACACAGGATCACGGTCGCTTCAGGAAATTCTGACTCATGCGTGGATAGTTCCGTAAATTTCTTGTCAATGACGATCACCTTGATATCACTCCAGTTTTCGTTATTACGCTTGAATGCGGTGATGGCGCTCTTCATGTTTTCGTGTGTCTCCCCATCGATGAGTGCATACTGAGCAAAAGCACCACAACCTAATTTATCCGTCAGCATAAAGCTGAAAAGGTGGTATCTATTCACACAGGCCAATCATGTCAATCTCAAGCTGTTTTCAAGGCTAAATAATAGCAAGCACCAACTAGTACCAACCAGAACCAACTAGTACCAACTAATACTAACTAATACTAACTAATGCCAACTTGTACCAACGGATACCAAACGTCATCATCGCTCACCTGTTGATGTTAGTGCCGTTAGTGGCATCAACACACATAACCTCAGGAAATTGTCGCGCCATTCGTCTCATGTGGGCCGTTTATAATGTGATGCAGCTTGTCAGCTTGGTATCGGCATCACGAAACACGTTAACAACGTTCCCAGGTCCCTCACTGAAATCTTGCAGTACTTCCGTCACGTGCACATTATATGTGTTCCGGCGCATTTCATCAATCATGTTGCTCACATCCTTGAGCATAAGCGGCTTGCCCGAAACCTCCCTTACATAGCAGAGGATGTTCTTTCGTTTAGCCCCACCTGGAAAAATATAAAACTTTAGAAAATGTCTGTAAATGCTAAAAACGTCGCAGTAACTAGCGTACCTTGCCACATTGTCCGTACGACATTACAGGTCCCCGGAGAAGTAATTTTCCTCGTCTCGGCGTAAGTGGTGAAGATGTTCTCGTCGATCTCGTGATTATGGGTCGACTCGTGCCTCCGAACAGATACACGGTAACCACCACCCCCATCTTCAGACAGCAACGCATGAAGTTTAGCTGGGCAATCAATGCGGCGAGTGTTGTGGTTTTGCCGGGCTTGATCCTCGGGATGCGTAGGATCTAGAATAGGTGCAATTCCATGTCTTCGTGTAGCAACCAAGCGATTCATTCCACAGCGTGGGCTAGCTGCCTCGCTCCGTGGCTTGTTTGATCCGGCTCCGGTTCCGATCCTTGATTGAATTCGACTTGCGGAGCTTGTACATTGAAACTTGTCGCTCTGGTAGCTACATAACAAACGTATATGCGGTTCAAGAAACTGCTACAGAACCTTCGGGTAAAGATGTGACCCCTGGGATCACGACGATGCTCCCAATTCTCCTGACGCGCCTTCGCCTCCGCCTCAGGGTCCACACGATGTGGCCAAGCCACCACCTTCCACGATTTCACCTTCTCCAGCCGACATACGTGAAGACCCGTCTCAAGATGATCTAAGCGAACCTTCGGGGTGACGGCGGTAAGCAAGGTGACCTCGGGTTCGCATTGTGGGAGCGTCTCCACTGGCTTCCGTTGGCTGGTATTGAACGAGGTCTCGCTGAAGAAGCTAAAAAGGTTGGCCACGACAAGGAACGCTTAAAGGAACTGAGAGCTGTGTTGAAGAAGCTCTTCAGTGAGCGCGACCGTCGTGCCGATCATCTTCGTAACAAGTACCGTGAGCAATCCATTGCGTGGAGTCGTGACTCGGTTTCCTCTGGTACTTCCGGTCTCGTCGTTCATTCGTCTTGAGTTGCTTTTGGAGCCGTCGAAGCCGTGGTACCCCATTGAAAACTTGTCGTTCGCACCTCGGACATCTGACTAGCTTTCCGAGGTTCCGGCTCGCGACGCTCGTCAGCCATGGCGTACTGGATGGATGCGCCACATCAGCACCCGTACAACACTACGTACTTCCCGTGCCAGCGTAATCCGGAGCTCTTCAATCCTCGTGGTACGCGTTTCGTGAATGTGTACCGAAGCGTGGTCGTTGACCCGTCTCTCGATTCAACAGAACTTATTCCGACCTGGCGTTAGTTGTTTGACTCGCCACCGGGTACTCCACGTCCCGCTCTGGCTGCTGATCCTGTTGAAGCTGGTACCGAGGATTCGCAGGGTCCGGCTTCAGCTCCAGCTGCCGAGACCCCGGCTCCTGACGCAGAGGAGAAGGAGAGTGGTGACTCGACTTCGTTGGCACTCTTGGCCACCGCGGCCAGACACTTGGAATCGATTTGAATCCTCGCTGCACGTTCTACGACGTTCTCCAGCATCTCAGCTAACTGTTGAGGTGTCCCGCGTGACTTCGTTTTCAGTGATCGCTCCGCGGTCGGCATTCATGTTTTCTTATTCTTAATCCACTTCCACAGCGTAATCATGTTCATGTTGTTTTTCAAATGCATATACAATTTGTTGTTGCAGTAACGTTCTTCGTCTGTTACCACAGGCTGCATCGCCCTGTGGACAGTTCATACGTGATCAAGTCACGCTAGTCTTCGTCCGCCACTTGCGCCATCTGCATCCGATTCTTGCTCTTCTTGGCTCGCAAATAGTCGTACAGCAGACCTCCACATGACAAGTTTGATGATGGTTCCCAAGTTGTATCTTCATAGCCCACCCACTTGACTTTGAACTCGCGTACAGCACGCTCCGTGCTCGTCGTTAGTGGTGTTCTGTCGTCGAGGATGGCCTCGACTTCATATTCACCGGCAACTTGATCTGGTTCCCAGCTGTCCTCAGGCAGTAGTTCCTCATCGAAGTCGAGTCTTGCTTCATTAGTCGCGTCAAGTACCAACCGAGTGTTCGGTCGACTGTTGAATTCGTTGACAGCCTTGAGTCTTGACACATGCACTACTGGGTAAAAGCGATACCCACTTCGATCAGGCAGTTCCAGCTCGTACGCAAACTCTTCCACCTTGCGCTTGATCCGAAAAGGTCCATGCCACCGGTGAGCTAATTTCTTCGTCAAGCCCGGTTTGACGCGTTCCATGTACAACCACGCCCGGCTCCCAATCTCAAATAAAGATCTCGGTGGGGCTCTTGTAGGATCTTCCATCTCTTCCGAAGCTTCTGGAGGGTCCGCCGAGTGTTCGTTCCCACTTGGTTGAGGTACAGCGGCTTTTTTCAGTCGACTCAGGGCATCATTATGCTTTTTAGCCCTTCGCTCCTTTTACAGCATGATAATCTTTGGCCATAGTGAGGGCGACCTCATGTTGTCGATTGATCTCACGCCGCCACGCTAGTGCGCCAGACTGCTTGCCTAGCTCTCGTTTGAGTGATGACGACATTGCCCGCAGCGTCGACTGAGCATCCCAACCGTGAATGAGGTAGAACGGCGTTTCCTTCCTCGTAGTGTCTTGAGAAGTATTAATAGCAAATACTAGCTTCTCCGCGGTTTCGTCCCAATCTTGCTGTAGAGGGTCTTCCGCGTACACCCGTACGGACCCCATCACTGACTTCACCGAGCGTTCCTGCTGTCCATTAGCCTGTGGCCGATAGCTCAAAGTCGCTCTTGATCTTGACTGCATCATTTCTGCAAATGCTTGGAACACCTCGCTCATGAAGCGTGGGTCACGGTCGTGCCTTATCAGTGATGGGGCTCCGAACCGTCGGTACACACATTCTTCGAACACTTGGGCAACACTCAGTGCAGTCGTATCTGACATAGCCTTGGCAAAAATGAATCCCGTGAACGAGCACTGAAATAGGAGCAACGCCGTGTTGCCCCTGCGAGATTTCGGTAGTGGGATCACAAAATCCATCGAGACTGGAAAGGTCGTTCGGCTAGTACGTTGCCAGGCGAGTATCCACGAAACTGTGGACGGCTTTTACTCGAGCTGCAGTCTGGACATGACTTCACATGCTTCTCCACGTCAGCGTACAAGCCGATCCAATAATAATCATATTTAACGCGATGGAACGTTCTCACCACACCTTGATGTCCTCCTTCCAGCGAGTCGTGACAGTTCTGCAAGACCTCTTGAATCATCGTTGTCGGTACCACAAGCCGCAGCTTGGTCTCCTCTTGCCAACCGTGGTCGTACCGACGATTCTATCCAAGATAGTGAAGCACGCCGTCTTCTGACACTACGAACCGGTCAGCATATTTCCAGGCATCTCGAGCTTCTTTGTAACTCAGCTCTTCTGCTTCGCCCTGAAGTACCTTCTTGATGTTAAACCACTTCTGCTCCTCGTCTTGTGCTACTAGTATCCGTCTGCGTCGTTCCCGCTGTATCGCTACCGGGCCAACATCTTCTGCATCGGGAAATGCCGCTGGTACAGTCTTGTGAGGATGGTCTGGCAAATCTTCGCCGAATGAATCTTCGGTGGACGTCTCTCGTCGTTCTTCATGCTGTTCTTGAGCTTTTGAGACCTCCTCCGAGTGTTCATCTGCAAACCTGACGCGTTTCTTGGCTTTCGTCTGTCGCCGAGTCATCACTGCCATATTACCATAATCGCACTTTGGTGAGCTGTAATCAACCACGAAATTTTCGAAAGTTTTCCACTTTGAAGACTCGCTGCCCTGACAGTACATGTACTTGACGCTCTGCTCCACGTGACGAAACATCTACCGAGTCTTCATCCGGTTCGTAGATCATTTCCTGGATGCGATTCAGCGACGCCAATTCCGACTTGCGAGTTTCAGCCAAGATGACCCGACTGACCTTCGATTCCAGCGCTTCAGTGGCTAACGAATCCGCGGCAGCGTGGTATTCTTGTACAACGTGAATATATTTAACTGATCGAAGCTTGGCCGTGAGTTCCTTGTGAGTATTCAGCAGCGCTAACAAAGTTTCCTTCCTGCATGCGATCACCCCTAGTGATTGTTGAATCGCGAGCCCTGAGTCATCAACGATGACTAAATCCTCGGCACCGTGCGCAATAGCAGCGTTGACACCGTTTATCATACCTGTATACTCTGCCTCATTCACCGTGGTGACCGAGAGGTAAGCGTTTGCAGCAATCACTACCTTCCACTCACAGCACCCATGAACAACTCCCGTAGCCACCGTACTTCTCTGTCTTCGCTGATCCGTCAAAAAACATGACGAATCCGCTGTAATTACGGGAAAGCCTGGCGTACAGCAACGCGGGGTCCATTCGAATAGTCGGGGATCCCTTGTTTGGAGGCGCTACCGGCGCGAGCGAGTCTTCCAGGTCGACGAAGCTCGTGATGCTTGACTGCAGTAGCTGCGCAAAGGCGACATCCTTCTCCTTCACGCGCTGCACCTTAAGGTGCCACTGCGATAGCAGCACTGCGAACTGGACCGCGCGTCCGAAGAGAGACTTCGACTTATGCACCCACTCTAACGTCGAGAATCGTGTATAGACATGTAGCGTCTTTCCTACCAGCTGGACGTAACATATCTTCAACAGCAGAAGTAACGCCAAAACTTCCTTCTCAGCAGGATGGTAGTTCATCTCGGCTTCCTTAAGCACCCGATTGAGGAACCGTACGGGGTGTAACTTGCCTTCATGTTCTTGCATTAGCGTAGTGCTCAACGCCCATTCATTCGCAAAGAGCGTGACGTGAACTTCTTTCGACCGATCGAAGTGCATGAAGATGGGTGAATGTGACGCATCTCGTCTTCAATTTTTCGAAGGAACGACGTGCCACAGAAAGGCACCTTTCAACAGCAAAGTCCTCATCCTTTGAGCTGTACAGCGCCGCACCGTAGACCCGCGAAGTCTTGAATGAAGCGGCTGGTAGTAATTAACCGCTCGAAGAAACGACTGCATGCCCTTCTGGCTCGTTGGAAACGTAAGCTCGGTGATGGCCGCAAGCTTCTTGGGGTCAGCTCTGATGCCTTCCGGGCGAAATTTTATGCGACAGAAAGTCCACTTGGGTGGCAGAAAGATGCTCTGGTGAAGCTAATGCTGATCCGACACTGTGCAAATCTTGCCAGCAATCGGTCCAGCGTCGCCAGGCAGCTGTCGAAATCCTCGCCACCGAAGCAAATGTCATCCACAAACGACCGTCGACCAAATACAGGTACCAGCGATGATTCGTCTGGTTCCCCGTTCGTAAACATGTCAGCGACGGGGCTGTTGACGAGTTGTAGTACAGGGTCGGTCTCTACCGGTGCTTCGCGGTCTGCCGCGAACTTCGTTTGAAACGAACCCTCGGCGCTTGGCCCACGACGTTCCTTGGCCTGTTCTTCAGCTAAACGCATCCTCTCCGAGTATTCAGACCAACCTTCTTTAGGTTGAACGAACCCCCAGAGTGCGTTGTCAATCATACGCTGGTACATCATCGGCGCATTCTTTAACCCGAAGGGCATGCGTAACCACTTGAAATGTCCGAGTGCGCAGACGAACGCCGACACTTTACGCGCTCGCATGGTCATCATGACCGCCCATAAGCCGCTTGCTGCATCCAGCGAGCAGAACCATAGGTAGCGCTCGAGATCTGTTAACAGGTCGTCGACTAGCGGCATTGCATACTCCATGATCGCGGTGATAGCATTCACCATCTTGTAATCAATGCAGAGCCGGATGTCCAGCCCGTTCTTTTTCATCACAATCACGATCGGCGATGCCCATGGACTGTCTGAAAAGACGATCAGTCCTGCACGCAATAAAGCCGCGCAGCAGCTCGTACAGCTTGCCGAAAAATCGTAGCGGTACGCCGCCGGGCACGCTGTTTAATTGGAGCGTGCCCCTGTTGTGTCGATATCGCATACCGCACCGTAGGCTTGGCCGACGGCAGTGCGTTACCACTTAGCAATCCGGATGTGTTCGTGGTTCTTTAGCGTCGCGACCAGACGTTCTCGGCGTTCAGTCGACAGCTCAGGATCAGCAACATTAGGCGCAGTGTAGTCAATTGTCGTGTTGATCGCTTCGGTCAGATCTGGCAGGAATGCCAGCTCCTTCGCGTAGTCGTCCAAGCCAATGTTGTTAGCTGGGTGTTCATAGAAATCATTTCTCGTATCCTCCGTTGCTTCATTTCCTTCGGTCGTTAACACTCGAGCAACCGAGATGTATGTTCCGTCCAACGTCGCTACGGATTCTTCCCTTGACTCAACATTGGCATCCGCTTTGATTTCAACAGTCAGGAGACTTGGTCCATCTCCTTTCCATCCTGGTTTCCCATCTCTGGGCCATCTGCCGAGTCGTCGCTCGCAATATTGAATGCGCGGGCCGCCGACATATTGGGTTGCTGACTTTTGGTCGGCTCCTCGTTCTGCCGCTGTCTCGAAGGTCGGCATTCCCCCCAATCTTGCAATGAATACTCGGTGCCGTACTCAACACCTTCAGCGCGATGCCTGTATCCTCTGGATCAACCACCGGTGGCTCGTTCGCAGATTTGGTGACACACAAGGCCGGGACAGCTTCGTCAGAACAGGTGACTCCATTTAATCCAGTGCTGCTACTTGTCGCTTCCGTGGTCACCCCTGACTGGACACTAACACTCGTTGGCGTATGTACCATGTTTACCGGCCTCAGTAGCTCGTGTGTACGCACTACCGAGGCTTCGTTCACGTTATTGCTTCCGCCATGGGTTGTCGTGTACGTGTCCAAAGGTTCTTCGGAAGGCTGACCGTCAGCCGAATCCCCGGCTGTCACCCCAGACGCCAGACAGGCTTCCACTCGTTCACGTTCTTCCAGGATCAGTGCCCAGCGCTCTGCACACGTCAGACGATCACTAGAATCCACTAGCGAGTCTTCTAGAGGTCGTGCTAGCACCCCACTGGGTTCTGGATAGTTCGGTCGATCAACTACCGAAGGCTGAGTTGCAAGCCATTGTTCGTAAATTTCACATTCACGCTGAAAGAGCTCGCGGTCTCTACAACCTTCGTAGGCCAACACTTGCCAGGCTTGGTACTTCTTGGACTCCAGACGCACATAGCCGTCACCTCGTGGTAAATCCCCATCTGGAATCCACATCGCGATCGAATCGTGTGCTGGTAGGTACACAGTTCGATCAGACACGTTGGTCAATCGAATGCTCTGAGGCCGTCCGCGTCGAAACCTCGTTACTGACGGGATTAGCTTGTTCGTTCGGCGAACCCACAGTACGTGTTCCTCCAGACCGACGTGGCGCTTCTCTAGTCGATATTCTCGCCACTCGTGCGCTTGAATGTCCAAACGCTCGGGTGGCCCGACGTTAACATGGGAGCCGTATTCTTCGCTGTCGATCATGTTGTTGGTCTTGCTCAGTGGGATTTGAACTTCGTGCGGTAATTGCGCCGCGCCGTGAAACAGGTCCAACCGGATCCCAGCTGGGATCATAAAGTCGGTCCCGAGTACCACGTCGACGCCTGCACTATGCGCCATTACCCACATCTCAAACTCGTACACCATCTCGCATCCAAGCGTGATCTTGACGCACGCTCGCCGCGCCGTAGACACCTTGCCTTCGTTAATACCTTGAATGTCAATGCGGCGTCCGTGATCGGGTACATCTCGGAGTCGCAACTTCTTGGCAAAGGCGTCAGTGATGACACTAACGTTCGCTCCTGTGTCGAGGAGGATCCTCGGTCGCTAGTCGTTCACAGCGGCTGGCACCAGAGCTCTCATTCTGATCCGTCGGTCGAATTTCTTGGCCGACCATCACCCCTGTCTCTCGCCAGGTTTCAACTTCATCATCTTGGAGTGACCCTTGGGCTCGTCTCGTGCTGCACTCGAAACCAAGCCGAACGAACCCTCGCTGATGCCCTCATTAGCATCAGCACACTCCACTCTCTCTCCAACACCTCCACCGAGGATTCTACTCCTCTTCTTTTCATTTTTCGTCGCGCTCACACTTGTTACGTAATTATCAGGCCATTCACTCTGCCCCATGAAAGCAAAGATACACTCTGCTTCCATTGAAGGCTCGGTTAGCTGTGGCAGCCCGATAGGGACCAACCCAGTTGTAGTTGGCGGGCTGCCTAGTTTAAATGACGTTCTTGAACGACGGCCTTGAGCTCTGGCGGGAGTTCCTCCTTCGTGCCTTTAGTGCGCACGAATTTGGCAAGGTCTTGGAAGTTGCGGAAAAGTTCGCCACCTGTTACATCGTGGAGCTGCTTGCAGAACTTGCATCGCTTGTTACAGTAGTGGGCGGAGTGACTCATGCCACCGCACACCGCGCATGGTCCGTACTGTGGGCGTCGGTTGTCGCGGTTGAAGTCACGTCGACCGCGATGGTCCTGATTGAACCCACGGTCACTACTTCGGCGATCTTGATTGAAGCCATTCTCGCGATCAGGCGTGTTTCCACGCGGTTGACGGTTGTCCGAACGTGCGTAGGTGCCTTCAGCAGCTGCACGGCGCTCGTTTTCAATAGCAGCAGCGAGGTATCGGTCGTTTTCATCCAATGAGAAATCGCCATCCGTATTATCGGGCTGAAAGTCGTTGTACTCGTCTTGGACATCGTTGTAAGCGTTCGGATCTTCGTTTGAATACTCGGTGCCTCCCTGAGCAGCTTCACGACCTTCTAATTCAGCTAGTAGGTCATCCACCGTGGCGTCAATGAGTGTCACGGTTGGTTTGTTGCGGTTGTCATCGCGGCGACGGTCATCACGCCGAATGTTGCGGGCGTACCCATCGTCACGTCGCGCGTCACGACTCTTGGAGTATCGGTACTCACTGTCACGCTTGGCCATTCTCTCCTTGCCCTTGAGAACATCTTCGATGATCTCTTCGAGCTCGTGATTGTCGGCGACTCGAGCGTGGTAGAGACTCTCCGCCAGCTTGTCATCATCGCATGTTGCCAGGAACTGCTGTACGTGTTCTTTCGCGTCGCGACCACTCTTCTCGAAGTGTAGACGGGCGGTCCGAGCATAGCCATTCAGCCTGTTTATGTAGTCGCACAGATGTTCATTACGTTCCCGCTTGGCGGAGTAGTAACGCGACAGTGCCGTCTGCGTGAACTGCGAGCAGTAGTAGCGGATGAACGCATCGCTCAGCAGCTTCCACTTGCGCTTCGTCTTTTTCCGGAAGTTGACGGAACCAATGAATGGCTCCGTCCCGGAGACTTAGCTCAAATGGGAATGCACCATTTATCCGGCATCTGTGTGGGGCTCCAGTCATTTCATAGACGAAACCCACCGGAGGCACTGCATACAGTTCTCGCTTCTTGTTGCGAGAAGCCTGAAAAACGGCGTGATGCGAATCCAAGCGTCCGGGGGCGAAGCCGTTTCAATCGCTCGATGTTGGGCGCCACGTCGTTTCAGCGGTCCGTTAGCTTCATTCCTCCTGAACCGATCAACTCGAGTTGAGGATCTTCCTCGTCGAATGTACGCACCAAAATGTCATCGTCACTCGACGAACCATCGCTGTCGACTTGACGACGTCCGGCACCACCTTTGGGAGCTCGCGCACCGCCTCGGCGACCGAACGAACCCTCGTTACTTGCGTAAATACGTTGCATACGGCTCTCCGAACGTGGCGTAACCATGTGCGAGTCTTGAAAGTACGGTGAAGCTTCGGTAGTGCCAAAGGGACCACGCTCAGCTCCACGCTTGGTCGGAGGAGTACGAACGAGTCGTTGGGGTGTCGGCGGCAGTGGAATCGTGGATGGATCTTCATCTTGAACGATCGTTAGACTCACAGGCTGCTTTCCAGCGTTGATGCCAACAGCGCCAAACGCCTTCCGAAGCTTCTTCTTCCATTTCTGGAGAGCAGCTCCGGCTTCATGTGGACTCCAATTTTGGAGCGCCATCGTCGATGGGTATGTCTCATTTTCAAAGCCCAGCGACAACAGTAGCGAGACTGACTCCTCGGCAACTTGGCTAGTCGACACCGAGTTGACTGGGTATTGAAGTTCCTGCGCAAGCGCAGGCCAGTCGGCCTTTCTCTTGGGGATGGGCTTAAACAGCTGCATCCACTCATCATTCTGCATCAGCGCTTGTACGCGGTCGAAAACGCGCTTGGCGGCTGGTGTATCACCGTTGATAGGTGGGCGAGGTGCCTTCAGCAGTGCTGAATGCTTTGCACTCGCCACCGAAGGTTTAGAACCCTCGGTCCCATCGTCATAATCATCGTAGGCTGGTTCTGGTCCCGCAACATCATCGAGC
Organism: Phytophthora infestans T30-4; assembly: GCF_000142945.1. NCBI lineage: Eukaryota > Oomycota > Peronosporomycetes > Peronosporales > Peronosporaceae > Phytophthora > Phytophthora infestans. The sequence continues at coordinate 929,945 of NW_003303747.1, forward strand.
TCGTCGGCGAGGTTCCTCGACAGGGACCTGGTCGCCCCGCTCAGTCCCGATGATAGCGTGGCCGTCTCCGGCGTCGCTGCGCCTGGCTCTGGGAGCCGCCGTCTTGTCTTCGTAATCTTCATAGTCGTGGGCCGTCAGGACCGATGTCCGCTTCGTCGTGAAAACTCACTGAAAGCTCGGTGGCGGCTGCAAAACCGGCTCAGCCGGGTTTGAAACTCTCGTTGCGAGCCCCGGCCAGAGTTTGGGAAGGCGTAAACTGGGAACCCGTCGGTTGGTCCTTTTCGCCAAGGTATCTTGTCTTTTTTCTCCGTCCTCTTTTGTTGGTAGCTCGTAAGCTGGAAGGCCATACAAACAGTTCACAATGGTCACAATCTGTTCCCGGGTCGCGGCACCAGTTGGTGGTGTTGGAAATCCCACGTGAACTCTAGCTACAAATGTAGTTAGGATGTTCCCACAACAATACGTCTACTAGGATAGTAAACGATCGTTCGGGCGGACCTGAAGACCCCAGTTCTGCCCTTGCACCGGGACAAACTGGACCTTGAAAACTACTTATATAGGCCAACCAGTAAAAAAAGGAACACGCTACTAGCACGAGCAAAGCTAGCAGGTGTTTTGAATCCTCGTGGTCCCAACAGCGGAAGGGTACCAGGCACGGGTAAGCCTTTTACGAGATCACCGAGTGTTCAACACTCGGTAGGAAGAATAAAAGGGAGGCAATTCAAGCACTCCCAATCGTGCAAATAGGCAACAATAAGCCGTCACGTAAAACCTCCCGATAATAATCGGCCAATACACAAAGTCTCTTGGCCTTGCCGGATGAACCCTCGCTACAGAGCTTCGAGCTCACCGACAGGCATAACACACTCAAACAAGCTTGACCTGACGCTTACCTTGAAGCCGGACGTCGCTCTGTGTGCTTAAGTGGAAATTCTGTTCTGTATTTAAGCTTACCCTTTCGGGTCTATTCCTAATAAGAAGTCCTAATCAAGTATACAAATATCAAGTGAACAATGATCCGTTATGGATCTTCTTGCATGCCAAGCGTCGTCTGCACCGTCGCATGAGCATCTTTAACGGTCCGCGCCCTGTCCCAGACGGTGAACGTGCCTTCCAAAGGTCGCTGAGTCTTCCGCGAACTCATCCCAACCGCCGCTGAGGGTTCGTACCGTAGATGGTCCGCTGAATGCGAATCCGGCCAGTCCATTATTAATAATAAGGACAGCCTGGATTCAGTGACATATGGGCCGTATCCAATACTCGTTGAACGTTCGGAGGTGACGCCGTCGAGTCCCTTGCACCTTGGCGTCTCCGTACATCACCTGACCGAGGGCTCGTCGCTTGAACAACTTGGGCGGTGTCACGTCTTTGTCGACGGGTGATAATCCGCAACTACGGAGAAATCACTACACCACACAGCACTCGTACGAGATAAAAAAAGCAGCTCTCTACTTTTTCGCGTCGTCTGGTGGCTACCGATAAACTGCAACAGCAATGGGAATGAGCAAAAGCTACGTGATTGACATCGTGGACGAAGTTGCTTGCGTTTTGCATTTAGTTTCGAAAGAGGTCGTGTCATTCCCTCGTGATCTGGATGGTTGGAATGCAGTTCAGAAGGATTTCATGGTGCGTCGTGTATATCCTGGTGTAGTTGGGGCAGTCGACGGATCGCTGCTCCAAATAGATCGGCCGGAGGACTATGAAGGATTTACTGTCTAAAAGGCTATCCTGCTATAAATATTCAAGCTATAGTATCAGCCAGCAACAAGTTCATGAGTGTGGAGATTCGTCCTGGTTCATGGTCCTCCGGGCGCAGGTTGCGAGACTCCTGGCTCCGTTGACAGATCTCGCGGTTGACTAGTTCGCGAAGATCCAGATTCACTTGTCTGTGCTGGTCGCCGCTGATACATCTCGGAAGGGCGACGCCTCATGACTTTTCTATTAAAGTGTCTTTGGGTCTCAGGTGAGGAAATGACTGCGTATTGCGTAGACGGCGTTGAGAGGAGGTCTAACCGGATTGGCTGCTGATGATTTGAAAGGAAAGATACTCCTGATGGAGTTGGAGAACGACGCGACCTCAACTGGAGGAATTATCCAGCCTCCACCTTCAGATGGAGGCTGCCGCGACCACGCCCCTTAGAGGGCACTTCTACAGGGAGATTTGGTGCTGGACAAAGGTTGGTTTTCATGCAGTACCTTTCAAAACCGAATTTGACTATTCTGCAAAGAAGCGGGTGGTGTACCCTTTTCGGTCGGGGCCCATTTAACCTCATTTTGAACAGCAATACCAAACACCAGGCTCGAAGCGAGCTGGGGTGCCACCAAAGTCGAATTAGCAAAGCATATGCCTATGGACGAGTGTATTGAAATACTGCTATTTCTGCAGCAATCCGCTGAGGATAATTACAAATTCAAAACGAACCGGGTTGAAATTCGTGTCAATAGCGAGTACGACGACGAGATGAAGCTGTTTGCTCGCATTGCCACGCATCACGCATGTGACTTAGTAGAGGACCAATACAAAGCCAGCACGACGGAGGAGTTTACGGTGGAACAAGTACTCTGCCTGGATACGACACTCTGGTAAACCCGGAATCCAGCAAGAGCTACGCAGTGAGTCGTGAAAACAATACGTGCAGTTGTGTCTTCAACCAAACACAACTATCGCCGTGCCGTCATATCATTTATCTGCGACGCAAACAGTCTCGATCTCCTGTCATACCAGCTGGTACCGTTGCTCCTCGCTGGGCCTACTGGATGATCAAGATTGTGATCAAAGCGACAACTTCTCATCCAGCTTCTTGGTTATGGATACGGGACTACCTCAGCGATCACAAGTAAAGTCGCACAATGCAAAGTACAAAGCAGCTTTCCAGGTCTGCCAAAACATTGCAGAAGTCATTACCAACAAGGGAACGGCTGACTTCAACTGCTGGATTGACCACTTAAAAGTCCTTGAGCACAGGGCTAGAGAAAATCTTCCTTTGAGCAGAAGCCATGATTCTAGATCAGAGGAGATACTGGGTCAACGTGAAGATTCCAGTCTAGAGGACGATCCCAGGCTAGACGAAACGCTGACGGCAAGTGCTCAAAACCCCGCCAGCAGCGCTAAGCGTAAGCTTGATTTGCGTGACAGCAACACCAATGTCAGTACGATGACATGCTCCGACGAGAAACCAAGAGGATCACTAGTTATATCCGAAACGGCTGCTCAGGAGGCAATTATATCGGGGGAACCTACAATGGAGAAAACAATGGATGTCCCTGCAACCAACACTGTGCCAAAAACTGAGCTGAACAAAGCTAGTCGCCCGTCAGGACGGCCACGTCTCCAACCAGCGAAGAAAACAGCTAGAAAACGAGCCGAATTTGAATCCAGTAAAGAGTTCGCCGAGAGACTTACAAGGCATGGAGATGTGACTTTGGCAGATTTTGCTGTCGTTCAGCAAAACGTGGAGTGGATGTGGAGACCAAATGCGATGGATTGCGCCTCTTTCATCACGATGCAGTGTTTAAACGCCCGAAGACAAGAATCATAGATGCAGGAATAGCAGAAACTCTTGCGTCCAATGTCCGAGGTATTCTACCAGGTATGTTCTACGTAAGTTGGTGTGTAGCTGGTGAGAGCTGGTATATATGCTAATGGTTCGGTATACCAGCTATACCAACCATTCGAGCCAATCATACGCATGCCTACCAGCTTTTACCAGCTATAAAACTGATGAGCACTGCTTCGTATCAAAATTGAGAGAATCTATCTTTATTCATGTCGTTGATTCTACAGAGGCGTTGGTGAGGAAATGCTTGACAGCAATAAAAAACCAGATAATTCGAGCAGCTGCTGCCGAGTCACCTTCTCTTCAACGCAGCCACTGCTGTGGCTTTTTTTGTACAAGGCGACACTTAGCACCTCAGATATCCAGAATATGAGCGATTGGCACGAAGTATCAAAACTTGTTGCCAGGGCATGGTCCTTGATTTCATGGATCAAGAGTGCTGACCTGGATAACCCAGACGAAGAAGAAGAACGTGCTCAGCTTCTGAGTGAAATCGTGGCTACGGACATGAGAAGATCTATTAATTCAGGCGGGCAAAGTGTCGAATTTGCAGAAATCGCTCGATTCGGTGACCAAAGTTGGTTGAGCGACAAATGTATTGCTGCTGCAGCAGCTGGAATCGCTGCAGAGGCGTCATGGAGTCCACCAATAAAGGTATACGTCGCAAACCCCACGTTTGCTACGTTTGAGGATGAAGATCAAAGAAACAGGCTCTTTGACACAAATGACTTTATTTTCAGCAAATGTGACGAGAGCACGGTGATACTGTGCCCACTCCACATTAATGTCGACGTCGCCCACTGGTGTGGCGCTGTGTTTGACATGAAGCGGCGGTTAATGTGGATATACGACCCACTTCACAAAGAAGACTACGAAGCCGAAGTGACTATGTTGGTCGAGAGCGTGTACCCCCTGGTAAATCCTGGTTATAAATTGAAGATCCGACTGTATCGGGCGTGGCGCCAACGCGATGGTTTCACCTGTGGTGTGTATGTTGCGCATTGGTTCGATCATTACTTATTCAGCCACGTTCTGTCGTCTAAAGATGCGGTGGTACCCAAGACCAAGACTCTTTCCGAAACAGAGCTGGGGAAAGCTCGCTACAAGCTGTTTTGCTATGTGAGTTTTGGTATGACCAAGAGGGGCGATAAATGAGTGCAATACATATTGTTCATGCATTCATCCGATAGTTTGTTAGCATCTTCACGCGTTCACGGCAGGAACCTATACTTGTCTGGTGAGAAACAGCCTGTATCAGGCCAGTAGGGCAAATTGGTGATAGTTGGTGAAGAGTTGGTGAATAGTTGGTAAAAGTCTATAATAATTACTTTTTCTAAATAAAATTTAGAAAAAAGTGCAATTCCAGTGTACCGGTACTGAAAAACCATATGTTTTAATGCCTTCGTCCGGTCTATGTCAAAAAAGTTGGTCAACGTAGGCACTGTCTACAATACTGTACTAGGGCAACTCTAATGTAATGTGCAGTACCGGTACACCGTTCACGCTAATATTAATCGTCGTAGTTTGCAATTAGTCGTCGATTTTCACTTTAGTGATACCACAAATTTGGGACATTCGACAAAAATGATTAAATCTAAAGAAAAAGACAGGTTTTGAGCAGATATCATTGAGCTCTTTGTTCCAGTATGCTCGGCTTAAACAATTAGACCTGTAGCTTTTACAAAATGGGCAGCTGAAATCCCAGTATATAGAGCTTTGATCTGTACACCACAATTAGTCAGGGTATGACTTATTAGCTTGAGCGGTGTAAAACCTCTCCTAAATGAACCTGAGATACCTGATATCCTGTATACCTCAGGCCCTCTCGGAGTGACAGCACAAAAATGCCGGATAGCTCCAAGAATAATGATTATATTGAGATGCCACGCGCCAAAAGAACTAAAACGTTGGGCGATTTTTGTCATTTGTTTTGGCATAAAAATCTACGGTTCTACAAGCTAAATCGTGCAGAATGTCCGGTTAGCTTTGTTGTCAATTAAGTCGATTTTTTACAATGAATTTGACTATGCCGCGCTTGCTAGTTCGTGGAAACTGTGTAGCTTCAGGGTTAATGAGAAGAAAACTTTGCTTAAGTTATATGAGCAAAAACACTGCATTTTGGTGGGTTTTATTAAACGCTCCAGGCTAAACCCACGCCTGCATCACTACTGATGGCTGGCACCACTGTCATAACATTACCACAGGCGACAAAACTGAGGTGGGAGTGCGTCTTAATTTGCTTGTGCCACACATTTATAGAGATTTTCGCCACAATTACTTGCTTGTGCTCTTGAGTGGTCTTGGTAGCGGTTTCGTTAACATTTAAAACGTGATCAGCACCCATACAATGCTCGATGATGGACTTGATCAACGAAGAGAGCAACCTGGATAGGTCTCGCTCTTCAATCTCGTTACGTGACTGCGAAGCTCTCAGTGTAGGCGAGGGGTAGCGCTCCAAGAAGCGACGTAGCCCCCCCCCCCCCTCTCACCCCCTCACCGATAGCCCACTCACGAGTTGAGACACTTGTTGCGCCTTTTCATGGACGTCGTGGCAACTGACAGGGAGACCTACATACTTGCTGCCTTCCTAACATGCAGTCGCGTAGACTGTCTTCCGCATCACGTGGCAACAGGGACGGGGGACCTCGGTGCTACGGTTCTCGTGGGGCTCCTTTGCGTGCAGCTGCCACATACGCCTCGAGCATACCGTACGGTATTTTAACCTCTTCGCTTGTTGTATTCATGGAGGCCCCTGCGAGGACAGCAGCCACAGCAGCACCTCGATCATCATCACTGTATTGGGCGCGAAGCTTGTGAAGGCGACAGGGCTCTTTGCGTGAATGGCGCGAAACTGGAATGGTGCACATATTAAATGCTTGGTGGTTTCCACAAAACCCGGCTGGTTACATGTTGGTCAAATTAAATCATTTATCGGGTATATACCTTAACGGTATTGGTAGAAAAGCATTGGGCTACTAAACTGTCCAAGGCCAATAAAGTGGCAATTTCCCCTAGCTGTGGAGTAAATTTGATATTGCTCAAATGACAAACCTGACACGAAATTTTAAAGACAGCAAGTGAATATTTGTAGCCTACTACAAAGGGGTCGTGGGAAAACGTTTAGTAATTTTATGTCAGTGTCTGTATTAATCTTCGAGTGCATCGAGAACATATACGATTTGTATGTGTACAGTCGAATTCAGCAACCGATATATAAGTGTAATCTACTAATACCTGTATCTAGCCCGGACTATTTTATAGTCTGGCACAATGGTCACCCAACAAGTTTGTTGTGCCTCCCTCAACGAAAACACAAAAAGTCAATAATCCATCTAAGCTCTTTCGTGTTAAAGTTGAGCATGATCAACATTTTACGTACGTACGTGTTGTTAGAGAGTGCGATACTCGACTGCACTATCAGAAGTATTCCTGACATGTAGTCGAATTAGTGGAAATCAACATAATAATTGCGCCTACATGTAGGCGAAGAAGCGTTGAATGACCTGGTGTTCCATATTTTAACAAATGAATGCTTATTCAAGAGTCCAGGAGAGACATACATACTTAAATCAAAAATACAGTTCAGTGTCATATACCTGTGTGTCAGACCTGGAAACGCGCAGCGAAGTACGTTTGAATTTTATGCTTCTCTAATCTGGCATGCTTCCTCACCTCTTTCATGTACGTTAATATTGGCGCCTTATACCGACGTCTAAATGACCTGCTTGCTGTAGACGACCTGAGTAACACGATATGCTGCTGTACCTTATAGAGAAGTCGTTCACATATCATATCAGGTAGGAAGGCTTTTACCGAATTGCGTTATCGCGTTACCAGTGGTAGACTCAGTGTGCATCAAAGCGAGCCAGGCAGGTAATTGATATTTGCGGTCATGAGCTTCTTTCATCGGGTCCGTTTGGCGCCGAAGTTGGAGCTGGATAGAACGACCCGCTTCCGCTGTTATAATACGATTGACTACAGGCGCAGCTCCCAGAAATGATTCTCTGAAAATCGATATGGCGTGATAATAGATGAGAAATCAACATTTTGGGACCTACGGATTTGGCAGACTGGGTAATTCTAAACGCCGTGACATTCCCTACCATAACTGAAAATCACATAACTTTTCTCTCCTTTTTTTAAAGGCCTTAAAAGGGACAAAAACCGTGAAGGTAACAGCTTTCGGGTTTGCGCGTAAGAACTCTCTTCCTTGTTGAGCTCGAGACGCGCTTTTATCATAGGTCTAAGTGAATTCTGACAGCACTTGATTTATTGGGGTTTGGGTATCAACAGGCGAAGTGCAAACATCGCTGCAGCTGCAAACCTAACTTCTGTCGGGAGAATTGTCCGAAAAGTGAACTGGAACCGAAAATAAAACGCATTCTCCGGCGGGAATTTCACTCAGGTTTGAAATGAAAACCAGCGAAGATAGGCGTAAACAGCACTTTCATCTTTTGCACTAGATCTTTCTCCGGGATGCGCTTGAGCAAGTGCTGCTTCTCGAAAGAAGTGAATCAACCAGCGGAAAAAAGTCAGCGGGAGTCCTGTGACGCTTCGCTCGCGCAGCGTACTTAGAAGTTGGTATCCTTTGGTCTGTATGAGCTCATCGGTGATGGGGATGTTGATCGCCTGATTGGCGTGCACCCAGAGAGCCAAGGCCTCGTCGTTTCCGGGTAGGACAAGGACGAATTGGCTTCTGATCGGGAGCAACCGTATCGACGGAATTGCCCTTGAAGCGGCGCAATGTGCTTGAGATGGCTGACTGAGCGGGGGGGGGTTCACCAACTAGAATTTGGCGCGTGGTCACTTGGCGTGATCGTCTTTCTTAATCTTAGGCTCGCGTGTTAACTTTTAAGAGACCTGATTGGGACTTCGCATTATTATTCTGCATGTAAGTAGCGTACTAGTTGTGCAGTACTGAAATCGATTTAGTATCTATCTGCGGACTCTGGTTTGATAGAACAGCTTAAAGACTGGTGCCACACACGACCGCGACTAGCTTCTTAAGCTCTGACTTTGTGTTTCTATGCCGCAGCTCAATTCTGTGGAAAGGCCAGCTTCCTGATACCCCACAGCTGGAGTATATTCACAAGTTTCTCTCGATAGGTGTCACTGACAATGCTCATTGTTATATGTTTCGCCCCCGTGGAGATCTGCTCGCGGTTGGAAGACCCTGGTAAACATTGTACAAGCTCAGCCCGTTCAACGAATCTCGACTCGAGGCTACCCTTCGGACTCGTACCACAAACGTTGAAGACGTACGAACACTCCTGACCAGTGCTGATGCTAAGCGTAAGCCATTATCTCGTCAAGAATTCCCCGCACTGTTGGGGATCGACCCTGAGTATGCAACAGTGGATGTTTTGGGGGAGGAGTTTGCCCTCCTTAAACAACTATGATCGGAGCGGCTATCTGCAAAATCAAACGCTAGTCGGAATGTCATGTTGTGGCTACAGTGATGTATAATGCTGCTGTACATAAGTCAGATAATCCCCGGCTTAATTTAAAGAAGCGCGGCTACAAATTTGTATCTAAGCAATTGGGCGCTATTTGCGAGCGAGCCGATCGCGAATTTGGTGCTGAAAAGCCGATACTGGTCTTAGCGTAAAAAAACAGTTGATTCTAAGGTATCAGTTTAGTGCACTATGTACAACATTGGCCCATGAGAAATCATTATTTATACTAGTCACTATATAATTAGTCGAGATTACTTGAATCAGCTCAGTGCTCGCAACAATTTAAGTATACGAAAGCGTAGACAACGGCGCAGACCAAAAAAATTCCCACTCACAGCAACACTGGCTGAAAAGAGTGCTAAATCGACTGTTCATACTGGTGGAGTTGTGGTGTAGTGGGATCAGCAAAATCGCCGAGATCGCTGTCATCCAACTCCACGTCACGGATTTCCGCAGTCTCAATCACTCCACGGAAGTTTGAGATCCATAGGATCCACCACCCTTATACTATCAATCCCAGCCACCGAGTATGGGATCCACGTTGGATCCGGATACAGAATGGTCGAATCCGGAGCACATAGTGGTGAATCTTGTCTTCCCGTTCGTCAACCATGCTAGGTCCACCTTCCGGTGGCACTTATAGCTCTCCCTTCTTTAAATTCCTACTCGATTCACCTGTACATGTTGGATACCAATCACCTCTCGTACGCGTACTCGGACAAAGATGGATCTGGGCCTCCACTTGGTGGATCTCGGTCACACTACTACCAACCGCGCTACTTCTGTCACTCATCATACTCTTATCCACCGATATCCCCAAGATCCACCATCTGTAGCCATCTATCTACGATCCATCCAGCAAATGCCTATAGGGTCTGGATTTAGGTACCCCACCGCTGGCGCTCTAGCCTACGGTATCATTTCAAACTATTCGCGTCATCGAGAGCTTCATCATGGCAGTCTCAACTTCTGATACATTTCGTATAGCCCAGAACCACTTCATATATTCCAAATCCACTCTTGAATTTCATACCCACTGGGTTTAGTCACTAATATGAGATAATGACTGGCCCCTTGCCAGTGCGTTTCGTAGGAGCTAAGTACTGTGCGTCGAGGACAGCGGGTGCGAAAGTGTGGATACTGGGAGGGCACGTAGTGAGCACCGTTGAGCGGCGAGAGGTACGCGCAGGAGGCGGCTGTGAAGAAGTCATTCCTCAGAAATAAGAGAAGGGATATGATGAACTGGGAAGGTTCCTGCCACTGCCTCTCCGTCCACCCTTCCTGGGTCTCCACCCGCCTCTATTTCGGACCTCCAAGCCTTAGTACGGGCCTTATCCGATCAAGTGGATAAGTTGACAACTGACCTGAAGGCTGCTCACGAGCAAGCGCAGCGTGTTTGGGCCACGGCTCAGCAAGCCCTGCGGTCCGCCTCCTCCACCCCTTTCGCCACTCAGATCCAGACTCCTCGAATGCAGATCCATGACCAGGCTATGGGGAGTTAAAGCTAAGAGTAATACGTGGATCTACGCTCTCGATACCCATGACTTGGAGCGGCAGCTGGATCAAACGTCCCAACAGCGTAATCGTCTCCGGTACGACAGTATTCACTTGCTTCGGCAGATGCAACTCGCTGGACTCGAGATTGTGGAGCTCCAATCCCGCATCCGTGACCTGGAGCAGGAACGCGAAAGCGCCAATGTTGTCAATGCAGGCGCCGACGAGAGCTTGGATCGTCTTCGTGACGAGCTGCGTCTGACCCAGCAGGCTTTACCCTCGTCCCTTCGTGACTAGTGATGTTCGGTTGTCCGGCCTCACTGCAGGTGAGATATACATTGTCGGTGGAAAGTGGATTGAGGAAGGCGTGAGTGTCGGTTTTGATAGCACCACAAACCAAGTGGCGCGCCGTGTCTGCGATCGGCCCTCTCGCGAAGGTGTCACCATCCAAGCCAGGATCTAAGTCAGCTCCAACACTTAGATGCCGTCTAAATCTGGTTCCACGACTGGATCCACCGCTGAGACTCCTTCTGAATCCAGATTCACGACTGGATCTACGTCCGACGTCAAAAATTGGATCCACAGCCGGATCCCTTGCTTAGACACCGCCCAAGGCTAGGTCGGCGACCGATTCACTGGTGCAGCACCGTCCAAGGTTGGATCTACGACTTTCAACGTTGGATCTGGAACGTCCAAAGGCTGGATCTACCACCGAATTCACCGCCACGGTACCAGCCAAAATCGGATCCACCACGGTTCGGTCTAAGCCTCAAGCATCTGGACTCGGTAAATCTAAAGCGAAGAGCTCTATTCCGAAAGACTGTGGTCTTGGCAACGCAGAGGACGACGACGATGATGACGGATCCGAGGACTCAGATGGCTTAGGCCCTCCCTCCCCGTTTAGATTCTCGACGAAGCGTGTTCTGCGATGGGTCATGGTCTCTTCAGTTCCGGCGATGAGGACAATGACGACGAGGATCCCGAGAATTTGGAGGAAAATAAATTCGCGGACGACGCGTTGGAAGGGGACTTACGACGGTCCTTTTCGTAATACAGATCCGAGGCCCGCGCAAGTCTTACTCTGCGCCAGCGAAGCGCGCTGTCAACGCAGTATGGGACGGTAGTGACTCAGCTGGATCCAAGCTGAAGTCACACCACTCCCCATTTTACTCAATAGAGTTGTTAAACGTGCTACATCACCTTTGTCAAAAGTCCATTCAGATATCTGTGGGTCCCACCTACCTGGTGCCTAGCCTTTACTGGGATGTCGTTACCCTCCTGCATCTCCCATCGATGACTTTTCCTCGAATTCATGTTCACTTTATCCAATTAAGGAAACCCGTAGCGAGTTGTATGGCTGTTACGAAGACTTCAGGAAGAAAGCCCCTTAATATTTTCAGACAAGATATATCTGTCATAGAGTAAGCGTTTAGTGTTTAAGACAATGCAAACCAGGGTAACTTTGAGATTCAGCGGCTTCAAGCAGACAACGCTAAAGAGTACGAGAAGCTTGGCCGCATCATATGTAAAAAGTATGGAATTCACGCCCAGTTTACCAATGCATACACACCTCAGCAAAACGGAGTTGCAGAACGCCGCATGCGTACCATTATGGAGCGTGTCCGAGCCCTTCAACTTGACGGCAAGCTACCGAAGCAGTTATGGGCCGAGTGTGTCTGTCATGTGACCACTCTCATCAATATGACTCCTAGCTCCAGGACGGATGGACGAGCCCCGTATGAGCTTTGGCACAACCGTATTCCATTCATGCAGTACATCAAAGTATATGGATGCAGCGGATATGTCCACATCACGGAGCAATACCGAGACAAACTCGACGCTAGATCCCGTTTGTGTATGTATCTTGGTGTGCCTGACCATAAGAAAGGCTACCGTCTGATAAACATTAATACTCATGCAATTATCGACAGTCGTAATGTAGTCTTTAAAGAGGACGAAGTTCCCTCTCTCACAGGCCTGACGTCTACTCCAGAGCCCACACAGTACACGAATCGGCAGAAATCTACCGCTACACTTGCACCTGTACCTCTGCCACCTGCAACCGCTACTACAGTAGCACCGGAGCCTGAACATGTGTCAGAACCAGTGACCACACCGTCACCCACATCAGGCCCTGCAATGAGAACCGCGCCAGGCACAGTGAACCAGCGTGTACTGCCCTCACTGAGGGAGGCTGTTGATCGAACAGCCATACATTATTCTTTTCGAACAAAGACGGACTCTGATCCTCCGCATCATTCGACTCCTAAGCGACCCCGTCTCTCTGCGGAAGCCATTGATAGCTCTGAGGAAGCCAATGACGTAACCCTCAACTATGAGGAAGACATACACGAACAGGAGCAACGTCAGCATTTACTGTACACATAACTACCTATTCGGTATGTGTCTGAGCCCACTACGTATCGGGGAGCAATGAAGTCTTCCCACGCTAACCAGTGGCGTAAAGCATCTAAATCGGAATACAAGTCCCTCATGGACAATCACACTTGGGTGTTGGTATCCCCTCCTAAAGGAAGGAAAATTTTAAGTAGCCGATGGATCTTTGTTGTAAAGTATACCGGCACTGGCGAAATCGACCGCTTTAAAGCGCGTCTTGTGATCAAAGATTCCTTCAGGAATATGGCATCGACTACAACGAGATATTATCTCCTGTCATCAGGATGGAGGTACTTAGACTACTTCTTACTATTGCAGCTCTTCTCGACTTTGAAGCTCACCAAATGGATGTTAAGAAAGCATTCCTGAATGGTTATTTGGAAGAAGAGTTCTACATGGCTCAACCGGAAGGTTTCAAAATCCCGGGCAAGGAGCACCTAGTGTGTAAACTTCTTAAGAGCTTGTACGGGCTGAAGCAAGCGCCCGTGTCTGGTACCAAACCCTGGCTGCCTTCCTAGAGAGTCTTGGGTTCCTGAAACTTATTAAAGATCGATGTGTCTTTCGACGCACAGTTGGTGACATCACCTGTTACATTGCAGTGTACGTCGATGACTTACTGACATTGAGCCAACACCAGCACTCGTCAATGAGCTGAAATCAGCCCTGAATAAGCGATTTTCCATGTTAGATTTATGGGAGGTGAAGTACTTAATCGGCTGGTCCATTCAACGTGACCGTAAGAACCGAACGATATTTATCCACCAGCACAAGTACGCTACGAAGGTCATTGACCGCTTCAGTGACTACATTCCGTACCCTATTGCAACACCAGCAGAACGGAACGCCAAACTCTCCGTAAGCAGCCAGCCTAGCAGTGAGCACGAGAAAGATGCGATGAAATTGATTCCGTATTGCCAAGCCGTAGGCAGTATCATGTACCTAATGGTCGGTACTCGACCCGATATGGCATTTTACATGCGAGAGGTCAGCCAATTTCTAGCGAATCCAGGTATGGATCACTGGAAAGCAGTCAGTCGTGGTCTAAAGTACCTATCTGGAACGAAAGAATACTGTCTTCTTCTGGGAGGCTCGACCGATATTACATCGGAAAACCTTGCCGATCAACTGATTGCCTACAGTGAATCTGACTACGCCAGCTGCCCCGACTCGAGACGCTCCATTGGAGGATACGTGACAATGCTAGCTAGCGGTCCTATCTCATGGCTTTCGCGAAAGCATCATACTGTAGTTCTCTCTACAACAGAGGCAGAATATATCGCCCTATGTCACTGCATGCAAGAGATGATATTCCTTAAACTTCTCCTCAAAGAATTTGGCTTCGCTACAACGCAGGCTAACACTATATACGAGGATAATCAGAGCTGCATCAAAATCGGCTATACCCCCGAACTTCACGGACGATCAAAACATATACACGTACGATACTGTTTTGTACAAGAGAAAGTAGAATGGCATGAGTTCAATGTAACCTACTGCAATACGAAAGATATGATAGCTGACATCTTCACTAAAGCTTTAGACAAACACCAGTTCAGAGAACTAAGGGCCAAGCTCAGAATGCAATCTCTGAAAGCAGAATCCGGTCACTCAGTACTGTATAGAAATACATCGATCATACAAGCGCATTAAGCGTGTCTATATTTTGCGTTCTTTTAAGATTTTTCCCCAATGGGTTCTATCTTTTTGTTCGCACAAGGTTTTCCCTCGTTGAGGTTTCCCTGGTCAAGTACCAAATTATCTAGACACACGAGTTCATTTGAAATTATCCATGCATCACAGCCTATTTGCTGGGAAAGTTCATAATCAGTTAGGCAAACCCGCTGAAATCCTACTGACTCCTATCATTTACTTCTGCTTGCAGACAATGAACGGACGAACAAACGCATAGAAATCAATCCAATCCTCCGCTGACTCAACAGGCTCCCCCTTCTGCGCAGAATCAGAGAATAAATCCTGTCAATAAATATAAAACTATGAGTGCGTATGCATGGGCCAGCGTGTAAGAGACAGTCTCCCCCTCTCTTTCTTGGCTCCACACCTCCAACAAGATCTCCCTGTATTTTTTGGTCTTCTCGCCGACCAGGCACGGCCACCTCGTCCCGGGGCGGGGGCTCTATTTATGAAGTCACGCCCAGAATAGAGAACGCGCCGCATGTAGGCGAGAACCACCTTCCACGACGTCCCCTTCGTTAAGTCCTCTCCACGTGAAGTCCTCTGGTGCTCCACAAAGTCGTCGATATCCTTCCTTGTAACAATATCCGGACGGCCGTTAATTGTGCTGCACGTTTCAACGCGTGGAAAATGCAGAGTCCTTCCATGTCCGCCCCGATAGCATTCTTGCCAAATTCATCGGTAGGCCAGAATTGAGCGAACGTCTTGACTTTAGAAGCTTTCCACCTGTCGACCAGCTCGATCTCCTTCCGGAAATTATCGGCAAGCAGCTGAGAACGGGGTTCCCATGTCCGCTGATAATACCGTCGTTTCTTGACGAGAGGATTAATCCACAGCACTTGCTATATATATTCCAATAGCGAGTCACCGCGCCGGTCATTAATCCTAGCAACCTGCCACGTTTCCTTGGTTGACACGTAGTTTGCGGTGATAGCCAACTTCGACCGCTCGTAATTCTTGTCGTAAATGCGCCAAAACATCTCACTGTCGCTGCCACTATCATCATTTGTGTCACTAGACTGTCAGAATGTGTCACTTTTGTGGTTTCAGTGTGGCAAATGGAAACATCATTAAATTCCTCCGCTTTAGTGACATAGGTTGGAGTGGTGGCCACGAGTACTAGAGAAGCCTCCTCTTCATCCTCCAGCGCGGCGATGAGAACTGACGCAAGCTGCTGTGTTGTCCGTGATGCCCGCTTCTTCTTGTCCCTCATAGAAGCGCCCTCTGCAACTGGAAAAGAATCTTTGCCCTCCGAAACAGCCTCTGCCGATGCTTGAGCCATTGAACCTTCTGGCACAGCGTCACACGCTGGTCGCCCAGTCTCAAAGACTGCTGCATCCTCTGGAACGGCCTGAGAAGCTGTAGTGCGCGACATGACCGTCGCAGTGTGCGTGGCGGCAGCTCGAGCAGCAGCTCGTGCCTTCTTCGAGCGCGCAATCGTTTTGCGGCTGTGTTCTTCTTTCTTTTGTTTATGCGTGGGGGAGCCTGCTTCGTAGCAGCGGCAAGTAGAGACGACATGTTGGGCTCCATCCTCGAGTTCCTACCAGGCCTGTCACTTAGCGTCCTCCTTCCCTAGCAGAAACTGCAGGGCAAAGTCAGATCGGCTAGCCTAAGCGACTTCCTTGGCGGCGTTTCAAGGACTGAGGAAAAGTTCTTTAAAGAAAGTTTTACCTCTGTTATAACATAGAATTGTCAGCTTGATAAAATATGCTCAGAGGCAGGGAGGCTGTTGAAGTAGCCTCTAAACAGTTTGATTACCTTGACCTAGTCACTCCAAGATATTATAATGAGATTTAGGAGGTCCTGGTTAAGTCGGTATGACTGGCTTAAACTATACAAATACTAATGGCTGGTGCACAGCTATTAGTGGCTTCCTAATACTAATAAAGTGGTGTATTCCATAGCGAAGCAGAGCGAAGCAAGGGAATTGTGTTTTCCACACCAGTTTTTTTAGTACCGGTATACCGAAACGGTACCGGTATACACTGCTCCTGCTTGTTGCTGACCACCCGTGGCGAGCTCTCTCACTTCGTATTTGGAGAACAAGCAGCAAGCAGTCAAGAAATAAAGGGGGCTTCCTACAACATTATCGCACGATGACCACTCAAGCGACCACCGAGGCCACCAGTGCTCCCAACTCGCCGTCGTCCAGGGCCGATAATACCCCTACGGACAGCGTAGCTTCCGCCAGCAGAGACGTCGTCGTCGATGTAACAGGCGGTGACGAGCCGTGGACGCCTACATCTGCGCGTACCACAACGGACCCCCCTCCACTGCGCACCAGCAAGCGTGCTGCGCATCGCGGGACGACCGCTGCCGCGTTAACTGAGGCCCGGAAGGGCAAGAAGAAGGCGACGAAGCGCACCCCTGCGGCGAGTACGGGTCGCAAGAAGCCCGGCGATGGTGAGGACAACACGCCGTCTGACCAAGAGCTCGAGGACAAGGTGGCTCCGCCCAAGTCGAAAAGGTCGAAGAAGGCTCCAGCTTCAACGGAGGTACCGGCGACCAGCGTGCAGCTGCCAGCGTCATCCTTCCCCGAGACAACATCGACACGTCAAGGCTTCGACCTGACGTCGTTCATGGCATCGTTTGATCCCGGTCATGCCACGGTGACGGATACTGCTGACACGCCGGAGTCACGGCTTGAAGGTGAGGCGGGAGAAGTTGCTGCTACGACACCACGAGGGCCTGTTACGGAAGTCATGACAGAACTGCGTGCGCTGCGAGAGGAAATCGTCCGTCTACGCCTCCTCCACGGTCATAACGGTGTTGGTCGGGGAGGGGCTACCCCAGCCATCGTGACAGCGCCCAACTCGAAGGGAGAGCTCCCTCCCCCGGACGTTCGCTTTCTGACAAGCTCAAGCTTCCAAGAAGGTTCCAAGAAGAACTGAAGGGCGACTACAATCCTCCGCAGGCCCACCTGTTGGCTGCGAGTCGGATGTTCCGGGATTTCGGCATGAACTCAGGTAAGATTACGTCTGCTATGTCTTTTGTTCTACGGGTACGGGAGCTTGAGTGCGTCAAGTTTCGAGCGACACCGGCCGTGTTGATGGCCATCTTCAGCGGCCGACTAGGGTCTCGCGGACTGACGATCATGCACTTCAAGGAGTGCAGCGAGATGGCATGCCTGGAAGATGGCTCAACCAACGCAAATTTCTCAACCCTTCGGCTGGGCTACCTACCGTAGGTGTTGAATGCGGTTCCTACGAGGACATCCTGGACGCCATCCACGGACTGAACGCGCTGGGTCAAGATGTGTGGTACGACTATATGCGAAAGCTTACAAGCCGGCTGCGAGTGTTCGTTTCGAAGAACAAGTCCGCAGACCCGGACACGACGCCGGTGCGTGTGCGACTTACTCTCATGTATGTAAACAAGTTCTTGGGCTCAGCCCTGGCGTACATGCAGGCCGACAACACGCAGTGGTGGTCGGGCTTCTGCGAATCGCTGCGGTCGATCGAGTACCACTCCACGGGATGGGCTATGGCGCTTGTAAGCGTACTCGCCCAGGAGAAACAAGTATCTCGAGAGACGCGCGGCAACGGGAAGCGCGACCATGAGCGCAACCCCGCAATTCCGGGTGCTATTCGACGGCTAATACCACTGAACCGTCGCGGCCAAGAGCCTTGCCTCCTGAATGTGGCGGGGCTTCCATGCTCTGGAGGCTCGCGAGACCGGTGCGGCAACTCGAAGCGTGTCCACAATTGGCCGGATCCGCTACCTGCGCGTCTACAAGACTGGGTTGATCGCACGTATGGCTCCCATCACACGAACCAAGGCGATCGTCGCTGATGGGGCCGGGGGGATTGTAGCTCGACATCCTTTCGGTACGAGAACCAGATAAAGCAGGATAATACACAAGATTCTGCAGAAGTTCTGGCTACGAGCATCCTTAGCGAACTGTGTTCGGACACGCCCTTTCCGACCGAAGAGAGTTTGGGGGCGGAGGTTAGGGTCGGAGCGAAGCGGTGGGGGAGGATTTTGCCGCGCGAGCGAGAAATTTCTCCGGAAGGCCTCCGTTTCGCCAATGAAATCCTCTCCTTACCTGCTGATGTACCGGGTTCATCGCCTTCCAGGTTCACCCTAACCTGCGGTGAATCGAGACAAGTGACGTCTTCGGCTATACAGCCTCCTTTGACTATACAGTCCGGGTCGACCATACAGTCACCCAAGGCCATACAGCCCCCCTTGACTATACAGTCCGGGTCGACCATACAGTCACCCACGGCTATACAGCCCCCCTTGACTTTACAGTCCGGGTCGACTATACAGTTACCTCCGGGTATACAGCCACCCTTGACTATACAGTCTGGGTCGGCAATACAGTATACGGCCTGCTTTGACTATACAATCCATGTCGTCTATACAGCCATCCACGTATACACGCCCCCCGGGGTGCAGCCCATCCAGGTCAGACGATCTGTACACTAGCGAGAATACACGACGAAACGACCGACGCGATAATACGAAGTCTACCAAGGTCCAAATTCCGATGAATCCTGATATATCTACAAGCATGCCTTCGACTTCGGGTACAAGTCAAGCAAATCCAGACAAGCTACACTCGGCTAACAGAGATGGCACAGGAAACATACTTCGGATCGAAAGAACCTCACGTCGCCGTGTAGTTTCAAGTCAAACCGCGGACCAAATGCATGAGAATGCACGTCGGCGACGGGACCTGAATCGAGAAGTTCAATCGGCTACGCTCGGGAAGGCCATGGCCAGCTTCGGCATAAAGCTACCAGCGCCTGATTTCCCTACAACGCAAGAAGGCGCTGATGGACCTGTATACGTGCTTAATAAGTAATTGCAACGCTCTCTGTCGGAGCTCGCACGCCGTTCAGCTTTACTGCTACCGGCGTTCGTGGAGCTGGTTCGGGGACAAACGGAGCGGGATTACCGTCCGAACAAGAATTTGGTTCCAGCGGTTCTTGGCGAACTGTGCAGAGAATATAAGCACTTGGCGCAGATGCAGAAGATTGCTCAAGAAGGTGTCGAAGTCCAGCTAAAAGAAACACCACCTCGGCAGTCAGTTCGCCCAGTGAATCATGGCTCGGCTCGGGGCAGAATTAATATCTTACGCAAGAATATCAGGAAAGAGCAAGATGCTGGGAGGTGCCTGGTCCTCGACATGGATCTTCTGAAGCAGTGGCCAGAGATAATCATTAGTCCCTTCGGCGTCGTGGACAAGGGAAGCGAGGACAGCACGGTTTCCGGACGTACGATCCACGATCTGTCATATCCTGAAGGAACATCGGTCAACGATTGCACCGATCAAGACAGCATTACCAAACCTGACTACATCCACTGTGACGCGGTAGCACGGGAGATCCTGAAAGCAAAGCAAGAATTCCCCGATGTACCAATCTATGTGATGGCGGGCGACGTCGCTACAGCCTTCCGGAATATTAGCATCCACAGCAACAGCGTCTACCTGTTTTCCGGGCTGATCGAGGAAGAGAACGCCCTGGTGATCGAGCTTTCCGCGCCTTTCGGATGGACAGGCTCTCCGGGATTCTACGAGATTTTCGGCGGAGCGATTTCCCACGTTCATGGCTGCCATACCAACGCAGCTTCTCCGGCCGGTTTCTTCAATTATCACTGGGTGGATGACCACATTAACGTAGCTGCAGACATAGGAACGACCTGTTCCGACATAGACCGCTCCCTCCGTTACGCAATGG